>NC_141875.1:7590757-7893787 GCF_056163025.1 Triticum urartu
TACATTTTCTATTCTGGAACATGTATTTCCGCTGAATCATTTTCTATTTAACTAGATTTAACCTAAAATAATAATTAATAAATGAGCAGTCTTTAGCTATGCTAGGACGATGCCCGTGCGTTGCAACGGGAAATATATATATTTTTTGATGTCTTTAACTTATGGACCAGTACATTGCAATGGGAGAGCACTCATATATGTGACGGGAAAAATATATTTTGATGTCAGGTGATGTTAGTAAGATTCATTGTAACAAAAAAGGATGACACTGCAGACCAAGTAATTTAGCTTATGTTCCAGTGGAAGATTAAAACATGCATCTTATGGCCCACATCATTTAAAAATCCTAAACTTTTTAGTGAGATTGACATAAAAAATCCTCAACTTTTCAGTGAGATTATGCATGGGGCTTTGCTTCATGCATTGCAGTCTTGTCAGAAAGTGTACGATAAAAAAATAATAACACAGATGGTATTTAAATATCACAAACAAACACATACCCTTCTTCTCAAACGCAAGTGATGTCTTTTGTATTAGAAAAAAAGCAGCTACGTGGCGTGAGTCTTACAAAGAAAAGAACTGATTCTGAAAAGATCTAGAAGTACAACAAAAAGCCTAGTAAATAAACAAAAAAAAATTGTATAGCTACCCTACACACCTACGACCAAATATCAGCAAAGCAACCATGCAGAGGCAACCAATGTATACATTGCTTCAATGTGTATTTCCTCCACCAATGCAGAGAAATCTGCGTCGACAGAATTCTTGATCTTGCCCGGGCCGACTCGTTCTGCAGTTGATTGGAATCGTGAATTGTAGGCATCGTCGGGCTGTGGAGCCAGCGGCTGAAGCGGACCATTAGCTGAGAACATGGTGTCAAACATCACTGCAAAGAACAATTCAGTTAGGATATGGGAGATCAACTCTGCTTCTTGCTCGCAGAGGGGACAAATTGTTGGGCATTGCATATTTTCTGCTACAAACAAAATGGCAGAATAAATAGAATAAAATTGTTGACATAAAGGATTTCCAGTTCACTGATATTCACAACAACACTCATTACAACATATGAACTCAAAACCATTATTTTAGATAATGTTGAGGTATATAACACTTGGCAAAAAACCAGTAAGCGAGGCTACTTTGGGTTTTCAGTGCAAGCATCCACGTATTATAAGGACATTGTAGAAAAGTAGTTAATACATCAAATATATAAACAACCAACCTATGGTGCGTGGAAGTGTTAATTGCCAGTTGAGATTCCCCAAAACTATGAAACATAATGCGATGGCCTGTTTAAAACTTTTTCTAAAGTAAAAAATATTTTAAAAAAACCGACATCACAATTTTTCATATGTATCACACACTAATGTTTAGCGTTTGTAGTTTTTTCTAAAGAAGGTTGACAACATATTCAATACCAGTTGGTCAAATAGGAACATATAGTTGTGCATTTCCACTCGACACAATATCAGTTCTACAAAAATGAATCCATACTTAAAATATTTATCATACTCCCAAACTTCAAATTGCTCATTGTTGAAATATTTGACAGTCTATACACAATCAGGGCAAGATTGGACAATTGATGCTAAAATTGCAATGTATGTTCAGAAGGGTAGGAAGATGGAGCACCAGATTAGTGGACAGCCATGGGATGACCTCATAGTTCAGAAGGCAGTCAGAGTACAGCTATGATGAAAGCAAAGCACAGTGTTTATACCAAGTGGAACCAAACTTGTAGGCAAGTACACTTGACACCATAGGGATCTGTAAATAAGAAGCAAAAGCCCAAGGAAAACAGAACTCACACGAAGGACTGAGAATAAGTGGTATAAATTACCAAAAGCAACCGACTGTCCAATAAAGCGGAGGCTGAACATGGTAGAGACCATGCATCTTTTCATTTAAAACTTGTAGTGCCTGGAATTTCTCAAGAACTTTGTGCACAACAACAATTTAGTGTTTGCTTATATATATACATCACCGGTACATATAACTGTTAGCTAAAGTTCTGTCAACAACCACTATTTGTAAATTCAGTAAATTTGTACTGAATTGACAAGGATCAATATGTAGCTGAGCACCCTCTCATATTGATCGTTATCTACCTATACACTGCCAAAAAAAAAACCAAGTTCCAGATTCAACAAAGATGACCAACAAACAATAGGGAATGCCCTTGATGGACACAAGGATCCAAGCATATGTCACAAACTGCTAACTTGTTCAGGAATTGATTGTCGATGCGCATCTTGAAGGTAGACACGACTTGCTGAAATGCAAGCTTCTCCCTATAAATTGTGGTGCAGGTCCATCAAACACAAAAATAACAACATGGTGGTCAAGCGCGGATGTGAATTTATCCGCCGTGTAAAACCAATGCGAATCAAACTACCTCTCACAGTTCCGACAAATTAAGCCCGGCCTCGCTCTTCTCCAATGACATGGCGATGGTCGCAACCAAGGCAATATCTCTCTCCGGCGGCCATGTCCGAACAACAACAAGAGATCTCGCGGGCGTCCCTCTGCTAAAAAACCTTTAGAGCATAAGCATTTTTTGTCCCTAGTATGCACCATATAAAGGTTCCATGGCCTTATCTCGGACATGCTTTTCTTCAGCCTGACAGGTAATTCATCATCATGTATAGTCTGTACACCCACATAATAATCCTAGAGCAACAGAAAATACTACCTACTAAGTGTAATTCCATAGAGTTACCCCTATGTTAAACCTCACATTAGTTTGTATTACTGCTAATTATTTTTATCACATCCTGATGGGTCAATAAAACCAAAAGAACATCAGCTAAAAACAAATAGAAGAACTGGACCTGTATTTGTGAAAGAAAAAAAGCAAGATGAAAGCAATATACAGTTTTTGAAGAAATTGAGTTGCTGTGAACTCGCTGCATGCGTTCACCTCGACTCGGCCAGCACGTCAAACGACGACCCTCACCATCACATCTATCTGCAGCAAATCAACATGGTGGATATAGAGGTGAGTGGCAGAAACTTAACTGACGGATAGATAGCAACGACTCTAATAGAGAACTGTTCTAACTCAACAAACTTTGGAGGAAGGGGAGGCATCTTATCCCAACTCTTTCAGCCTGTATGCGTGCCCCTGACCACACTGGATGTGCGCTCCTCCTCACTGCTGGATGGATGTTCCTGGCATGGTCTTCTGGCTTGTCGGAGCAACCAACCACCGGCGAGCACGGATCTGGCATGTACACCATCAGGTCACAGCAGAGAGGCGACGGAAAGCAGGTAGCGTCGATGAGCAGGAGGATAGTGGAGAAGAGAAAGCCACTCAAGGTCAAGGCCCCCCCCCCCCCCCCCCCCCCGACATGGCATTAGTTGTCGTCGCACTCAAGTAGCTCCAGAACGCAAGTAAACTGCGGCCGCCGCCAGCAGATTCGTCAAGATGCGCGGGGGCAGTGGGGGAGACGCGGCCCCTGCCGAGGCTTGCAGCAGCGAGAGGTTGCAGGGAGCAGAGGGCAGAGCACACTATCGAGGAACATGGATCGATGTGTCAGTGCATTGGTGGATGTTAATCTTGTTTCCTTGAAGGTGATGAAGAAAAGAGGCGGCGAGATCTGTATCAATGGCTGCTGGCCGCCCGGTGCCCGCCACCGCTGCTCGTCAGGCAAACTCTTTGCCGCCGTCTGGTGGCGCCACACCATCACGAACTCCCGCCGGCGTTGAACGGCACAACAGCAGGACATGGACCTCGACGGTGCTGAGCGCTTCGTTGGAGGATCCGTGGATGTCGGCTTGTTCTTTCTAGTGAGATAGAGGAGGAGATAAGAACGTGTTGGTCAGCCCATTAACAAAGATGAACGTGTTTGAATCCTGGCGTGGAATTCGGCCGAGGAAGGCGGCAGCGCTGCCGCCGGCGACGGGGGTGCGCCCGCTCGTGCGTGGGGAGGGGATGAAGGGGATTGCATGTGATACATTTTCTAAGGACCGCGGGTTGAATATACAAACTACATGGATTTCCAGATCCACTTACAAAGGGACTACGGGTTGATTACTAAAAACCACATGGACCTTTATGTAAAAAGGACGCGACGGTGAACCCGACAGACTCAATCCGTGCTTTATTATTATATATAGGTAAAGACTTCTCCGATTCATAAATTGCTCATTTAAACTCCTTTTTGAGTGATTCTTTTTCTGTTAATTTTTATTTTTCATGTACTTTATAGTAGTATTTATTTTGTATATTTTCTGAGTACTTTTATGTGCTGTTTTGGATTTTATGTGGTCCTTTACCTTTTTGCTTTATAGAAAAAGGAGAAGGAAACCTTTTTGAAGATTTTCCAGAGTCACCTTCTACTTCTTTTGATCAAGGCAAGCATGTTTTGAACATTGGATATGGTGTTTGCATATGTGTTTGCTTTCCTAGGGTAGTAAGCATGACTAGGGTACGTATTTTCTGTTCTAAGCATGACTAGGGTATCTTCCATGACATGGCATCATTGCATATGAATATGAGTAGCCTGTGACCATATAAATTTTATGGTAAACTATGTTGATATGCGTCTTCTCCTATTATGTACCATATTATACTTGTGTGGGCTAACTAGCAAGTATGTCTTTTGTTCATAAATTATTACAAGTACATTCGACGTACTCACCCGGCTTGTTGATTTGGCCAGGTGCGGGTGTGGATGAACCTTCGGATGCTGGCTAGCGAGTCCGATGTGTAGGAGTATTCACAGTTAGTGGCTCCTGTGGCTTTGGAGTCTGCCTTGTTTCCCCTATATTGAGGCTTCCGATATGCATTAGATTAGTTAAGCTTATGCCTTAAAAGCTTGACTTGTATGCTATCGCTTGGTGTGTAAACCCAACTATACCACTGTCCCATGTTCACCAGCTATGTGTGTTGATGTTGCTTTGTAATAATGTTGAGCCTTCCGCCTCAACCTTGTGTGTTATTACCCTAAGTATTGTATTGTATTTCTGCATCAAGACTGTGCTTACTAGCTTATTTATATCCTTGGCTAGTAAGGTTTGGGTGGCTTCTGGTTTTTCTAATCCGGGCTTCATAACACCGCTTGATATCAGCATCTCTGTAGGTTCCCCATAACTCCAATCAACATCAGGTGCAGAAATCTGCCTTGTCAGCAGATCCACTCTATATACTCCAGGTGTTTCACCTAACGCCCTAGCAAGCTCTACAACATATTTGACCTGCAGGTTATGGAACCAGTTAGCTGAACTCAAGCATCAATGGCATATAGACCAACCTGTAAGTACTATGTAGGCAACTAGCAACAAGATAAACAACAAGCTAACCCACCAGGAATGCAAGAATTGTGTAGAGATATGAAGCTAACATCAAGCACGCAAACATGAAAATGAGGGAGACGCAAGTACCTAGCCACCTGTATCTGAATCACGCCCAAGCTCCATATTCTCGCCACGTATAAGACCATGAATGCTGCACAACGATAGAAGATGCCAAAATAAAATCATCCATGTAAACAATGTTCATGTAGTTCTAAAAAAATCAATAGCGACTCTTCCATGGGCTACTAACATTATGAAAACCTAAAATCAAGTCCAAGGGGCCCCATGACGAGGACGCGTGCATGTGCCATACAAACGGATGTGACGTCACTCCTCTTTGAGCTCCCTGTGCATGCTTAGGTGCAAAGGCAAGGACTATGAATGAGACTTGGCTACTATATCAATCCAGCGTGTAGTGGATATACTTTGTGCACATTGACAAAACCAGATCCATAGGTAGACACAACAAAATTGCAAGGCCCACGTGCATCTAAACCATTAAAATTTCATGGAAACCAATGACCTCTGCACAGTGGGTGTATTCATATCCACTAGATACCATCTACTCTTTCACGAATCGCTCTTTTGTGGATTGGAGCTCCACAGTATTTGGAGCAATCAGGTAACTATGTTTAAACAGTCATAAACTCATAATGCATTGACCCGTCACTCTGATCATTCCTACTTCACCAAAAGGTGTCTATTTGAAACCGCTATAACTGAACTTTCTAAAAGCAAACACATAGGATGTGATCAATATGATCCCTAGAACAAAATTAGAGCCATACCTTATTAGCACTATGTACAGTCTTTTTATCTTTGTGCTGATTTGCCCAAACATCAATAGCATCAGTTGACCCTATCCTTGGCATGTGTCCCCTTGTACTCTCAGCGTGAATAGATGATTCATTAATATGTTCTCCTTTTTCTCCGTCAGATAGGTCCTCGGACAAATCAGCAGCAGCATCTCGACGGGCCTTCTCACACTCAAGACGTTTCTTCGATGAGCGGGAGGCTTCCTCTCCTTCAATCTGTATTAAATAATTCAAGATGGCAAATAATTAAACAACATGATGTAAAACTGGAATGTTGATACGTGACCTTTGGTGATTACATTAAAAGTCTGAGAACATAATTACTAGCTAAAGCAGTTAATTATTTCATTGAACACATAGCCGAGTGAAAGAACAAGATTATTCTCAAGACTGAAGGAGCATCAAAACCACAAAGGTCAAGCAACATATATGTGTATGGCAAGGCGCCCCCAGCGTCGAGGATGGCCTCCAGGTAGCTGTTGATCCAGTCGTTCCCCACCATCGCGGCGGACGCGCCCGCGCCCGCGCGCGCGCTCTCTCCGGCGCTCCCGGGCAGCGAGGCGAGATGCAATGGGGATTGGGAGGTGGGTGGGGCGGAGCGGAGCAGAGAGGGTTGTGGAAGGATTTGGATCGGTGGCGGTGCTAGCGAGTGGTGATGATGAGCATCAATGGGCTTGAGTTGAGCCTTCCCAAAGCAAAGCTGGCAAAGGGAGGGTGGGTGGGGGCGGGGTGGGGGTGGTGGACTCCGTTTCCGTAGGTTTCTTCTCCCGTTGCGTTAGCGTGCGGCACGTTGCGTCCTGGGGTGGACAGCTGTGTCCAAATCAAAGCATCTTCAACAGTAAGTCTCCTGGAATATTATAAACCCATTGTTATTGATTCCCAAAAAAACATTGTTATTGTTAAAGGGGGGAATTATTCCCCTCAACCGACGGATTTTTCAGCGCCAATCCACCGTCTCCCCAGGGCGCCACGTGCCCCCATATCACGACTCTCGTTTTTCATTTTACTAGCAAATAGCAAACATGGCCGTGCGTTGCGGCGGGAGAAAAACAATAGGCTGGAATCGGCTGGATGGGGGCGGAATCGACGTGTGGCGACCAGACCCGAAGGCGGCTGCGACGGCGGACCTCGAGCGTTGCAAACGACCAGCCAGAGCTTGGGGAACGGCATTGTCGCGTGGCTAGAAGACGGATCCGATGACGGACAGGCGGTGGGATGCTGATTGGGACGCCGCCGAAATTGGGCGTGATGGTGGCGGAGCTTGAGGGCAAGCGGCGACACGAGATCGAGGTATGTCGGTGGGTAGCTTTGAGGGCGGACGGTGGGGGTGGAGGGGAGCGCATATCCCGCGATGGACGACTGAAATAGGGTGGCGGCGTCGTCAACTAGTCGCCGGAGTCTCCGAGCGGCGGGGTTGGGCAACGACGAGGCTTGGGTGGCTCGGTGGCCAGAATCGACTGGCGCAAATGCGGGATGGGCCCACGCGACGATGGTGAAACTTTACCGAGCAGGGTTAGGGTTGGCGCTTCGTTTCTTTTTGGTGTTTTTGGTAGCATGCAAGAGATAACCCAAATATGGGTCTTAGGTAGCAAAATTCAGGAAGCTGCCAAAAGCTTTTCGGTCTCATTCAAATTTATGTGTGCTTTTCCAGCCTTTTTGGGCTAAAAGTGTGAACAATATTTTTAAGTCTTGGTATTTTTTCATCTTTGCTTGATGGAGATGCTAGATCATCTTCAATAGCTGCCCTAATACTAGTTGAGAAACGGCTAGCCACAATTTTAGTTGGCGGTGCGTCATTTACAATCAACTTCGGCATTGTTCTTTTTATAAATAATTATGTCGTTGGCATATTTCGTACGCCAGCTTTATGTCATTATTGCTGGCGTTGGAAATTGTGGGCACGCCATTTGTGTATCTATGTTTTTCTTTTCTTTTGGGCCGAACTTAGCTATGGCGTGGCCCTAACTTTACCCTCCTCCGACTCAGTCAAAAAACCTATACATCTCACCCTCTTTTATCCTTTTCACCGGTCTCTCGATCCGCCGCCACTGCCACCTCCAGACCTTGCCTCTCCTCGCCGTCCGATAATATGCTTAGTGTAGAATCCAATGATATGCTTGTAGAATCTGATGATATATGTGAATAGAAGTGTAGGCTTGCTGCTTGATTGTGGATGACATGCTCATTTATCATAGTGTAGGGAAATCTGTATGATATGCTTACGAGAGTATGTGAGAGATTGTGGATGACATGCATTGTTGCGGTTGCGCACTCGAGGACCCTTGAAATTGAGAACATGCTCCTTTGCACGCTCCGCGTCTTCAAGGGCCGCCTGCATTATCGTCATCTTATTCGTGCAGTCGGACGAGTCATCGAACGACTCAACGTAGTGCTCGTATATGTACTCCAAATCAGAATCCATTGCTTGAAAGAAGAAGGGAAAACTCTTTTAGCTCTGACAATTCATCAAATAGTTGTCGAAGAAATTGTATGTGTAGGACACAATTCATACAGAGCTACTGTATGAATTGTGTCCTACAGTAGCACAATTGTTAGTGTTTTGGCTCATACTGTATACGAGCAACCGTGGAAGAAATATAATGGTTAATAGTAAAGCCAACTATTAGTTATAAGAAGCTATCATATCATCTACAACCAATCTATAGCCGGAATGTACAATAATCTATTTTAAATGTGTCTTACTGTATGAATTGTTGGTTCAACTTACAACCTCACAAATTGTCTTTGGGGCTCGTGCTGTAGTCGGCTACTATTCAAGAGTCCACTTCTCTTCTATCTTTTTTTCTTTCTCCTCCAACTAAGTAAAAATATAATATTTTAATTCTTACAAGCTGCTTATCTCATCTTATTATGCTTATCTCATCTTATTATGCTTACAAGCTGTACACACATCTCCGTCTCAGGAGGCGCGCCACGCCCGTGCCTCTAGTTTAATCAAAGCCTACTGCTCGTCACCATAGAACATGCAAACAGAGGTTGACGTAAGGTGGTACTATTATGTTTATTTGCTATTGTATATACAGAAGCAGCGAGCGAACCCTGGTTGGTGCGAACCCGAACATTATCGATGTTATAAGAGTAATTTTAGCAGACCCCGCATCTCGCCGGCTCGCAAAACGCGTTTGCAGTTCGCGCAAAACGGCTTTTGCGGGCCGGCGCGGGCTGGCACAGATGCAGACCCTGTATAATGGACCCGTAAAAAGTATATTCACGGAATATGCTTTTTTACGGGTCGGCTTCTGCGGGTTCTGATCTGGCACAGCTTCTCCCGACCCGCAAAATTTAGATTTGCAACTTAAATTGATCTAGCATAATGCTTTTCTTTGCTTTTGCAACAACATTAGATACAAAATATATCACCAAATCTTGGCTAGAATAGCAAAATCAAAGAAAACAAGAATCACAAATATGCATTTCAGAAGATTTCCAACTTCCATAACTGCTCCCACTAGTTGAAGCAATATCTTCTCCATGCACTCATTGTTGATCTGCGGATTCTTGATCTTGCTTTCTTCATTCTTCATCTTTGGTTCCAAAGAAGTAGACGTTGCTTCCCCTCTAGTTGCACATGCAGCCGCATCATTGCCTTCGATTTTACTAAGGAGTGCACTAACATCTATTAAGTTTATTTCTATCAACAAATCAATGTATCGGCCTTCCCAAAACCAAAATGAGCATCCATCGTTCTACACAAAACATTGAGCAAGCTCGAAGTGAGCTGCCGCAATTGAACTAAAGAATGAGCTATGGAACGAGCTACCGCAAGTGCACGTACCCTGTCGTTTTCGCATTTGTAGAGCACCCATCCGGGGTGCTTCGGCGTGCCCGAAGTGAGCCGTAGCACTTGGCGCGGGCAGTCGTCGCACTCTATGAGCGGCATTGGCAGGCCACAAAGACGCTGCGCGAGCGCCGAGCCTGGTGGACGGCCAGACGAGTCCATGCCCGCAAACCGTCGTCGGCGGCGGGCAGACGAACCCGTGCCTGCATGCGGCGATGCGCCCTTGCCTGGGCTGCGGGAGAGGCTCCCCGACCACTTCATCGCCCGGGGCAGCAACCGGCGGCCGGAAAAAGACAAATCCGGCGGCCCACGATGAAGTGCCGCAGATCTGCAAATCCGGCGGCCCGCCGACGCAGGGGGGAAGGGAGGGGAGGCCTCGTGCGCGTGGCGGCCTTCCGGCATGCTCCTGCCGGCTGCTGTCGCCGGAATCTTGGACGGCGGCCGGCGGCGGCACCCGGGGGGAGAGGAGAGGTGGTTGGTGGGAGAAAGCGCGGGATGAAATGTCCCCCCACCAACCGCTTCCGCTTATATGCAGGGCACCGCAGCCGCGAGGGGGAAATCCGCGTTTTCTCTGGTTGCGGTCGGGATTTTGCCGCGCCCCCTAAATTTTTTTGTAGACCGGGGCGGGATGCGGGATCTGATCGGGCTGGTTTTTCCGTCCCGACCCGCATTTTGGCGGTTATTTTGCGAATCGGGGCGGGATGCGGGGTTTGCTAGAGTTGCTCTAAGTGAGTGGTGCTCGCATCCCTACAAAGGGCCCGCATGCTCCACCTCAAGCGTTAGCAGCTCTTCGAGAAGCCGGAGGTCGAGGACGACGAGGCTTTGGAGCATCGCAATGACGATGCCAAAGAGGCGCACGTCAATGGCTCCAGGTTTGAGGGGTACAGTTGGATGCCGGCCACCCGAACAACGGATGTAGCGTACATTTGATGGCGTCTGTTTGAGATGCTCTAAGTACCGAGGCTTGTCCAAATGAATGACTAAACCACATTTAAGCACTTGAGCAATAGCACAAAATATATTGAAGTCATATTGGCGAGCAGACGGAGTAGAACACGACCCTTAATACAATCTAGAGAGTAATGTTGTTCCAACTTGCATATACAGTCTCACATGTATGCAAATTACCTGCTAGCTGAGCAGAGGGAGCACTCCAACTGAAGCCACAATGACGACTTGACGAGGACATTGCGTTCCTCTTAACTTGAATACAGAATCGGGCCATATCCACTTCGAAGTAAACATATCTTGCCTTGGGCACATGCCATCTGTCGGTCCAATTTTTCCAATGTAAGTTGGTTTTGAATAATCAGTGTGAACGGCACGAGAAACAGAAAGAAAGAATACCTGTCGTCGTAGTTCGTCCCATCATCCGAGGAATCCAATCTCTGGACACCTTGGTCTCTGTCACTGAAAAATGTTTTTTTCTTCACTCAAATTAAGTGTGTCGAGAAAATACATGTTACCCGATAATAGCATTGATAGAGGTAACAGAAAGAAAACATACCTTCCTGATGGAGGGAGCTCCAACTTCTGTAAAACTTTCAAAATATACCTCCTTGGCAGGAAAGGAGTACGGGCAGTTCTTCCATCATAGAAGTTCATGCCGACAAAACTTCCATCCGCAAAATTAACAAGGGGGCCTCCTATCCCAGCCTAGTCCAAAATCACAAGCCAAGGTTACATGTAAACACCTCATAACCACAAGCACACACACACACACATATATATAGGTCAATGGAGTAACAATATATATAGGTCAATAGAGTACCACAAGCAGGCAAGAGAAATCACGAGTGTACCTTCTTGATTTCACAAGTGGACAGCCTGAGGTCTTTGCAGCCGCGTGTCATAGGATCTCCACTCACTACCCCCATTGAGCCGCATAATAATCCCTCTTCAGGCTCACGACCTATAGCTACAACATTTTTAGGTTCAGGCTCTTCACGGAACATTTTTCTCAACTGCCTGTCCCTGCTTTGGTCTTGTGAGGTGTCGGCAAGAAGAATATCTTCTGGGCAAATAGAACGCAGATACCCAACACTAACAATAGCAATATTATAACATGAGTCGTACGCTACCAATGCCCCGCTGACACGCTGATTCGGTGGGAGAAAGACCTCAATCTGCAATGATGACGTCAGCTGAGCCAACCATTATATTTAACTTATACTCCTTTGTAAAGGAATATAAGAGTGAATCTAAACACTCTTATATTTCTTTACGGAGAGAGTAAACACCAAGAAAAATGTGAAGCACAAACCCTCAATTTCTCATCAATTGTGTTAGCATCATGAGTTCTAAACAAACTGGCTGAAGTCAGAATGACCGTGCGCGACGGCACAACACTACCATAGTGTCGGCCAACCCTACACTTTATAAGCAAGCCTGTGCATGCGAAAAATCTCCTGTCACCTACACATTATAGCCTTGATCATCATCTGGTCAAGATCAAATACTAGCACGAAAAAGTAATGAGCATGGAACTGTAAATTGACCTTTGAATGAACTAAGTGAGACAACACTTCGGGATATAGATTTAATTATGTTTGAATCAAGTCTTGCCCAGGGATTTGGCCCCTCGCCGCAAAATGAGAGATTAAAAAGATACCCTCTCCAAGCAAACAAGTAACCAAAAAAAATCTTCAAATGTATGAAGTAGTTCCCCATTCACTGGTAAAGAAACAAGTATAGAGGTTAGTACTACAACAACTGCTAAAAACAATTGCACAAGGGAGAAGTCATCTATGTACCACAAGCACCGACATACATTCAAGCATAAGTGGTGGCGGCTTGGGATAGCCCATGGCGTCTAGCCACCTTAGCTTGCTCATAAATCCTAAGGCAATAAGATCATGTATTAGTACATCGATTTTATGTATGATAACATTCACATGATATTCTGAGCACATTGATAAAACGGTAACGTCTAGAACGTTAACGACAACTTGCATGATAATTCACACCTGAAGGGACTATCACCTTGGCACCTGCAGGAGGGGAATAATCCTGGCAGCTAATTTCAGTTGTTCCGCTTGAGCCCCCTAAAATGTAAAAGAGGGTGGAGGAATCAGCAAACCATGGCAAGATATATTGCATCATAAGAAGCAAGAGTATGAAGCAAAACCATGAAACCTGTGCAACAGCGTAATCAGACTAGCATTGACCATAATAGGTTAATTAAAATGAGAAAATAAAGGATAAGTGCAAACAATGATCAACAATCATGACTAGAAAAGGACGAGGAATTATATTGTAAAGCATGATTTATAGGTATGAAGTGGTCATGCCACACTCACCTACACCATACGTGCTAGTGTCTTCCGTCTCTTCCTGCCCAGAATCATCGCCTCCTTCCACATCTTCCTGCCCTGAATCATCGCTTCCTTCCACATCTTCCTTCTCAGAATCATCGTCTCCTTCCAAATCTCTAGGACTGCAATAGAAGACAGTAGAGTTGTTATGCTAAAACAAATAGGTGTGTGCGTTAGCACTGTGTAGTTCAAAAGCTAAATAGTCAAAGGCTCATGGCAATGTAGGAGCCAAATTGTACAAAAGTATTACAGAAGTCAGGCTTATAAATATTTAAAAAAAGACACAAGAGGATTGAGAAGACCTAAAATTCATGTACAAAGAAAGATACTTTGTCCAAATTTTATTCCAAGCAAACAATTTAATAATTCAATGTCCGGAGAATATACTATCTCCAGTGCTTCACCATTGAAGACAAAGCACTGAATTAGGCAAGACATCAAAAACTAAATTGTTGTCAATCAACAGATTACTAGCAACAACTCCTAAAGGTACTCTTGCCCCGTTATAGAAAGAAAAGGAGAAGGAACGGGCAAATTAAAATCGACTCACTTTGCGTTGCGGTTTCAAAAGCACACATGCCCCGTTTGTTTCTTCCTTTCTCTCTCCCAAAGATATAAGGGTTAATGCAAGTTATTTTCTCCATTTGCAGGCCTGAAGCAGAAAGTAAGTAAATAAATATAGATGCCTTAGGGCAACCAAGGTGGCAGCCGCCATGACATTCTTGGAGCTCAAAGCTCTGATAGGTAATAAAAGTTCACGTAAAAACTCAAAAGTTGCTAGGTTTAGAGAGAATAGGCCATGCATGACAGATTCGTGAGCTTAACTCGAACCATCAAACTAAACTACGTACCCACAAGGCCACAACTCGAATCAAATCGGTCAAAGCGCAGCTACTCCTGACTCAAACCAATCCAAAAGTCAGTTGGATCTGCCAATGGATGGATTTAAGAAAACGAGATTGTTACCGAGGGGTGTTGAGTACGCTGCGGAATCGGGGTTTTGATCGACAATTTTGGGTTTTATATTAGGGATCGGGGGAGAGAGTCCTTCACGGGTAGGCCTTAAACTATCCAGACCGGGTCCTAATTTCCGACTGCAACTATATATAGAGATCAGATCATGTACGACACACAGATAAATAAAGGAAGGAAAAAAGCCAGGGATCAGCCCCCCCAAAGAAATCCAACCTAGCTTGCGTGGCAGTGTCTTTGATCGCCGTTCCACGTACGTCCCGCCGCCATGAGCGAGCCCGAGCGCGCCCATGTGATCCGCGGCCGCCGCTGCAGCTCCGTGCTGGATGATGACGATCTCCTCTGGGAGATCCTTCTCCGCCTTTCGCCGCAGCCGTCCTCCCTCCCGCGTGCCTCCGCAGTCTGCAAGCAGTGGCGGCGCCTCACAACGGATCCAGTGTTCCTCCGCCGGTTCTGCGAGCATCACCGGGAGCCGCCCCTCCTTGGCGTCTTCGGGTGCGACAAAGAAAACATCGTGTTCGCTCCTTCACTGGGCCCTCCTGACCGTATCCCTTCCGTGCACTTTGACCTTGGACTGCGTAGCGGCTGCGTCAACCTTTTGAACCGTGTGCTCGGGTGCCGCCACGGCCGCGTCCTCGTTGGGGACTATGTACGGAAACAAGTCATTGTGTGCGACCCCATCACAGGCGAGCAGTGCCGTGTGGCCGTCCCTTTGGAGTTCCGGAGGGTCCGCTTCTGCGGGGCGGTGCTCTGCACCGCCGGCGATCAAGGCCACGTGCACGGCGCATGCCATTCAAGCCCCTTCAAGGTTATATTGGTTTCCATGTGCTGTTTCCATGATGAACGAACCCTGGCATGTGTTTACTCCTCGGAGACTGGTGCATGGGGCAATCTCATCTCGACGACATTTCCACGTTTCACTTGGGATGCTGGTTCGTCTGGGCTGCTTGTTCGTAATGCACTTTACTGGTTGTGCACAAATGAAGATCGCATACTTGAGTTTGACTTGGAAAAGCAGAGTCTTGCTATCATCACCGTTCCACCGATTACAATGGAATCCTGGTCTTGTCACATCATCCAGGCTGAGGATGACACTATTGGCTTTGCTAAATTGTCCGGCTCACACTTCCAAATGTGGCAGAGGAACTCTAATGTTCATGATGTTCCCACATGGGTGTTGTGGAAGAACATTGAAATATGTAACATTCTTGAGCCACCTCCTCATATTGATAGAAGCTCAACAAGTATATTGGGATACTCTGAGGATACTGATGAAATTTTTATATGGATGGAACCCAATAAATACTTGGTTCAACTTAAGTCGATGCAATCCAAGAGACCTGAAACAAATTATACCTCGAATTACCATGCTTTCACGAGTTTCTATACACCAGGTATTTTCTCATCCATAGTATTTATATTGTGAGAGGAGCCTATTCCATTTATGTTCCGTACATAATTGTTCGATCATCTATATTGTGGTTCTTGCTAGTCATTGACAACCTAAACCTAATCAACAATTGCCCCTCTGCTACAAAGACAACTTAAGTTATGGTCCTAGTTTCTTTATGTTATTATTAGTTGTCCTCACTCTTGCGAGATCCAAATCAAATGTCAAATGAATGAAAATTGTGAAATCAAATTACACTTTGCATGCAACGACTAGCTCATGTGTTTGAAGCAGCTAATGGCTAGCTAGCAATTTTTACGTCGCTGTGTGCATCACTAGCCAAATATGCCCTCTGTGTTATTGATACTTCAAAATACCTTGATACATAGAAACCACTGTATGTTCTATCCACAAGCAAAAATAATGCATTTTTAGTACTATGGTTTTTATAATACTTTGCTGCCAATCCCAACCTTAATCTTTTATCAGCATGTGATCTACTATTAATTTTGAATCTTATGACCCCACATTTACTCCGAATCATGTAAGGCGTACGAGCGGGGAGGAGGACTACTCCAAAATGATTCTCGAGAGGAACAAGTCGACACCACTGACAACAACTCTATCATCACTCTGCACCCGACCACCCGTACACCATGGACAAGATGCAACTCTTTCTTGGCGCTAACCGGTTGATGGTCAATGACCACAACTCCATCATTGCTCTACACCTGGACACCATGGACATGTTGCAGCTTCCCGTGGAAACACTATCCCGCTGAAGGGGTGTGCTACCTAAGGCTGGTCATAGTGGGGAGTAACTTAGACTAGTATCATGCATATGACACTAGTCTAAGTTACTACCTTCATATTGCAAAGTAACATAACAGTAGTATCATAGATGGCTTCATTTATTAGCTCAAAGACTCATCTTGTCTTGGAAAGCGCTATGTTACAGTAACATATTATGTTACCACCTCTCATTAATTACTTGCCACATAAGCAGAATTTTCTCGTAGTGTGCTATGTTACTAGCTAAGTTACTCTCACTATGACTAGCCTAATCTATTCTTCCTAGATGCAAGGCTCATGACATTATGACATGATGGACAAATAGATCAGTAATCTGATCCTTAATGATCCATATATTTTTTTCCTCTTGCAACGCACAGACACATTTCCTAGTAACTAGAATAATACTCCCTATGTTCCTAAATATAAGACATTTTAGAGATTCCACTATGGACATAAGGATGTATACCCATTTTGTTTCGTATGTAGTCCATATTGAAATATCTAAAAGGTCTTATCCCATGCACAATTGCATGTGGTGGTGGCTTTTTTCCCATTCATGCTTCATGTTGAGGTTGGTCTTATCCCATTCATAATTGTATGATGATGTGACATACTTGCATGTTAAGATAAATAAGTTAGTGGAGATCACTGTATTAGATATCTATATGTAGGATTCAAAGAATCCAGAGCAGGTATTTCCATCTCCTGCTGAGTACTCCATCTAGAGCACCAATTTTTTTAAAATACCAGTACAAATGCCCGTGCGTTGCAATGGGCGATGAATATCGCAAAATCTGCTCCGTGTGCCATCACGCACCATTTCTTATATCCAGTGCTGATAAACATTGTTAATAAGGTTGCACTGATTATCACTTTTCGGAGCATGAAGTGTGGATGTGAAGAAGCCATCCTAGCATTATTCATCTGGCGGCTGCACCACGTAAAGCAATTTTTTTTAGAAAAGGAGGAGGATTTTTAGAAAAGGAGGAGGACCCCCGGCCTCTGCATCTGGACGATCACTAGTAGAAAAAGAGTCAAATGTGAAGCACATTTGTCCTGGTTTGTAACAGAACTGGCACTAATGTGCCCGGTTCAAACGGCTAGGCGGGCGGAGATCTATAGTACCGGTTCGTGGCGAACCTATAGTACCGGTTCATCCCATGAATGGGTACTAAAGAGGTCGTGGCCCCACCGTCCCCTTTTAGTGCCGGTTCGTGCTATGAACCGGTACTGAAGAGGTTGTGGCAGGCTGTTTTTAGTCCCACCTCGCTCCCCTAACAAGGTTTTTACCACCTTAAATATGTTACTTCTCAAACTATCACAAACACTTGGTATTCATTGAACTCTATGTGTAGAATTTTTGGCCGCAATATGAGTCTTCACCGGTTTACAAACCGTTGAGGACTCATATTGACAATTCAGATTGTACACAAAAAGATCGTTGATGATCAAAGTATTTTTGATGTATTTCTCTGTAAAGAAATATAAGATCATGGTCTAAATGCTCTTATAGTTTCTTTGCAGAGGGGTATATTTTTACATGTTTACACATAGCATTTAGATCAATGTATTTTTGATGTATATTTTTACATGTTTACACAATCTGTTTCGAAGTATTAGGGTTTCGAACGAAAACACATCTGTTACAAACAAAGGCATGGTATCATCGTTTCACCCACATAGCATGTGCAAAAAAGCAGAGAGGGTTACGGCAAAAACTGGATGCACTTCGTGTACAAAGTGGACAATCTCTCGGAGTATCAGGGTTTCGGACGAGAACTCATCTGTTACACAGGCATCTCATTTTTCAAAACTTATTTGAACTCCAGACTTTTTTTTGCGTTCCGTATGCACCATTCAAAGCGACGTCATCAATTTTCAACACTTTCTGACATCATTTGATATTTTTCAGTCATTTACCGATTTGTTTAGAGAGCTAAATGACTATGAAATTGAAAATCACTACAAAATGAACTCTGAAAATGTTGAAACTTGGCATGGTAACATCATTTCACCCATATAGCATGTGCAAAAAAGTAGAGAGGGTTACGGCAAAAACTGGATGCACTTCGTGTACAAACTGGACAATCTCTTTCGGAGTATCAGGGTTTTGGATGAGAACTCATCTGTTACACACGGGCACTTCATTTTTCTGAACTTATTTGAACTCCAGACTTTTTTTTGCGTTCCGCATGCACCATTCAAAGCGACGTCATCAATTTTCAACACTTTCTGACATCATTTGCTATTTTTCAGTCATTTACCGATTTGTTTAGAGAGCTAAATGACTTTGAAATTGAAAATCACTACAAAATGAACACTGAAAATGTTGAAACTTAGCATGGTATCATCATTTCACCCACATAGCATGTGCAAAAAAGTAGAGAGGATTATGGCAAAAACTAGATGCATTTCGTGTACAAACTGAACAATCTCTTTCGAAGTATCAGGGTTTTGGACGAGAACTCATCTGTTACACGGGCATAATGTCCAAGGTTCAAGGTTCCTAGCCATGTCCAAGGTTCCTATATAGGACTCATGAAACACGGGCATAATGACCGAGCGTAAGATCTCCCAGAATTTCTAGAAAAAGACTACCGGGAGACCATCCGGTCCCGGGGCCGAGCAAGCATTCATAGAGGCGATCGCTCGACCCACCTCCTCAGCGGAGAATGGGAGAGTAAGATCCGCATTCTCCGCATCGGAGACCTGGTCAGCAAGCGGCTAGAAGTCAGTGCAGAGAGAGACGCCTCCGCGTGGCTCAGCCGAGAACATCTCCTTATAGAAGGAGTAAATATGGGTGGAGATGTCCTCTGGGCTTTCCGGAAGAACATCCCTGTCCTAGAGGAAAGGGATGGCACACTTCCGCCTGCGACCATTAGCAATCGCCTGGAAGTAGGCAGTGTTCGCATCCCCCTTAAGGAGCCAGTTCTGGCCCCCTCGACGCTGCCAGAAGAGCTCCTCGCTCTTGTAAATGTCCATGAGCAAGGACTCGAGGGCGTATCTCCTAAGCGAGTCGCCAGGACACAAGCCCTGCCGATCAGCAAGGTCATCCAAAACCTTAATCTGATCGAGGAAGGCCCCTTTACGGGCCCGGAGATTAGCACCAAGGTTCGACCCCAGCCTTTCATGGCCTGACGAGACAGTTTTGCACAGTGATGCCAGACATCCACAACACAAAACACACGGGGCGGGGACGCGACCGCCTCTAGCCAGCGGTCGCGAACCATCTCAAAGAAACCCGGTTGCTCCAGCCAGAACGTCTCGAAGCGGAAGCGACGATTCCTAGGGGGGCCTCATCCCCCGACGAGAACAGTAGAGGGGTATGATCGGAGCCAATCCGAGTGACCGCCTTGAGAGAACACAGTGGGAACATCACCTCCCACTAAGCCGACACAAAAAGCCGATCCAAGACACTCCGGATGGGGTCCACCTGCTTATTCGTCCACGTGAACATAGCCCATATGTCACAACCCTAGAATTGCTTGTATTTAGTTGCATATGTGAGCATCCATGCATCATGTCTAAATTTATGAAATTTGAATTGGGGATGTTCAAACCCTAGCACCAAATGAATTCAACTAGGTTCAAATAAAAATATTTTCAATGAACCCAAAATGCCCTACAGAAAAGTTCATCGTTTTTGAATCGGCTAAAAACCTCTTCCAAAAATGGTGCGCATATTTCTAGGACATCTGGATTTTTGAATTAATCCTTATTGTATTTGAATTGGGACATTTAAATTCTATAAATAGTTTAAATGTTCTAATAATGGTGAAACTAGTTGAGGGCTGTTGGGAATAATTTCAAAAGTGCCCACAAATATTTTCA
Source organism: Triticum urartu (assembly GCF_056163025.1). Taxonomy (NCBI): domain Eukaryota; kingdom Viridiplantae; phylum Streptophyta; class Magnoliopsida; order Poales; family Poaceae; genus Triticum; species Triticum urartu. Next base: position 7,610,975 of record NC_141875.1, read on the forward strand.
GCATTTTACAAAATGGTTTGGTATTTTATTACTAAATCAAAATAGAGAAAAGAATAGAAAAACAGGAACAAAATTAGAAAGAGAGAGAGAGAGAGAGAGAGAGAGAGAGAGAGAGAGAGAATACCTGGCCAAAACCTACCTGGCGGCCCAATTGACTAGCCCAGCCCACTACCGCAACAACCCTATCGTCTTCCTCCCTGGACAGAAGGACGAGCGCGTGCTCCCTGCGCGCTGGCCACGCGCCCCGCCACCTCCTGCTTGTCGTTGAGCTCTTGGACGCGTGGATGAACGCCCCGCTGCTGTCCCGTTCCAGGCGACGCCTCACTTGCCCCCCATGACTCTCTCCCTCGCCCTCTCCCCGCCATGGCTGAAGCCGTTGTTCGTCGCCGCCGTCGCCCGCGTAGCCACCGCCTTCCCCTCGTCTCCCCGACGTGTCTACGGGCGTCTCCGTCGTCCTCTTCGTCGAGCTAGCCGAGCCCCGAGTGCTCGCACGCCCCGACGCGACCTCCCCAACCTCACCTTCACCGTTCGATCACCGAGATTGCCTCCGACCTCCTGCCGTCACCAGCCCCTCCCCGAGCTCGCCGAGGCCACCGTAGCAACCGCCGTGAGCTCCTCTCTCTTCCCCCTAACCCCGCTGCTCCTCTCGCCCTCTAGCTGCGATTCCAACCGTGGCCAAATCCCGCCGCCGCTCGGGCTCGTTGCCGGAGTTGCTCCGGCGACCATTTGGTCGTGCCAGCGTGTCCAAAGGGCTTGTGGGCATGCGTAGGTATAGTAGGCGTCGAGAACCAGTCGTTTTGCACATCGTAGCGACGAATCCGTCGTCACCCAAACTCCGGCCACCGCCTGTCGTTGTTGTAGTCGCCGTTTCCGGCCCCCTTTCGCCCAGCCACCTGCTCTGTTGGATGCAGCGCACTTCCAGCTACGTGTAGGGCCAAATTGAGAGTCAAACTATCGCCGGACGGCGAAACCCGAGCCTCTCCGCCGCGCCTGTCATCGCCGGCGTCAAGCCGACGGCGTGTTGACCCTCTTGAGTAGGGGTTTGACTCCCTGGGTCAATCACAGGTGGGCCCATGGTCCTGCTAATTAGGTTTAATTCCTAATTGAAGATTAGTTAAGCCACTGACTCACTGACATGCGGGCCCCGGCCTCACCGACAGTATAATTAGGTTTAACCTAATGCTAATTAACCCTATTAATTAGCCGAGTCACCGACCAATGGGACCCACACGTCAGGTTTGACTGTTACCGTCAGTTGACCTGCTGACGTCACTCAGATGTCATGCTGATGCAGTAAAGGAATTTCTGGATTAAAACAAATTCAGAAAATTCCAGAAATAGTACAAACTTCAAAATTTCATAGAAAATAATCTGTAACTCCAAATGCACTAATTTATATATGAAAAATTATCAGAAAAATCCAAATAATCTGTTTATGCCATGTTCATGCATGTTTGAGCAAGTTAACCCCACTGTTTAGGATAAAACATGATTAGGGTAAATTTGAAAAATAGGCTTGGAGTTGGAATTTGATGTAGTTTGAATTCCACTTCAATTAAGATGACTTGTTGTTGCATTAGCTCAATTCAGTACCTTAATATGTCATATCATTCATTTGCTTGTGCATTTCTTGAATTGAATGTTGTTTCTGTTCCTTTGTCGGTGTTGTTCCCCCCTCAGTAGACGTATGTTCCGACGATGAGTTCGATGACACCGATGAAGAGCTATACTATCTTCAGAAGTGCCAGGCAAGCAAAAACCCCTTGTTCATTCCGATACAATCCCACTCTCTTGCTCCTGCTCTCTTTTACTGCATTAGGACAACAACGTTTCAACTGTTACATGCTGCGGTAGTTGAACTCCTTTCCTTTGCATGACCTGTCATTGCCACAGTAAATAGATAAAACCCACTAGCATGAGTAGGAGTTGTTTGAGCCCTGATGTGCCTACTCATTCATGCCTGTTTGTCATGCCTGCTATTGCTTAGAGTTGTGTCAGGTCTGATTCATCGGGGATGAGTTGGAAAGTTGTGAACATGTCCTACTGTTGAGAGCTAAGTGTGTGAACACGATTTGGTAAAGTAGCGGTGAGAGGCCATGTAGGAGTACATGGTGGATTGTCTCATTGCAGCCGTCCTCAGGAACTGAGTTTTGTGTTTGTGATCCATGAACAGTTACTACCACACATTGGGCTCCGGGCGCTCCAAGCTCTCTCGACTTATTAATCAACCTGATCTCTGTCCATGAGTTGCAACTAGTTTCTGGTGTTTGTAGGTAGTGTTAGTAGTCTACCAAGTGGCACCCGGTACATGTGGGCTTGGGACAGACTAGGCACCGTGGCCGGGTATACCAAGCGTCGCCTGTTTGGTGGGCTGGGAACCCTGTACACATCCTTTGGGTCCGTGAGCGACACCCCGGCCGGATCTCCTTGCGGATGGAATCCGAATAGGCGATAAACCTGGACTAGAGACTTGTGTGGTTAGTCAGGTTGTGGCCGACTCCCTCGCCAGGCTTCCGCTTGAAGGTTGCCGAGATACACGACTTGTACATGGTGGTAAGTGGCGAGAGCGTGTGTGAAGAAGTACACCTCTGCAGGGTTAACATCATCTATTCGAATAGTTGTGTCCGTGGTAAAGGACTTCTGGGTTGCCTGTACAGTTCATAGATAACTTGAAGTGGATACTCTAAAATGCGCAAGATAAGCGTGAGTGCTATGGATGGCCTTCTCGTAGGGAGACGGGAGCGGATCCATAGTGGTGTATTGATGTGAATATGTGGACTCGTGTGCACCACCCCAAAATAGTTACTTGCAGTCGTAGTATAGGATAGCCACTGAGTCAAAGCTGGCTTGCTGCAGTCAAACTCCACCACCCCTTTATTGATACCGATGCATATGTAGATAGTGCTGATGTAAGTCTTGCTGGGTACATTTGTACTCACGTTTTCTTAATTTATGTTTTGCAGAGAGACATCAGTCTCGCTATTAGTTCCGCGTGGACTTCGACGTTTAGCTTGTTACCTCAGCTACGATCTTGTGCCCTCGGCAGGGTCTTGTAGTTAGCCAGGCTTCTCAGCCTTTTTCATTTGTAGTTGTCTGTACTCAGACAAGATAAGCTTCCGCATGTGCTATTGCTTGTATGACTTGAATGCTGGGTCATGAGACCCATGTTTGTAATATCTGACTCTTTGGAGTCTTATGAATAAATACTTTTGAGTCGTAGAGTTTTGTTGTGATGCCATGTTGTATTTACACATATCGAGCATACTATGTGTATGATTAAAATGCTTGGTATGTGTGGGATCCGACAACCTAGTTGTCTATCCTTGGTAGCCTCTCTTATGGGGAAATGTACTCTAGTTCCACTGAGCCATGGTAGTCTGCTACAGCCCGGTTTACCGGAGTCCTGTTAGCCCAGTTGCTACTGCTTTGGAACACTTAGACTGGCTGGCATGTGTCCTTCTTCGATCCTATGTCTGTCCCTTCGGGGAAATGTCAAGCGGTGTCTTTCGGAGTCCTGTTAGCCTACTACAGGCCGGATTCCCGGAGTCCTGCTAGCCCAGTTGCTACAGCCCGAATTCACTCGCTGATGACCGACACGTTCGTTGCTAGGTCATGTATGCATGTCCCTGTAAGTTAGTGCCACTTTGGGTTCACGACTATTCATGTCGGCCCAGGTTCTCTGTCATATGGATGCTAGCGACGCTATCATATACGTGAGCCAAAAGGCACAAACGGTCCCGGGCCAGGTAAGGTGTGAAGGAAATATGCCCTAGAGGCAATAATAAAGTTATTATTTATTTCCTTATTTCATGATAAATGTTTATTATTCATGCTAGAATTGTATTAACCGGAAACATAATACATGTGTGAATACATAGACAAACAATATGTCACTAGTATGTCTCTACTTGACTAGCTCGTTAATCAAAGATGGTTAAGTTTCCTAGCCATTGACATGGGTTGTCATTTGATTAACGGGGTCACATAATTAGGAGAATGATGTGACTGACTTGACCCATTCCGTTAGCTTAGCACCCGATCGTTTAGTATGTTGCTATTGCTTTCTTCATGACTTATACATGTTCGTATGACTATGAGATTATGCAACTCCCGTTTACCGGAGGAACACTTTGTGTGCTACCAAACGTCACAATGTAACTGGGTGATTATAAAGGTGCTCTACAGGTGTCTCCAAATGTACTTGTTGGGTTGGCGTATTTCGAGATTAGGATTTGTCACTCCGATTGTCGGAGAGGAATCGCTGGGCCCTCTCGGTAATGCACATCACTTAAGCCTTGCAAGCATTGCAACTAATGAGTTAGTTGCAGGATGATGTATTACGGAACGAGTAAAGAGACTTGCCGGTAAAGAGATTGAACTAGGTATTGAGATACCGACGATCGAATCTCGGGCAAGTAACATACCGATAAAGATCTTCGTATGTTGTTATGCGGTCTGACCGATAAAGATCTTCGTAGAATATGTGGGAGCCAATATGAGCATCCAGGTTCCGCTATTGTTTATTGACCGGAGACGTGTCTCGGTCATGTCTACATAGTTCTCGAACCCGTAGGGTCCGCACGCTTAACGTTTTGATGACAGTTATATTATGAGTTTATATGTTTTGATGTACTGAAGGTTGTTCGGAGTCCCGGATGTGATCACGGACATGACGAGGAGTCTCAAAATGGTCGAGACATGAAGATTGATATATTGGAAGCCTATGTTTGGATATCGGAAGTGTTCCGGGTGAAATCGGGATTTTACCGGAGTACCGGGAGGTTACCGGAACCCCCCGGGAAGTTCATGGGCCATAGTGGGCCTTAGTGGAAGAGAGGAGAGGCGGCCAGGGCAAGGGCCGCGCGCCCCTCCCCCCTAGTCCGAATAGGACAAGGAGAGGGGGGCGCCGCCCCCCTTTCCTTCTTCTCCTCCACCTCTTCCCCCCCAAGTCCTAATCCAACTAGGAAAAGGGAGGGAGTCCTACTCCCGGTGGGAGTAGGACTCCTCCTGGCGCGCCCCCTCTCCTGGCCGGCCGCACACTCCATTGCTCCTTTATATACGGGGGCAGGGGGGCACCCTAGAGACACAACAATTGATCGTTTGATCTTTTAGCCGTGTGCGGTGCCCCCCTCCACCATAGTCCACCTCGATAATACTGTGGCGGTGCTTAGGTGAAGCCCTGCGTCGGTAGAACATCATCATCGTCACCATGCCGTCGTGCTGACGAAACTCTCCCTAAACACTCGGCCGGATCGGAGTTCGAGGGACGTCATCGGGCTGAACGTGTGCTGAACTCGGAGGTGCCGTGCGTTCGGTACTTGATCGGTCGGATCGTGAAGACGTATGACTACATCAACCGCGTTGTGCTAACGCTTCCGCTTTCGGTCTACGAGGGTACGTGGACAACACTCTCCGCTCTCATTGCTATGCATCACCATGATCTTGCGTGTGCGTAGGATTTTTTTTGAAATTACTACGTTCCCCAACAGTCGTATCAGAGCCAGGTTTTATGCGTAGATGTCATATGCACGAGTAGAACACAAGTGAGTTATGGGCGATATAAGTCATACTGCTTACCAGCATGTCATACTTTTGTTCGGCGGTATTGTTGGATGAAGCGGCCCGGGCCGACATTACACGTACGCTTACGCGAGACTGGTTCTACCGACGTTCTTTGCACATAGGTGGCTGGTGGGTACACGGAGACCAAAAGGTCCAGCGTGAATCATATAATAGATATGATCAACATAGTGATGTTCACCGTTGAAACTACTCCATCTCGCGTGATGATCGGACATGGTTTAGTTGATATGGATCACGTGATCACTTAGAGGATTAGAGGGATGTCTATCTAAGTGGGAGTTCTTAAGCAATATGATTAATTGAACTTAAATTTATGATGAACTTAGTACCTGATAGTATCTTGCTTGTCTATGTTGATTGTAGATAGACGGCCCGTGTTGTTGTTCCGTTGAATTTTAATGCGTTCCTTGAGAAAGCAAAGTTGAAATATGATGGTAGCAATTACAAGGACTGGGTCCGTAACTTGAGGATTATCCTCATTGCTGCACAGAAGAATTACGTCCTGGAAGCACCGCTGGGTGCGAGGCCTGCTGCTGATGCAACTGACGACGTTAAGAACGTCTGGTAGAGCAAAGCTGATGACTACTCGATAGTTCAATGTGCCATGCTTTACGGCTTAGAACCGGGACTTCATTGACGTTTTGAACGTCATGGAGCATATGAGATGTTCCAGGAGTTGAAGTTAATATTTCAAGCAAATGCCCGGATTGAGAGATATGAAGTCTCCAATAAGTTCTACAGCTGCAAGATGGAGGAGAATAGTTATGTCAGTGAGCATATACTCAAAATGTCTGGGTATAATAATCACTTGATTCAACTCGAGTTAATCTTCTGGATGATAGCGTCATTGACAGAATTCTCCAATCACTGCCACCAAGCTACAAGAGCTTCGTGATGAACTATAACATGCAAGGGATGGATAAGACAATTCCCGAGCTCTTCGCAATGCTAAAGGTTGCGGAGGTAGAAATCAAGAAGGAGCATCAACTGTTGATGGTCAATAAGACCACCAGTTTCAAGAAAAAGGGCAAAGGGAAGAAGAAGGGGAACTTCAAGAAGAACAGCAAGCAAGTTGCTGCTCAGGAGAAGAGACTGAGTGCTTCTACTGCAAGCAGACTGGTCACTGGAAGCGGAACTGCCCCAAGTATTTGGCGGATAAGAAGGATGGCAAGGTGAACAAAGGTATATGTGATATACATGTTATTGATGTGTACCTTACTCGCAGTAGCACCTGGGTATTTGATACTGGTTCTATTGCTAATATTTGCAACTCAAAACAGGGGCTACAGATTAAGCAAAGATTGGCTAAGGACGAGGTGACGATGCGCGTGGGAAATGGTTCCAAAGTCGATGTGATCGCGGTCGGCACGCTACCTCTACATCTACCTTCGGGATTAGTATTAGACCTAAATAATTGTTATTTGGTGCCAGTGTTGAGCATGAACATTATATCTGGATCTTGTTTGATGCGAGACGGTTATTCATTTAAATCAGAGAATAATGGTTGTTCTATTTATATGAGTAATATCTTTTATGGTCATGCACCCTTAAAGAGTGGTCTATTTTTGTTGAATCTCGATAGTAGTGATACACATATTCATAATATTGAAGCCAAAAGATGCAGAGTTGATAATGATAGTGCAACTTATTTGTGGCACTGCCGTTTAGGTCATATCGATGTAAAGCGCATGAAGAAACTCCATACTGATGGACTTTTGGAACCACTTGATTATGAATCACTTGGTACTTGCGAACCGTGCCTCTTGGGCAAGATGACTAAAACGTCGTTCTCTGGAACTATGGAGAGAGCAACAGATTTGTTGGACATCATACATACAGATGTATGTGGTCCGATGAATATTGAGGCTCGTGGCGGATATCGTTATTTTCTCACCTTCACAGATGATTTAAGCAGATATGGGTATATCTACTTAATGAAACATAAGTCTGAAACGTTTGAAAAGTTCAAAGAATTTCAGAGTGAAGTTGAAAATCATCGTAACAAGAAAATAAAGTTTCTACGATCTGATCGTGGAGGAGAATATTTGAGTTATGCATTTGGTCTTCATTTGAAACAATGCGGAATAGTTTCGCAACTCACGCCACCCGGATCACCACAGCGTAATGGTGTGTCCGAACGTCATAATCGTACTTTACTAGATATGGTGCGATCTATGATGTCTCTTACTGATTTGCCGCTATCGTTTTGGGGTTATGCTTTAGAGACAACCGCATTCACATTAAATAGGGCACCATCGAAATCCGTTGAGACGATGCCTTATGAACTGTGGTTTGGCAAGAAACCAAAGTTGTCGTTTCTAAAAGTTTGGGGCTGCGATGCTTATGTGAAAAATCTTCAACCTGATAATCTCGAACCCAAATCGGAGAAATGTGTCTTCATAGGATACCCAAAGGAGACTGTTGGGTACACCTTCTATCACAGATGCGAAGGCAAGACTTTTGTTGCTAAATTCAGAGTTTTTCTAGAGAAGGAGTTTCTCTCGAAAGAAGTGAGTGGGAGGAAAGTAGAACTTGATGAGGTAACTGTACCTGCTCCCTTATTGGAAAGTAGTTCATCGCAGAAACCGGTTTCTGCGACACCTACACCAATTAGTGATGAAGTTAATGATGATGATCATGAAACTTCAGATCAAGTTGTTACTGAACCATGTAGGTCAACCAGAGTAAGATCCGCACCAAAGTGGTACGGGAATCCTGTTCTGGAAGTTATGTTACTAGACCATGACGAACCTACGAATTATGAAGAAGCGATGGTGAGCCCAAATTCCGCAAAATGGCTTGAGGCCATGAAATCTGAGATGGGATCCATGTATGAGAACAAAGTGTGGACTTTGGTTGACTTGCCCGACGATCGGCAAGCAATTGAGAATAAATGGATCTTCAAGAAGAAGACTGACGCTGACGGTAATGTTAGTGTCTATAAAGCTCGACTTGTTGCGAAAGGTTTTCGACAAGTTTAAGGGATTGACTACGATGAGACCTTCTCACCCGTAGCGATGCTTAAGTCTGTCCGAATCATGTTAGCAATTGCCGCATTTTATGATTATGAAATTTGGCAAATGGATGTCAAAATTGCATTCCTGAATGGATTTCTAGAAGAAGCGTTGTATATGATGCAACCGGAAGGTTTTGTCGATCCAAAGGGAGCTAACAAAGTGTGCAAGCTCCAGTGATCCATTTATGGACTGGTGCAAGCCTCTCGGAGTTGGAATAAACGCTTTGATAGTGTGATCAAAGCATTTGGTTTTGTACAGACTTTTGGAGAAGCCTGTATTTACAAGAAAGTGAGTGGGAGCTCTGTAGCATTTCTAATATTATATGTGGATGACATATTGCTTATTGGAAATGATATAGAATTTCTGGATAGCATAAAGGGATACTTGAATAAGAGTTTTTCAATGAAAGACCTCGGTGAAGCTGCTTATATATTGGGCATCAAGATCTATAGAGATAGATCAAGACGCTTAATTGGACTTTCACAAAGCACATACCTTGACAAAGTTTTGAAGAAGTTCAAAATGGATCAAGCAAAGAAAGGGGTCTTGCCTATGTTACAAGGTATGAAGTTGAGTAAGACTCAATGCCCGACCACTGTAGAAGATAGAGAAAAAAATGAAAGATGTTCCCTATGCTTCAGCCATAGGCTCTATCATGTATGCAATGCTGTGTACCAGACCTGATGTGTGCCTTGCTATAAGTCTAGCAGGGAGGTACCAAAGTAATCCAGGAGTGGATCACTGGACAGCGGTCAAGAACATCCTGAAATACCTGAAAAGGACTAAGGATATGTTTCTCGTTTATGGAGGTGACAAAGAGCTCATCGTAAATGGTTACGTTGATGCAAGCTTTGACACTGATCCGGACGATTCTAAATCGCAAACCGGATACGTGTTTACATTGAACGGTGGAGCTGTCAGTTGGTGCAGTTCTAAACAAAGCATCGTGGCAGGATCTACGTGTGAAGCGGAGTACATAGCTGCTTCGGAAGCAGCAAATGAAGGAGTCTGGATGAAGGAGTTCATATCTGATCTAGGTGTCATACCTAGTGCATCGGGTCCAATGAAAATCTTTTGTGACAATACTGGTGCAATTGCCTTGGCGAAGGAATCCAGATTTCACAAGAGAACCAAGCACATCAAGAGACGCTTCAACTCCATCAGGGATTTAGTCCAGGAGGGAGACATAGAAATTTGCAAGATACATACGGATCTGAATGTTGCAGACCCGTTGACTAAGCCTCTTCCATGAGCAAAACATGATCAACACCAAGGCTCCATCGGTGTTAGAATCATTATTGTGTAATCTAGATTATTGACTCTAGTGCAAGTGGGAGACTGAAAGGAAATATGCCCTAGAGGCAATAATAAAGTTATTATTTATTTCCTTATATCATGATAAATGTTTATTATTCATGCTAGAATTGTATTAACCGGAAACATAATACATGTGTGAATACATAGACAAACAGAGTGTCACTAGTATGCCTCTACTTGACTAGCTCGTTAATCAAAGATGGTTATGTTTCCTAACCATGGACAAAGAGTTGTTATTTGATTAACGGGATCACATCATTAGATGAATGATCTGATTGACATGACCCATTCCATTAGCTTAGCACCCGATCGTTTAGTATGTTGCTATTGCTTTCTTCATGACTTCTACATGTTCCTATGACTATGAGATTATGCAACTCCCGTTTACCGGAGGAACACTTTGTGTGCTACCAAACGTCACAACGAAACTGGGTGATTATAAAGGTGCTCTACAGGTGTCTCCGAATGTACTTGTTGGGTTGGCGTATTTCGAGATTAGGATTTGTCACTCCGATTGTCGGAGAGGTATCTTTGGGCCCTCTCGGTAATGCACATCACTTAAGCCTTGCAAGCATTGCAACTAATGAGTTAGTTGCGGGATGATGTATTACGGAACGAGTAAAGAGACTTGCCAGTAACGAGATTGAGCTAGGTATTGAGATACCGATGATCGAATCTCGGGCAAGTTTCATACCGAAGACAAAGGGAACAACGTATGTTGTTATGAGGTCTGACCGATAAAGATCTTCGTAGAATATGTGGGAGCCAATATGAGCATCCAGGTTCCGCTATTGGTTATTGACCGAAGACGTGTCTCGGTCATGTCTACATAGTTCTCGAATCCGTAGGGTCCGCACGCTTAACGTTTTGATGACAGTTATATTATGAATTTATATGTTTTGATGTACCAAAGGTTGTTCGGAGTCCCGGATGTGATCACGGACATGACGAGGAGTCTCGAAATGGTCGAGACATGAAGATTGATATATTGGAAGCCTATGTTTGGATATCGGAAGTGTTCAGGTGAAATCGGGATTTTACCGGAGTACTGGGAGGTTACCGGAACCCCCCGGGAAGTTAATGGGCCATAGTGGGCCTTAGTGGAAGAGAGGAGAGGCGGCCAGGGCAAGGGTCGCGCGCCCCTCCCCCCTAGTCCGAATAGGACAAGGAGAGGGGGGCAGCGCCCCCCTTTCCTTCTTCTCCTCCACCTCTTCCCCCCCCAATTCCTAATCCAACTAGGAAAAGGGAGGGAGTCCTACTCCCATTGGGAGTAGTACTCCTCCTGGCGCGCCCCCTCTCCTGGCCGGCCGCACACCCCCTTGCTCCTTTATATACGGGGGGAGGGGGGCACCCTAGAGACACAACAATTGATCGTTTGATCTTTTAGCCGTGTGCGGTGCCCCCCTCCACCATAGTCCACCTCGATAATACTGTGGCGGTGCTTAGGCGAAGCCCTGCGTCGGTAGAACATCATCATCGTCACCACGCCGTCGTGCTGACGAAACTCTCCCTAAACACTCGACCGGATCGGAGTTCGAGGGACGTCATCGGGCTGAACATGTGCTGAACTCGGAGGTGCCGTGCGTTCGGTACTTGATCGGTCGGATCGTGAAGACGTACGACTACATCAACCGCGTTGTGCTAACGCTTCTGCTTTCGGTCTACGAGGGTACGTGGACAACACTCTCCCCTCTCGTTGCTATGCATCACCATGATCTTGCGTGTGCGTAGGATTTTTTTTTTGAAATTACTACGTTCCCCAACAACGTATAGTATATATGCTAGTCCCCTCCCACTTCTTCGACGCGTACTATATACCACCATAACACATACAAAAAAGATTCTACCTTGCTGGTCAAATTAACCTCACTACCGGTTGTTCGTCGAAGTGATGGACGACGACCTCGCGGGCCCACAGAAAGCGTCACACGCGAGTATCGAGTGTCGTGTAGGACAACCATCGACTGCATGTGGCCAAAAGATTTATGTATGAAAGGGTTTTGTAATGTCTTAAATAACGATTTCACGACTCTGATGTGGCAACAGCCTGCCTAACAAAACGGCCAACCCACAGGTGGCTCACAACTCGTAGTGTACTGCGAGCCACCCGCCACCCCCAGACGCACACACCCACACACACACCGGGAATCCACCGCAACTACGATGCATGTTAAATTAATTATCCCGAGGTGAACATACATGTTACCAAAGGAGGGACGTTTTAATTTCAAAAAAATCACAGAGATCATTAAGACGTTTTAGTACATTGATTGATTGATTTTCTATGGGTATAATGCGCAAAAATTAAATTTGAGCTACATGCACATGTGGCAGTGCACCTAAATGGACTGCAAAAACACATGTGTCTCAGTGGGTGCATGTTTACTCCCCGTGCAACAAATTTCAAACATTAAGAATCTTGATTTTTAAATTCTAGTACATCCAAAACTTATTTGAAATTCATGAAACTTATAGTGTTGTCATATGGACACCAATACAAAGCGGAATTGTACCTTTTTTTTGTCAAATTTGAGACCAGTTTTGATGTAATCTTTATCTAATTACAGACGGGAGATTATTAATAATTGGGAACAAATATCCCATACGGATTATTTATTCGAACCGTGAGCGTTAGACCAACAATGGATACGTGCCATTATTCGGTTAAGCAATAAAGCGGCAGGATTAATCATCCAAATAGAAAAACAATATACGTGCCGCCGCGCGACCCGTGTGCCGTGCAAGCAAGCGTGAGATGACGGGACGCATGAGAGCAGTCCGCCATGCAGGCAGACGGGGAGGCTGTTGGGGAACGTAGTAATTTCAAAAAAAATTCCTACGCACACGCAAGATCATGGTGATGCACAGCAACGAGAGGGGAGAGTGTTGTCTACGTACCCACGCAGACCGACTGCAGAAGCGTTGACACAATGTAGAGGAAGTAGTCGTACGTCTTCCCGATCCGACCGATCCAAGCACCGTTACTCCGGCACCTCCGAGTTCTTAGCACACGTACAGCTCGATGACGATCCCCGGGCTCCGATCCAGCAAAGCGTCGGGGAGGAGTTCCGTCAGCACGACGGCGTGGTGACGATCTTGATGTACTACTGTCGCAGGGCTTCGCCTAAGCTCTACAACGATATGATCGAGGTGGAATATGGTGGCAGGGGGCACCACACACGGCTAAGAAACGATCTCAATGATCAACTTGTGTGTCCATGGGGTGCCCCTTGCCTCAGTATATAAAGGATGGAGGAGGAGGAGGCCGGCCAAGGCTTGGTGCGGCCAGGATGTGGAGTCCTACTAGGATTCCAAGTCCTAGTAGGAGTCCACCAAGAGGGGAGGAAGGGAGAAGGAAGTGGAGGAGAAGGAAAGGTGGCCGGCCCCCTTTTCCCTAGTCCAATTCGGACTAGAGGGGAGGGGGGCGCAGCAGCCCCTGGGCCCTTTCTCCTCTTTCCACTAAAGCCCATCAAGGCCCATTGCTTCTCCCGTAACTACCCGGTACTCCGAAAAATACCCGAATCACTCAGAACCTTTCCGATGTCCGAATATAGTCGTCCAATATATCGATCTTTACGTCTCGACCACTTCGAGACTCCTCGTCATGTCCCCGATCTCATCCGGGACTCCGAACTCCTTCGGTACATCAAAACTCATAAACTCATAATATAACTGTCATCGAAACCTTAAGCGTGCGGACCCTATGGTTCGAGAACAATGTAGACATGACCGAGACACGTCTCCGGTCAATAACCAATAGCGGGACCTGGATGCCCATATTGGCTCCTACATATTCTACGAAGATCTTTATCGGTCAGACCGCATAACAACATACGTTGTTCCCTTTGTCATCGGTATGTTACTTGCCCGAGATTCGATCGTCGGTATCCAATACCTAGTTCAATCTTGTTACCGGCAAGCCTCTTTACTCGCTCCGTAATACATCATCCCGCAACTAACTCATTAGTTACAATGCTTGCAAGGCTTAAGTGATGTGCATTACCGAGAGGGCCCAGAGATACCTCTCTGACATTCGGAGTGACAAATCCTAATCTCGAAATACGCCAACCCAACATGTACCTTTGGAGACACCTGTAGAGCTCCTTTATAATCACCCAGTTACGTTGTGACGTTTGGTAGCACACAAAGTGTTCCTCCGGCAAACGGGAGTTGCATAATCTCATAGTCATAGGAACATGTATAAGTCATGAAGAAAGCAATAGCAACATACTAAACGATCGGGTGCTAAGCTAATGGAATGGGTCATGTCAATCAGATCAACTAATGATGTGATCCCGTTTATCAAATAACAACTCTTTGTTCATGGTTAGGAAACATAACCATCTTTGGTTAACGAGCTAGTCAAGTAGAGGCATACTAGTGACACTCTGTTTGTCTATGTATTCACACATGTATTATGTTTCCGGTTAATACAATTCTAGCATGACTAATAAACATTTATCATGATATAAGGAAATAAATAATAACTTTATTATTGCCTCTAGGGCATATTTCCTTCAGTCTCCCACTTGCACTAGAGTCAATAATCTAGATCACATCACCATGTGATTAACATCGATAGTTCACATCATCATGTGATTAACACCCACAGTTCACATCGCCATGCGACCAACACCCAAAGGGTTTACTAGATTCAGTAATCTAGTTCACATCGCTATGTGATTAACACCCAAAGAGTACTAAGGTGTGATCATGTTTTGCTTGTGAGAGAATCTTAATCAACGGGCCTGCCACATTCAGATCCGCATGTATTTTGCAAATTTCTATGTCAACAACGCTCTGCATGGAGCTACTCTAGCTAATTGCTCCCACTTTCAATATGTATCCAGATTGAGACTTAGAGTCATCTGGATTAGTGTCAAAAACTTGCATCGGCGTAACCCTTTACGACGAACCTTTTTTCACTTCCATAATCGAGAAACATATCCTTATTCCACTAAGGATAATTTTGACCGCTGTCCAGTGATCTACTCCTAGATCACTATTGTACTCCCTTGCCAAAATCAGTGTAGGGTATACAATAGATCTGGTACACAGCATGACATACTTTATAGAACCTATGACTGAGGCATAGGGAATGACTTTCATTCTCTTTCTATCTTCTGCCGTAGTCGGGCTTTGAGTCTTACTCAACTTCACACCTTGTAACATATGCAAGAAACTTTTTCTTTGACTATTCCATTTTGAACTACTTCAAAATCTTGTCAAGGTATGTACTCATTGAAAAAACTTATCAAGCGTCTTGATCTATCTCTATAGATCTTGATACTCAATATGTAAGCAGCTTCACCGAGGTCTTTCTTTGAAAAATCCTTTCAAACATTCCTTTATGCTTTGCAGAATAATTCTACATTATTTCCGATCAACAATATGTCATACACATATACTTATCAGAAATGCTATAGTGCTCCCACTCACTTTCTTGTAAATACAGGCTTCACCGCAAGTCTGTATAAAACTATATGCTTTGATCAACTTATCAAAGCATATATTCCAACTCCGAGATGCTTGCACCAGTCCGTAGATGGATCGTTGGAGCTTGCATATTTTGTTAGCTCCTTTAGGATTGACAAAACCTTCTGGTTGCATCATATACAACTCTTCTTTAAATCCATTAAGGAATGCAGTTTTGTTTATCCATTTGCCAGATTTCATAAAATGCGGCAATTGCTAACATGATTCGGATAGACTTAAGCATAGATATGAGTGAGAAACTCTCATCGTAGTCAACACCTTGAACTTGTTGAAAACCCTTTGCGACAATTCTAGCTTTGTAGATAGTAACACTACTATCAGCGTCCGTCTTCCTCTTGAAGATCCATTTATTTTCTATGGCTTGCCGATCATTGGGCAAATCCATCAAAGTCCATACTTTGTTCTCATACATGGATCATATCTCAGATTTCATGGCCTCAAACCATTTTGCGGAATCTGGGCTCATCATCGCTTCCTCATAGTTCGCAAGTTCGTCATGGTCTAGTAACATGACTTCCAGAACAGGATTACCGTACCACTCTGGTGCGGATCTCACTCTGGTTTACCTACGAGATTCGGTAGTAACTTGATCTGAAGTTACATGATCATCATCATTAGCTTCCTCACTAATTGGTGTAGTAGTCACAGGAACAGATTTCTGTGATGAACTATTTTCCAATAAGGGAGAAGGTACAATTACCTTATCAAGTTCTACTTTCCTCCCACTCACTTCTTTCGAGAGAAACTTCTTCTCCAGAAAGTTTCCGAATTTAGCAAGAAAAGTCTTGCCTTCGGATCTGTGATAGAAGGTGTACCCAACAGTAACTTTTGGGTATCCTATGAAGACATATTTTTCCGATTTGGGTTTGAGCTTATCAGGACGAAACTTTTTCACATAAGCATCACAACCCCAAACTTTTTAAGAAACGACAACTTTGGTTTCTTGCTAAACCATAGTTCATATAGTGTCGTCTCAACGGATTTAGATGGTGCCCTATTTAACGTGAATGCAGCTGTCTCTAATGCATAACCCCCAAAACGATAGTGGTAAATCGGCAAGAGACATCATAGATTGCACCATATCTAATAAAGTACGGTTACGATGTTCGGACACACCATTACACTGTGGTGTTCCAGGTGGCGTGAGTAGTGAAACTATTTCACATTGTTTTAACTGAAGGCCAAACTCGTAACTCAAATATTTTACCTCTGTGATCATATCGTAGAAACTTTTATTTTCTTGTTACGATGATTCTCCACTTCACTCTGAAATTCTTTGAACTTTTCAAATGTTTCAGAATTGTGTTTCATCAAGTAGATATACCCATATCTGCTCAAATCATCTGTGAAGGTCAGAAAATAATGATACTTGCCACGAGCCTCAACACTCATCGGATCGCATACATCAGTATGTATTATTTCCAATAAGTTAGTTGCTTGCTCTATTGTTCCGTAGAACGGAGTCTTAGTCATCCTTCCCATGAGGCATGGTTCGCAAGCATCAAGTGATTCATAATCAAGTGATTCAAAAAGCCCATCAGCATGGAGTTTCTTCATGCGCTTTACACCAATATGACCTAAACGGCAGTGCCACAAATAAGTTGCACTTATCATTATTAACTTTGCATCTTTTGGTTTCAATATTATGAATATGTGTATCACTACGATCGAGATCCAATGAACCATTTTCATTGGGTGTGTAACCATATAAGGTTTTATTCATGTAAACAGAACAACAATTGTTCTCTGACTTAAATGAATAACCGTATTGGAATAAACATGATCAAATCATATTCATGCTCAACGCAAACACCAAATAACACTTATTTAGTTTCAACACTAATCCCAAAAGTATAGGGAGAGTGCGATGATGATCATATCAATCTTGGAACTACTTCCAACACACATCGTCACCTCGACTTTTACTAGTTTCTGTTTATTCTGCAATTCCCGTTTCGAGTTACTACTCTTAGCAACTGAACCAGTATCAAATACTGAGGGGTTACTATAAACACTGGTAAAGTACACATTAATAACATGTATATCAAATATACTTATGTTCACTTTGCCATCCTTCTTATCCGCCAATCACTTGGGGTAGTTCCGCTTTCAATGACCAGTCCCTTTGCAGTAGAAGCACTTAGTCTCAGGCTTAGGACTAGACTTGGGCTTCTTCACTTGAGCAGCAACTTGCTTGCCGTTCTTCTTGAAGTTCCCCTTCTTCCCTTTGCCCTTTTCTTGAAACTAGTGATCTTGTCAACCATCAACACTTGATGTTTTTCTTGATTTCTACCTTCGTTGATTTCAGCATCACGAAGAGCTTGGGAGTTGTTTCCGTTATCCCTTGTATATTATAGTTCATCACAAAGTTCTACTAACTTGGTGATGGTGACTAGAGAATTCTGTCAATCACTATCTTATCTGGAAGATTAACTCCCAATTGATTCAAGCGATTGTAGTACCCAGACAATCTGAGCACATGCTCACTAGTTGAGAGATTCTCCTCCATCTTTTAGCTATAGAACTTGTTGGAGACTTCATATCTCTCAACTCGGGTATTTGCTTGATATATTAACTTCAATACTTGGAACATCTCATATGGTCCATGATGTTCAAAACGTCTTTGAAGTCCCGATTCTAAGCCGTTAAGCATGGTGCACTAAACTATCAAGTAGTCATCATATTGAGCTAGCCAAACGTTTCATAACGTCTGCATCTGCTCTTGCAATAGGTCTGTCACCTAGCGGTGCATCAATGACATAATTTTTCTGTGCAGCAATTGTTGGGGAACGTAGTAATTTCAAAATTTTCCTACGCACACGCAAGATCATGGTGATGCATAGCAACGAGACGGGAGAGTGTGATCAACGTACCCTTGTAGATCGACAGCGAAAGCGTTATGACAACGCGGTTGATGTAGTCGTACGTCTTCACGGCCCGACCGATCAAGCACCGAAACTATGGCACCTCCGAGTTTTAGCACACGTTCAGCTCGATGACGATTCCCGGACTCCGATCCAGCAAAGTGTCGGGGAAGAGTTCCGTCAGCACGACGGCGTGGTGACGATCTTGATGTACTACTGTCGCAGGGCTTCGCCTAAGCACCGCTACAATATTATCGAGGACTATGGTGGCAGGGGGCGCCGCACACGGCTAAGAATAAGATCACGTGGATCAACTTATGTGTCTATGGGGTGCCCCCTGCCCCTGTATATAAAGGATGGAGGAGGAGGAGGCCGGCCAAGGCTAGGTGCGGCCAGGATGTGGAGTCCTACTAGGACTCCAAGTCCTAGTAGGAGACTCCAAGTCCTAGTAGGAGTCCACCAAGAGGGGAGGAAGGGAGAAGGAAGTGCAGGAGAAGGAAAGGTGGCCGGCCCCCTTTTCCCTAGTCCAATTCGGACTAGAGGGGAGGGGGGCGCAGCAGGCCCTTTCTCCTCTTCCCACTAAAGCCCATCAAGGCCCAATACTTCTCCCGGCGAATTCCCGTAACTCTCCGGTACTCCGAAAAATACCCGAATCACTCGGAACATTTCCGATGTCCGAATATAGTCGTCCAATATATCGATCTTTACGTCTCGACCATTTCGAGACTCCTCGTCATGTCCCCGATATCATCCGGGACTCCGAACTCCTTCGGTACATCAAAACTCATAAACTCATAATATAACTGTCATCGAAACCTTAAGCGTGCGGACCCTACGGGTTCGAGAACAATGTAGACATGACCGAGACACGTCTCCGGTCAATAACCAATAGCGGGACCTGGATGCCCATATTCGCTCCTACATATTCTACGAAGATCTTTATCGGTCAGACCGCATAACAACATACGTTGGTCCCTTTGTCATCGGTATGTTACTTGCTCGAGATTCGATCGTCGGTATCCAATACCTAGTTCAATCTCGTTACCGGCAAGTCTCTTTACTCGTTCTGTAATACATCATCTCGCAACTAACTCATTAGTTGCATTGCTTGCAAGGCTTAAGTGATGTGCATTACCGAGAGGGCCCAGAGATACCTCTCCGACAATCGGAGTGACAAATCCTAATCTCGAAATATGTCAACCCAACATGTACCTTTGGAGACACCTGTAGAGTACCTTTATAATCACCCAGTTACGTTGTGACGTTTGGTAGCACACAAAGTGTTCCTCCGGCACACGGGAGTTACATAATCTCATAGTCATAGGAACATGTATAAGTCATGAAGAAAGCAATAGCAACATACTAAACGATCGGGTGCTAAGCTAATGGAATGGGTCATGTCAATCAGATCATTCATCTAATGATGTGATCCCGTTAATCAAATAACAACTCTTTGTCCATGGTTAGGAAACATAACCATCTTTGATTAACGAGCTAGTCAAGTAGAGGCATACTAGTGACACTCTGTTTGTCTATGTATTCACACATGTATTATGTTTCCGGTTAATACAATTCTAGCATGAATAATAAACATTTATCATGATATAAGGAAATAAATAATAACTTTATTATTGCCTCTAGGGCATATTTCCTTCAGTCTCCCACTTGCACTAGAGTCAATAATCTAGATCACATCACCATGTGATTAACATCGATAGTTCACATCATCATGTGATTAACACCCATAGTTCACATCGCCATGTGACCAATACCCAAAGGGTTTACTAGATTCAGTAATCTAGTTCACATCGCTATGTGATTAACACCCAAAGAGTACTAAGGTGTGATCATGTTTTGCTTGTGAGAGAATCTTAGTCAACTGGTCTGCCACATTCAGATCCACATGTATTTTGCAAATTTCTATGTCAACAATGCTCTGCATGGAGCTACTCTAGCTAATTGCTCCCACTTTCAATATGTATCTAGACCGAGACTTAGAGTCATCTAGATTAGTGTCAAAACTTGCATCGGCGTAACCCTTTACGACGAATCTTTTGTCACGTCCATAATCGAGAAACATATCCTTATTTCACTAAGGATAATTCTGACCACTGTCCAGTGATCTACTCCTAGATCACTATTGTACTCCCTTGCCAAATCAGTGCAGGGTATACAATAGATCTGGTATACAGCATGACATACTTTATAGAACCTATGGCCAAGGCATAGGGAATGACTTTCATTCTCTTTCTATCTTCTGCCGTGGTCGGGCTTTGAGTCTTACTCAACTTCACACCTTGTAATACAGGCAAGAACTCTTTCTTTGACTGCTCAATTTTGAACTACTTCAAAATCTTGTCAAGGTATGTACTCATTGAAAAAACTTATCAAGCGTCTTGATCTATCTCTATAGATCTTGGAGCTCAATATGTAAGCAGCTTCACCGAAGTCTTTCTTTGAAAAACTCCTTTCAAACACTCCTTTATGCTTTACAAAATAATTCTACATTATTTCCGATCAACAATATGTCATTCACATATACTTATCAGAAATGCTGTAGTGCTCCCACTCACTTTCTTGTAAATACCGGCTTCACCGCAAGTCTATATAAAACTATATGCTTTGATCAACTCATCAAAGCGTATATTCCAACTCCGAGATGCTTGCACCAGTCCACAGATGGATCGCTGGAGCTTGCACATTTTGTTAGCTCCTTTAGGATTGACAAAACCTTCTGGTTGCATCATATACAACTCTTTTTTAATAAATCCATTAAGGAATGCAGTTTTGTTTATCCATTTGCCAGATTTCATAAAATGCGGCAATTACTAACATGATTCGGACAGACTCAAGCATAGATACGAGTGAGAAGCTCTCATCGTAGTCAACACCTTGAACTTGTCGAAAACCTTTTGCGACAATTCTAGCTTTGTAGATAGTAACACTACTATCAACGTCTGTCTTCCTCTTGTAGATCCATTTATTCTCAATTGCTTCCCGATCATCGGGCAAGTCAACCAAAGTCCAAACTTTGTTCTCATACATGGATCATATCTCAGATTTCATGGCTTCAAACCATTTCTCGGAATCTGGGCTCATCATCGCTTCCTCATAGTTCGTAGGTTCGTCATGATCAAGTAACATGACGTCCAGAACAGGATTACCGTACCACACTGGTGCGGATCTCACTCTGGTTTACCTACGAGATTCGGTAGTAACTTGATCTGAAGTTACATGATCATCATCATTAGCTTCCTTACTAATTGGTGTAGTAGTCACAAGAACAGATTTTTTGTGATGAACTACTTTCCAATAAGGGAGAAGGTACAATTACCTTATCGAGTTTTCTACTTTCCTCCCACTCACTTCTTTCGAGAGAAACTCCTTCTCTAGAAAGGATCCATTCTTAGCAACGAATGTCTTGCCTTCGGATCTGTGATAGAAGGTGTACCCAACTGTCTCCTTTGGGTATCCTATGAAGACATATTTCTCCAATTTGAGTTTGAGCTTATCGAGATGAAACTTTTTCACATAAGCATCGCAACTCCAAACTTTAAGAAACGACAGCTTTGGTTTCTTGCCAAACCATAGTTCACACGGTGTCGTCTCAACGGATTTAGATGGTGCCCTTTTAAACGTGAATGCAGCTGTCTTTAATGCATAACCCCAAAATGATAGTGGTAAATCGGCAAGAAGCATCATAGGTCGCACCATATCTAATAAAGTACGGTTATGACGTTCGGACACACCATTACATTGTGGTGTTCCAGGTGGCGTGAGTAGTGAAGCTATTTCACATTGTTTTTAACTGAAGACCAAACTCGTAACTCAAATATTTGTTTCCGCGATCAGATCGTAGAAACTTTATTTTCTTGTCACGATGATTTTCCACTTCACTCTGAAATTCTTTGAACTTTTCAAATGTTTCAGACTTATGTTTCATCAAGTAGATATACCCATATCTGCTCAAATCATTTGTGAAGTTCAAAAAATAACGATACTTGCCGTGAGCCTTAACACTCATCGGACCGCATACATCAGTATGTATTATTTCCAATAAGTCAGTTGCTCGCTCCGGAGAATGGAGTCTTAGTCATCTTGCCCATGAGGCATGGTTCGCAAGCATCAACTGATTCATAATCAAGTGATTCCAAAAGCCCATCAGCATGGAGTTTCTTCATGCGCTTTACACCAATATGACCTAAATGGCAGTGCCACAAATAAGTTGCACTATCATTATTAACTTTGCATCTTTTGGTTTCAATATTATGATTATGTGTATCACTATGATCGAGATCCAACGAACTATTTTCATTGGGCGTGTAACCATATAAGGTTTTATTCATGTAAACAGAACAACAATTTATTCTCTTACTGAAATGAATAACCGTATTACAATAAACATGATCAAATCATATTCATGCTGAACGCAAACACCAAATAACACTTATTTAGGTTCAACACTAATCCCGAAATTATAGGGAGTGTGCGATGATGATCATATAAATCTTGGAACCACTTCCAACACACATCGTCACTTCACCCTTAACTAGTCTCTGTTTATTCTGCAACTCCTGTTTCGAGTTACTAATCTTAGCAACTGAACTAGTATCAAATACTGAGGGGTTGCTATAAACACTAGTAAAGTACACATCAATAATCAAATATACTTATGTTCATTTTGCCATCCTTCTTATCCGCCAATCACTTGGGGTATTTCCGCTTCTAGTGACTAGTCCCTTTGCAGTAGAAGCACTTAGTCTCAGGCTTAAGACCAGACTTGGGCTTCTTCACTTGAGCAGCAACTTGCTTGCCGTTCTTCTTGAAGTTCCCCTTCTTCCCTTTGCCCTTTTCTTGAAACTAGTGGTCTTGTTAACACTTGATGTTTTTCTTGATTTCTACCTTCATCGATTTCAGCATCACGAAGAGCTTGGGAATTACTTTTGTCATCCCTTGCATATTATAGTTCATCACGAAGTTCTACTAACTTGGTGATGGTGACTAGAGAATTCAGTCAATCACTATTTTATCTGGAAGATTAACTCCCACTTGATTCAAGCGATTGTAGTACCCAGACAATCTGAGCACATGCTCACTAGTTGAGCGATTCTCCTCCATCTTTTAGCTATAGAACTTGTTGGAGACTTCATATCTCTCAACTCGGGTATTTGCTTGAAATATTAACTTCAACTCCTGGAACATCTCATATGGTCCATGACGTTCAAAACGTCTTTGAAGTCCCGATTCTAAGCCATTAAGCATGGTGCACTAAACTATCAAGTAGTCATCATATTGAGCTAGCCAAACGTTCATAACGTCTGCATCTGCTCCTGCAATAGGTCTGTCACCTAGCGGTGCATCAAGGACATAATTCCTTTGTGCAGCAATGAGGATAAACCTCAGATCACGGATCCAATCCGCATCATTGCTACTAACATCTTTCAACACAATTTTCTCTAAGAACATATCAAAATAAACACAGGGAAGCAACAACGCGAGCTATTGATCTACAACATAATTTGCAAAATACTACCAGGACTAAGTTCATGATAAATTTAAGTTCAATTTAATCATATTACTTAAGAACTCCCACTTAGATAGACATCCCTCTAATCCTCTAAGTGATCACGTGATCCAAATCAACTAAACCATGTCCGATCATCACGTGAGATGGAGTAGTTTCAATGGTGAACATCACTATGTTGATCATATCTACTATATGATTCACGCTCGACCTTTCGGTCTCCGTGTTCGAGGCCATATCTGTATATGCTTGGCTCGTCAAGTATAACCTGAGTATTCCGCGTGTGCAACTGTTTTGCACCCGTTGTATTTGAACGTAGAGCCTATCACACCCGATCATCACGTGATGTCTCAGCACGAAGAAATTTCGCAACGGTGCATACTCAGGGAGAACACTTCTTGATAATTAGTGAGAGATCATCTTATAATGCTACCGTCAATCAAAGCAAGATAAGATGCATAAAACATAAACATCATCATCTTGTGCCTGCGATCTCCATCTCCGAAGCACCGTCATGATCACCATCGTCACCGGCGCGACACCTTGATCTCCATCGTAGCATCGTTGTCGTCTCGCCA
Source organism: Triticum urartu (assembly GCF_056163025.1). Taxonomy (NCBI): domain Eukaryota; kingdom Viridiplantae; phylum Streptophyta; class Magnoliopsida; order Poales; family Poaceae; genus Triticum; species Triticum urartu. The sequence goes on from NC_141875.1 coordinate 7,635,354, forward strand.
ATCTTATGCTTCCACGACTATCGCTACCGCTTAGTGATAAAGTAAAGCATTACATCGCGATTGCATTGCATACAATAAAGCGACAACCATATGGCTCCTGCCAGTTGCCGATAACTCGGTTACAAAACATGATCATCTCATACAATAAAATTTAGCATCATGTCTTGGCCATATCACATCACAACATGCCCTGCAAAAACAAGTTAGACGTCCTCTACTTTGTTGTTGCAAGTTTTACGTGGCTGCTATGGGCTTAAGTAAGAACCAATCTCACCTACGCATCAAAACCACAACGATAGTTTGTCAAATAGACTCCGTTTTAACCTTCGCAAGGACCGGGCGTAGCCACACTCAGTTCAACTAAAGTTGGAGAAACTGTCACCCGCAAGCCACCTATGTGCAAAGCACGTCGGGAGAACCGGTCTTGCGTAAGCGTACGCGTAATGTCGGTCCGGGCCGCTTCATCCAACAATACCGCCGAACCAAAGTATGACATGCTGGTAGGCAGTATGACTTATATCGCCCACAACTCACTTGTGTTCTACTCGTGCATATAACATCAAACCATAAAACCTAGGCTCGGATGCCACTGTTGGGGAACGTAGTAATTTCAAAATATTCCTACGCACACACAAGATCATGGTGATGCATAGCAACGAGAGGGGAGAGTGTGATCAACGTACCCTTGTAGATCGACAGCGGAAGCGTTATGACAACGCGGTTGATGTAGTTGTACGTCTTCATGGCCCGACCGATCAAGCACCGAAACTACGGCACCTCCGAGTTTTAGCACACGTTCAGCTCGATGACGATCCCCGGACTCCGATCCAGCAAAGTGTCGGGGAAGAGCTCCGTCAGCACGACGGCGTGGTGATGATCTTGATGTACTACTGTCGCAGGGCTTCGCCTAAGCACCGCTACAATATTATCGAGGACTATGGTGGCAGGGGGCGCCGCACACGGCTAAGAATAAGATCACGTGGATCAACTTGTGTGTCTATGGGGTGCCCCCTGCCCCTGTATATAAAGGATGGAGGAGGAGGAGGCCGGCCAAGGCTAGGTGCGGCCAGGATGTGGAGTCCTACTAGGACTCCAAGTCCTAGTAGGAGACTCCAAGTCCTAGTAGGAGTCCACCAAGAGGGGAGGAAGGGAGAAGGAAGTGGAGGAGAAGAAAAGGTGGCCGGCCCCCTTTTCCCTAGTCCAATTCGGACTAGAGGAGAGGGGGAGCGCAGCAGGCCCTTTCTCCTCTTCCCACTAAAGCCCATCAAGGCCCAATACTTCTCCCGGCGAATTCCCGTAACTCTCCGGTACTCAGAAAAATACCCGAATCACTCGGAACCTTTCCGATGTCCGAATATAGTCGTCCAATATATCGATCTTTACGTCTCGACCATTTCGAGACTCCTCGTCATGTCCCCGATCTCATCCGGGACTCCGAACTCCTTCGGTACATCAAAACTCATAAACTCATAATATAACTGTCATCGAAACCTTAAGCGTGCGGACCCTACGGTTCGAGAACAATGTAGACATGACCGAGACACGTCTCCGGTCAATAACCAATAGCGGGACCTGGATGCCCATATTGGCTCCTACATATTCTACGAAGATCTTTATCGGTCAGACCGCATAACAACATACGTTGTTCCCTTTGTCATCGGTATGTTACTTGCCCGAGATTCGATCGTCGGTATCCAATACCTAGTTCAATCTTGTTACCGGCAAGTCTCTTTACTCGTTCCGTAAAATACATCATCCCGCAACTAACTCATTAGTTACAATGCTTGCAAGGCTTAAGTGATGTGCATTACCGAGAGGGCCCAGAGATACCTCTCCGACATTCGGAGTGACAAATCCTAATCTCGAAATATGTCAACCCAACATGTACCTTTAGAGACACCTGTAGAGCTCCTTTATAATCACCCAGTTACGTTGTGACGTTTGGTAGCACACAAAGTGTTCCTCCGGCAAACGGGAGTTGCATAATCTCATAGTCATAGGAACATGTATAAGTCATGAAGAAAGCAATAGCAACATACTAAACGATCGGGTGCTAAGCTAATGGAATGGGTCATGTCAATCAGATCAACTAATGATGTGATCCCGTTAATCAAGTAACAACTCTTTGTTCATGGTTAGGAAACATAACCATCTTTGATTAACGAGCTAGTCAAGTAGAGGCATACTAGTGACACTCTGTTTGTCTATGTATTCACACATGTATTATGTTTCCGGTTAATACAATTCTAGCATGAATAATAAACATTTATCATGATATAAGGAAATAAATAATAACTTTATTATTGCCTCTAGGGCATATTTCCTTCAGAGGCGTGCGTGCAGGTGTGTGAATTGACGGAGACGTGCTTGCTGCGCAGTGTCATCGGGAGGCATGCGAGTAGCTGTGTGAAACTTTGGTAGGCATGCTAGCAGTCCGGTGCGCAGGCTCACCGGGAGGCGAGCCATCGGTTTGACCGCCGCCTGCCTCTCTCCCACAACTCCCACTACTCAATATTAATGGTGCGCCCGAGCGGCCGCAACCCCCATCCTCGCTACACACACACACACGCACACACACGCACACACACAATCCTCTCTTTCCGCTTGCATCCTCGACGCCGCTCTCAGTCCTCAAAGCCGTCAGTGTATGAGGATGCCGCCAAAGCGCCCCATTGGAGGGAGTGGCGACGCCGGGGCTGCTAAATCACCGGAGCACGGCGTGGAGATGGAGACAGAGGTTGCCTTCACCGCCGACGAGTTATCGTTGCACCCTGACATCGTCGACGGCGTTGAGCTTCCACAGTCGGAGGCGGAGTTCCACACTGACTCCGAAGACCACTCCGACGATGACTCCAACGACCACTCCGACGACGACTCCGACGATGACGGACAGATGGTTAGTCATCTATACACATTTAGGTGTCAAATAGATCATAGGGGTTCTCTGGTTACTCCTGCCTCCCCTTTTTGGAATAGAAATCATGTGGTTATGTTCTCCCAATCCATGAAATCTGAGTAAGTTTCGTTAGATCCGTGTAGTGTATTGATTGTTTGAATGGTACAGGTGATAAGTGATTAATTGTTTCATCCGTGCAAATGATTTTTGCTAGTAATCCGATTAGGGTTAGTGTTCGTGCTAATAATTCCTAGCAAGGACTTAACAATTGATTTTGAATGACCTACATATGTTAGTGCCATTATTTTCTTCGAGATTGGTCTATACATAGATGACTGTGCCTAAAAATCGAACCATAATGTCTGGATATGTATAAATAAATAGCCATAAATTCCTAATCCTACTTCACGGCATGTAATCACTGATTTGATGCCAAATTTGTTTTACTATTTGTATAGGTGCTGTCTGACAGCGAGGATGAATGCCCAGAGGAGGTACAAGAGGCGAATCCTGAGGGATCTTTATGCGGGAATGCATAACAGGCGTATTAGGACCTGGAACGACGGCTATGGATGCCCATTTTGCAACCACAAGATTCATGACGCGTATCTAAGTGTTCTGGCGCATGCAAGAGGATTGGCCGTTGGCTCCTTCAAGCAGAAGTATTCTCGCAGGGTGGCGCACCGCGCGTATGCCGAGTACCTAGAGAAGCTTCAGGATCATGCCGGCAGCATTGTGAGATGAGATGTGGGATGGATCGAACTATGTACGCTTGAGTATGCTTAATAATGGTTGAAGTATGTACTTATGGTTGAACTATTCTTATGTACGTGTACGCTTATTATCTATGTGTGAGTATTCTTATGTACGTTGATATATGCTAGCTTCCCCGACAAAATCATCCATCTAGACTTTGTTCGAAGTAAGTTTTCTTTTCAACTATCTGCATATGTTGACTTACCCAGCAATGTCAAATGAATTGTGTAGTATTTAAGCAGCCAATTGTTATTCCCTTTTCTTACTATGTTCCTACCTAATAACTTCTAGTTACCAATACACTTTTCTATTGCCCTGTTTTAACTAAATATTCCATGTACTTCCATTTCTATCAGAAAGCACCGCTGACAGGGAGACTTCGGAGGTGAAGAACGGGGCTGCCAACAAGCAGAGGCGGGGCGAGCTAGAACCGCAAGTGACTCCAGCAGGCCTAGACTTTATCAGCAGCCTCCCTGATGATATGTTGAGAGTCATCATCTCCCTCCTCCCAATCAAATATGGGCCGCGGACAACCCTCGTTTCCCGGCGATGGCACCCCCCATGGCTATCGCAAAAGCTTGGATGCGTTCTCCAAGATCCTCGGCAGTCACCTTGGCCCAGCCAAAGGCCTTATAATGGGCAAGTTCCATTCCAATGGCAAGGACCGAGCCAAGCTTGACGACTGGTTCCGATCCCCCGCCCTAGATCAGCTCGAGGAGCTCACTTTTAATGATGGGCATATGCGGTCGCTGCCAACGTCCGCACTCCGCCACGCACCCATGCTGCGCATCGCCAAGTTCAGGAACTGCAATTTCCCGCCCCTTAATGACGCGCTCGCTCTTATTCTACCACGACTGAAGCACCTCGAGCTCGTCGCCGTCTGCCTCTCAAAGGGTGACATGGAGCGCCTGCTCCGTGGCTGTACTGCACTCGAGTGCCTTCGTCTTCAAGTGATCAATGGGTTGAGTACCTTCCACATCACCTTCATGACTCTCCAAACTATTTATGTGCGTTGTTGGTGCGGCAGGAAGACATCACAAGATGTGTACCACGGTATGGTCATCCAGGATACACCTGCACTTGAGAGATTACTTGTAGTTGATCAAGAAGGTCCAACAAGAATCAATGTCATTTCTGCGCCAAAATTGACAGTGGTGGGCTACTCGTCTGACAAATACTCTGAACTTGTTATTGGATCCACACTCGTTCAAGTAAAACAGCCGCCTTCTACCTCTCCTTCTAGAAATTAACATTATTTCTAATTTTGAATATGTTTGTTCGTCTGTCATTCAGAAAATGATTCCGACAAGCTTGACCCCGAAACTCCGCATAGTGAAGGTCTTGGCACTAGAATCTATTGAGCCTGACCTGGAGCAAGTTGTCAGTTTCCTGAGATGCTTACCGTGCCTGGAGAAGCTATATATCGAGGTGATGTTCCTTTCCTGTTAAATGTTAACCATAAGGGAGTTCAATTTGTGACACCTTTTTCCAAGTTTACAATGACAATGTAGTACGATTTATGAAGGTTCTTTTGGAGGATTTCAGTACATACATGCCCCCCCCCCAATGTAGGTTTTTTTTAACAGAAAGACTGTAAGGGAACCCCCTACAGTATAATTGGTGCAACAACCCCAAATTGCAAGTACCATGCCTTGAACCTGGGTGGGTGGGAAGGCATCAGCCCCTTCCCACCACTAGGCTATGCCTTATTCTGCCCCCCCCCCCCAATATAGGTTGCTTGATCCATATGGTTACAATGAATAAGCATTTATCCTTTGGATTCATCTGTACTAGTTTTCTTAGGGAACTTTTCATCCACTCCAACCTCTTGTGAAGAAGGCTACATTTTTCATCAAATGCCCATGTTAATCATGTCAGATCGAAGATGGCATGTTAGTGCATTTTACAAATCCTGCAAACCAAATAGCTAGGCCTGTAGTAATGTTCAAAACTGCATGTAGGCACTAACACGTTTTCTTATTTTGCAGATAAGATTAGGCCTAGTGGTGGATAATGTGATACAATATAACAATCACGTTGAATGCCTAGATCTGCATCTCTCAGAAATTACTTTGAACTCCTACCGAGGGACCTTACCGGAGATTATATTCGCCAGGTTCTTTGTTCTCAGAGTAAGGGTGCTGAAGGAAATGAGGTTTGCCCTACATTTATTTCGCAAAAATGAATGGTTTGTTGATCAACGCCGGCGCCTGCGGCAGAATGGAGTAGGCTCCAAAAATGTTGAATTTCATTTTGGAACTTCAGATGACATAGTAATCAGAAGTCATCGTGTCAACCCCATACATGACTTCTCAGTGGCTGACCCCTTTGCAAAAAATGTGAGGTTTCGAAGCCAGACTTAGAAGCGGTGATATTAGTTTGAACCTCTCTGATATTCATGTTCAGCGGATCAGCGCGAGCGTTTGCAGCTAATGAGCTGAATTTCATTTCTAATATCAGTTTGAACCTTGTAATCTTTGAATTTGAGCCATATAACTCTGGAATTTGAACCTTGTAACATTTTGAGATTTTGTGGTACAATCGTTGAAATGGCATCGTATGAGACTCATATATTGCTAGCACTATTTTGACCTTAATATGCAATGGTCTTAGATTTTATTATCCATTCTCGAATCAGTTTACCTTGTCGATCTCACATCACACGATCTGTATAGCTAACTCGATTGCGATCTTCAACATTATTGCACACAGTTGGTTTCTTCCACCGTGTGCAGTGTAGAGCGCAGAATTAATTATCGCCCTCAAGTGTCCATCATCACCCTTCTGTGTCACTTTGACCTCATCACCCAAGGGTAAACTTATGACCAAAGTCATTCCACACACTTCGTTTTTACAAAGTTTTTGCCAATAAACGCCCATGATTTGTCCCTCTTCTAGCCGACGCGTGGTCAAACTAGCTGGGCGGGAAGCTTATGCGGTAAACAGCGCAGTAGCGCAGGAACAGGCTCACCGACGATACATTTGGCGCCTCTTCGAGCCCACGCGTGCGGTGCAGTGTTGTCAAACGTGCACTGGAATCCTCCGCTATGAACGTTGTGACAAGACGTGACGATTACAGGCCAGCCGACCCCCATTTATTACAGCGGCCATTTAACCTACCCTTGTGTCTCTTCAACCTTTCGATCGCGCCCCACCATTGCAAGAAGCACACCCACCACGAGAAATTCTTAGAGGGTATCCTGCGCGGCTCCAATGGCACTCCGAGCGGTTGCCGACGATGAGCAGTAGTTCACCATGCATGCCGTGGTGGACACCCACAGAAGGTTCATGGACCTCTCGGTGGTGTACACCAACGACCCGGTCTGGGTGGAGCACTCCATCCACATCATGGAGTTGTTGCTTGTCGAGGAGAAGTGCAAGGTGGTCGGGTTCGACATCGAGTACACCCGCGCTCATGCCGGTTCTCGTCCCAAGGTTGCCATCACCCAGATGTGCGCGCGCCACCACGTCCTCGTCTACCACTAGTGCCTGGCCACAAGGCCTTGCGAGCGTTTCCCCAGGTTTGTCAACAGCCCCCACTACATGTTCGCTATGGTGGATAACACCAACGATGTAAAGGCGCTCGAGAATTCATGCATCACCTGCCAGAATCTTGTCGACATCCAGGGCCAATACAAGATCAGGGGCAGCAAGGAGCATGAGAAGGACTCACTAGTTCACCTCGCCGAGGCCATCATCGACCCCTACTACAGAGACATGAAGGATTCGTGCAACAAGGACAAGCGTGCCTGGCACTCGGCCTGGATGGAGAAACTCGACAAAGCTCACGTCGTGTACGCAGCCAAGGAGGCGTACACGAGCTACGACATGTACAGGCAGGTCGTTGACATGAGGAAGTCCCTCCTTCCCCAAAACAGCCAGGGATCCAGCCGGAAGCAGAGGAATGGCAGTCGTCGTCGCAACAATAAGTAGATGATTAGATCCTCGTTTCTCCTACTTTAGTGTGCATGTAATTGATTTCTTCGTTGTGTGGAAATGTTTTTTGTGTAGTCACTTGTGTAATTGTATGCTTAATTTGGTTATGCAATGCTGTCTTTTTAAGTATATATGTTGATGCTTTGTAGACAAGCGTAGATGTTGTGCAGACAAAGAAAATCACATCGCACACGGACTAAACAATGGAACCCGTTGGTGATGTTTTCATCAATCACTCACAATTGTATACCAGCAATCATTTGCTCACAACACACACGGCTTGTTAGCAGTAATCGTCCGTGTTGATATCGGTCTTCGCACACGTCTCCGATTACAGACCTGTTTGCCTCGTATCACACACATCTTGTTCATTTAAACCGTTTTCTGTTCTCATGTCTCAACACAAACAGTTCATCCGAGTGAACCGCATGCCGTATATCACACACACCTTTGATCTGGCCACCGTTTCTGTTGTGTTGCCTAATCACAAACAGTTCATCCGAGTGAACCGTATGTTGTGTATCGCACACGCCTTCATCTGGCTACCCTTTTCTTTTGTTCCTCCTCATCACAAATAGTTAACTGAACTGAACCGTATGCCCTTCATCGCACACGCAACTAAAACCTGAACCGTGTTTGATGCATCCGTCATCGCAAACGTTTTATACATTCTGACGTTTTTCATATAGCACCGTTTGCGATTATTGCATCACACACAGTTTCTCGAAGGGTCTCTGATCGTAGTGTCGCGTTAGCAGCATCCTTCAGTAGTGTCTCTCCATTCCAGAACATAAGGTGAATCGGCTTTCGTGCAAGTCAGACATATGTATGTTAGACCAATATTGTAGAATGAAGTATCAACATCTATAGTAAAAATAAACGAAATAGGAAAATACTCCCTCCGTTTCTTTTTACTCCGCATATAAGATTTGGTCAAAGTCAAACTACACAAAGTTTGACCAAATTTATATAAAAATATATGAACATCTACAATACTAAAACTATATAGTATGAAAATACGTCTCATGGTGCATCTGATAATATTGATTCCATATTCTGAATGTTTATTTTTTTAATATAAAATTAGTCAAACTCCACAAAGCTTGACTTTGACCAAACCTTATATGCGGACTAAAAAGAAAAGGAGGGAGTACTTTTCGTGATGGATCTAATGATACAAATCAGATATTGTAGATATTGATATTTTTTTCTAAAATAGTTAGTCAAACATGCAAATGTTTGACTTTTTAAAGATTATAATACACTTTATATTTTGGAAAGGAGGGAGTATAAGTCAATTTCAAGATATTTCACAAATAGTTTCTCGATAATTTCTTAAGTTTAGTTATCACGATGGTATCTGGAGGTTATTGACACTCCCTTATACTCAAATAGGTATATTTAGATATTCACATAGTCTTAATTATGAATCTCTTAGTGTTATTTTGTGAAACTACATTACAGAAATAGTTTTCATGAAAAATACAATGCTCGTATTTTCTTAGAATTGTCAGAAATATGATGGTGGAGCCTCTCACCAGAGATGAAGAAGAGGACAAGGGGGAAAGCAAATGGCTTCATCGAAGGGAAACCAACGACGTGCTAGGGGAGTTTGAGACATGTGAAATCTGTGTTGCCAACTCCATGCACTCCAAGGACGAGCATGTTGTTCCCTGGATTCGACATGGGTGTCTCAACCAAGGTAGTTTACCCTTCCTTAGCCCATCTCACTGGGAACCATCATCACGAGAGACCCCTTGTAGGATCAAAAGTATGTCTAGAGGGGGGGGGTGATTAGACTACTTGACCAAATAAAAACTTAACCTTTTCCCAATTTTAGTTCTTGGCAGATTTTAGCTACTTTAGGACAAGTCAAGCAATCATCACACAATTCAAGCAAGCATGCAAAGAGTATATTGGCAGCGGAAAGTAAAGCATGCAACTTGCAAGAATGTAAAGGGAAGGGTTTGGAGAATTCAAACGCAATTGGAGACACGGATGTTTTTCCCGTGGTTCGGATAGGTGGTGCTATCCTACATCCACGTTGATGGAGACTTCAACCCACGAAGGGTAACTGTTGCGCGAGTTCACGGAGGGCTCCACCCACGAAGGGTCCACGAAGAAGCAACCTTGTCTATCCCACCATGGCCATCGCCCACGAAGGACTTGCCTCACTAGCGGTAGATCTTCACGAAGTAGGCGATCTCCTTGCCCTTACAAACTCCTTGGTTCAACTCCACAATCTTGTCGGAGGCTCCCAAGTGACACCTAGCCAATCTAGGAGACACCACTCTCCAAGAAGTAACAAATGGTGTGTTGATGATGAACTCCTTGCTCTTGTGCTTCAAATGATAGTCTCCCCAACACTCAACTCTCTCTCACAGGATTTGGATTTGGTGGAAAGAAGATTTGAGTGGAAAGCAACTTGGGGGAGGCTAGAGATCAAGATTCATATGGTAGGAATGGAATATCTTGGCCTCAACACATGAGTAGGTGGTTCTCTCTCAGAACATATCAGTTGGAAGTGTAGATGTGTTCTGATGGCTCTCTCCACGAGTGAAGAGGAGGTGGAGGGGTATTTATAGCCTCCACACAAAATCTAACCGTTACATACAATTTACCAATCTCGGTGGGACCGAAACAACAAACTCGGTCAGACCGAAATAGTAAACCTAGTGACCGTTAGAGATTTTCGGTGGGACTGACATGCAACTCGGTAGGACCGATATGGTTAGGGTTAGGGCATAACGTAATCTCGGTGAGACCGATTACACAAACTCGGTGAGACCGATTTTGGTAATAAGCTAACCAGAGAGTTGGTCAGGTAAACTCGGTGGGACTGATTTGCTCTTTCGGTGAGACCGAAATGTTACAAAAAGGAAACAGAGAGTTTACATTGCAATCTCGGTGGGACCGATCCGCTCCTTCGGTGAGACCGGAAAGTTACGAAAGGGAAACAGAGAGTTTGCAATCCCATCTCGGTGAGACCGAGATCCCTATCGGTAGAACCGATTTGCTAGGGTTTGGCAATGGCTATGACAAGTGAAACTCGGTGGCGCCGGGTTGAAAGAATCGGTAGGGCCGAGTTTGGCTTTGGGTTTAGGTCAAATGTGGACATGAGAAAGTAGTTGAGGGTTTTTGAGCATATCACTAAGCACATGAAACAAGAGGCTCATTAAGCAACACCTCATCCCTCCTTGATAGTATTGGCTTTTCCTAAAGACTCAATGTGATCTTGGATCACTAAAATATAAAATGAAGAGCCTTGAGCTTTTGAGCTTGAGCCAATCCTTTGTCCTTAGCATTTTGAGGGATCCACTTTCAACATCCATGCCATGCCAATCATTGAGCTTTCCTAAAATAATCATCTTCGAATAGCATTAGCTCAATGAGCTATATGTTGTTATGAATTACCAAAACCACCTAGGGATAGTTGCACTTTCACCCCTTAATCAGGACACCATCACAAGGTAGTGGAGGAGGAGCCCGTGCACCTTCGTGATCGTTGGAGGCACCAAATCATTCATGACTTTGTCGCACTAGATGCGGCATGACAGTCACACCGATCGGTTGATGCGGGCATACCGCTTGTGCTGCGGCGACGCCGACTCCTACGTCATCAGGCGTCTGACTTGGACGCCGTGGTTGCACCGGGGAGGGATTCTCCTGCTTGATGCACTGGAGAGGTGACGACGCTGGCTCTGCCTTGACGTGGTGGAGAGGCGATGAGGGCCGCGCGAGACTATGGTCCTTAATTGACCACTCGATGAGGAGTGCCAGGTGTCCCTGATACTCCTCCTCTGTCGTCGTGGCTTTCACGAGGAGGGACGACTCCTACTCCTCATCATCATCAGAGGAGAGGATGATATCCTCTTTGGTGGAGGAGTTGGACACCGTGGAGGATGGTCGCCTTGGATGCGGCGCATTGGCCGTATTAGTCTTCTCGGTATTTGTGCCGACATTGAAGCGGCACTACCCAATCATCTAGTCGCCTCGTTGTGATTGGCATCAATGTCATTGAGTCATGTCCTCTCTGCAGTGACTTGATAAACATGAATGTGTGGCAACCCTTTCACGCGAAAAGGGACTTGGGTGGGACCTACAGGTCAGACATGTACATGACAAACGTGTAGACTTCCCCTTAGTTTGCTCCCATGAACCAATGCGACACAATGTTGGATGGTTTACATTGCCCGAACACGGCGGTTCTGGCGTTGGTGGGCATTCTAAGGGTCCGCATTTTCATGGCCCTCAAACTTTATCTACAAATATTAAATTATTCATATTGTTTCTAAAATATATGATGATTATACAGAGGATGAGTGGCTGAGGTTAATTAGTTAGGGCCAAGGTGGGCCATGCCAGCAACTAACTTTATTTCAATATATTATTAATGCTCTACACCGAGGGAAATAGACATGGGCTCCTGGTTGCTCCACAGCCCTATACGGATAATAAATATAAAAAATACCAATAAAAATCAAGAAAATCAGGATCTTGGAGATATCAAACCTGGGTGCTCAATCTACTATCGTGTGATGTTTTGTGATAAAATACCAGAAAACATATCCGTGGCGAAGGAAATACTGTTCAAACTAAAATCCATCCAAACTGTTATTTTTATACATCAGAATTTTTTGTGTTTATTGCATGAATATGTTTCTTGATATTTTTTTCATGAAATTTTACACGAAAGTAGAGCAGACAGACAAGTTTGGTATCACAAAATCCCAGTTTTTTCTCAAATTTCTCGGTATTTTTTTGAGCTGAATGTTCATACAGGGAGGTGGAGCACCCATGTGGTACAAATACTCTTCCCTAGTACCAAGCACTATTTTGGCCAAATGTGACATAATGCATTAGATTAACCCTCTCCACTCTTTATGCAATGCTAACATAGCCCCCTCGTAAACCTTGTTGAAGATCTACCACTGTGGAGGCCTCGCTCTGACAAGCATGTGGCCGCCATGTGTATAGCATTGTATGTATCTTGGATAGTATCTATTTGTTATATGTAATGCATTTTCCTTATTTATATATTAGAAATAGTTAATAATACTATAATTTAAAATTTTGAAAATATAGAATATAATGAATAATAATAATAATTCATAATAATTTTCTCAAACAAAGAATTTTAAAAATATTTTTCCCTTTTTGGTTCAAATTTAACAATTTCAGTCATATTAAAATTCTGTAAAAAACACAAATTTCAATTATTTAAGAAATATTCTAACTTAATTTAAAATAAAAAATCAATATTATCCGACACATATTTCCCAACAATTTCAGCTATCACATATTATTTTAAATTTTATTATAAAATAAATTGAAGTAGCACATATTTCAGTTATTCCATAAATATTTCAAGAATTATAAATGTTACAAATATTGTCATATTTCAACAATTTTTTCTGAAACATTTCCATAAACATTTTATGCACAGATCAGTTGCTATGCTTTTCAAAACATTTCAGAGACATTTCACACAATTTTCAACATCTGAAGTCAAATTTTATTTTCTGTTCATATATTTTCATACACATTTCAGACATATTTTAATCGATTTCAGTTATATGAACCAGTTTCATAAACATAGGATCAGTTGCTATACTTTTCAAAACATTTCAGAGACATTTCCCACAATTTTCAACATTTGGAAGTCAAATTTTCATACACATTTTAATCGATTTCAGTTATATGAACCATTTTCATAAAGATAGGACACACAGTTTCAGAATAGTTTCCATATATATAAAATATGTGGAAAATATGGAATCCAGCGTGTACAAAAAAATATGGAAATACTCTGCTCGCTCCCTACAGAGCACCCGCTCGTCCTGCGTGCGCTCTGCTCTCTATTTATACTCGAAGAATCCAAGAGCACGAGCGTATTTCCATCCCATCGCCTACCGCCGCTGAGATTCAGAATCTTGCCGCTGATCAGAGCCCGCGGCGCCCCGCCGCTGGCATCCGACGCGCGCAGCCTACCGCGGCCAGAGCAAGCAAGAAACCCAAGAAGGCCGGCATGGTCCGGGACGGGCTCTCGCCGGACTCGACCGCCGACGATGTCCCCAGTCTGCTGGACGTGATCTATCACCCCGAAGGCCCTCGCCCCAATGCGCATCCACGACGGGCCCCTGTGGAAGTCGGATCGACTGGTCTACCAGAATCGCCTGCAGATTTCGTGCAAGAACTTGCGTTCCAAGAAGCAGCCGATTCCGCTGGAGAAGTTCCTGATGGAAGCAGAGAAGCCGCGGGTGAAGGCGCAGGCCTACGACCGCACCGGCCAGCCCTACCTCCTCAGCATCAACTACGTCAAGTCCAACGACTCCTACCGCCTCGTCGGCGGCTGGGGCAAGTTCCTGAAATTGCACAAGCTGACCGTGGATCCGAAGAATGACGCCATGGAGCCCATCAGGATCCGGGTGTTTGCGTTCCGCTCGCCGGCGCTCAAGGTGGGCGTCCCCGACGAGCAAGGCGGCCGGCTGGGACTCCTCCTAGTACACTATCACCAGAATGACGGCCCGGCAAAGCATGCCTTCTCCATCGTCAAGGATATCCTGGCGAAGGACGATGCTGATGCTGATGATAGTTGATAGCGGCGAGCCGGGGTGAGGGAAGGCCCCCGACCCCATCCATGAATTTAGTGTAGATCGATCGATTTGCAACTCTGTTTTCCAGTTCCACTGCTAGACTAGTTACTGGGCATGATTGATCCTTGGCACGAAACATTGGCATTTTGACCGGATTTCTTTATGTTTTGACATAGCTAGCTATATGAGAAGGTCTCCTGATTGGAATACATTTTAGTACTGAATTCATGTTAAAGCTTTCCAGTCACGCAATTTACGATGTGCTTTTGTCAAATTTGCCTACGTTTCCATGTTCGCAGATGCATATTTCGATCCCAAAGATTAGTTGGGCCATGCATGCACAGTGGCCGAGCGTGATCAAAGCATAAACTCCATATACAAATGCACACTCCCTGCCATAGACCAAGGGGCATTTAGATGGCCATGCCATGACAGTATATATAAAACTTGTTCACAAAAATACAACAGATATAACATGTTGACACTTTGTTTTGCACCAATCAATGCATACGACCATCTTTCTTAAATATTCAACAAAGGTCTCACAAGAACATACATCAAGCCATCCGAAGCCACCACTCACACCTACAATTCGATAATGTGAAGTGCTCTCACTCTTCATATCTAAAACCGGTATCGTCGCCGATCCATCTACATAATGTATCGGAACCAACAGCCGGTGCAGCAAACCGAAAGCGTACACCACATGCATACGTTTTAGAAATCGCCATCATAATTGAACCGCTGACCCATCTTCAGAAGAGAGATCCGCATCATCCTTGTCGGTATGGCCATCCGTCGACGCCAGCACGACGCCACCTCCCTGTGCTCGTCGATCCAGACGCAAAGCCTCTAGAAGATCTGTCGTGCGTAGCACCTGCCAAACATGCATAACAGCTGGCCAGGCATGTCTTGACATCTCCATTGAAGCTCCGTGCAAGATGAAGACGCTCCACCTCCTACCTCTGTCTTTCAGCACTGCTCCACAAACGATGCTCCTAAGAGAGGAATGACACGGCAATGCTGACATTGTCCGATCTAGAAGACCCAATCCTAGGGTTACCCTTGGAGATACATGAGTGGGTCAACATTAGGTACACGACAATGCCTTCATCAAGATAACGACACAGAACGCCGCCATTGCCCGCCGCCTGCTCGGTTTTCACCGGCAACTATGTCTTGCCAACTCGTAGCCGGGACTAGATGACGGATCTCGAGATCCTTCATCTAGTCCGACCACCCAGCCGCAGGCCGACCACCTCTAACGGAGGTGATGGCCACCACTGACAATCTAAGGGACACCGCGTCGCCGCTTGCCCTCGCAAGCACACCGGCACCATGAGCCGCCGCTGCTGTGCCGCCGAGCCCTGCGCCCACCCACTGCCGCCGCCTAGATAGGTCGGCCCGCATCGTCCATCCCCAAGTAGCGGAGAAAAGGAGCCCCACCGCCGGCTACCGCGTAGGGTTTTGCCTCGGGGGCTCCGGACGACAGCGATGGTATGGGAGGACGGGGAGGAAGGGATGGGAGTATGGTGCCCGCCACCGCCCGAGTCACCTGGGTGGGTGGGAAGGGGGACGATGCGGGAGCTCAGATGCGATCTGGAGGGGGAGGACACGCAATGGTTCGCCCATATATACCGGGGCATTGTGGACAAGTGAATGTAGGTGCTCGAAAATTACCACACACCTAATAATCAAAAGACAACTAAACGTCATCAATAACTGAGAATTACTCTTCTACTCTTTCTACCTTTGAGGCCAGCAGTTATAGTCGTATATCCAAAACCATTTTTTTTGTGATTTCTCAGGCTATTTCTAGCAGCAAATTGTCTGCAAGAAAAAATATTTCCCATTCTATTACACATGCTTGAGAAAGCACGCTCAATCACTTACAATGCGAAATGGGAGTTTGTAATAAAGTACTTCCTTCGTTTCTAAATATTTGTCTTTTCAGAGATTTCAAATTAACTACTACATACGGGTGTATATAAACATATTTTAGAGTGTAGATTTACTTATTTTGCTCCGTATGTAGTTACTTGTTGAAATATTCAGAAAGACAAATATTTAGAAACAGAGGCAGTATAGGTTATTCACTAACTACTAACATGAGTGGCATGCGACTCCAATCGGCGATGAGACATAAAAAAATAAGAGGATAAATGTCCACGACATCAAGTGGGTGTGCACCAGTGCACGTGTGTGGCTTGCCCGGTGTCAACATGCTGCTCCAAGCCTCCAACAGAGAGGAAGGCTATTGAGGAGGAAGGGAATTCAGTGGACCACGACAAGTCGCCATGGTCTATGAGGTTATTCTATATACTTAAGAAGTTGATCCCCACTACAACTATTTATTTCAACATGCAGCATATCCACCTCAACAATCTTGCCATATCATCATCTCCAAACATACATGCGTGCCACATCATGCCTTCCGTTTCCAATAGTACGCAACGCACAGAAGACTAGCACTCTCGTGCGTTTTATTTTCAGCTTTAAACCACCGATGGCTGCAACGCTTCCTTCCCCACTTCCTGCACCCGTTTCTCTGACTTCTCGCTCTTCATTAAGGCTTTTAATAAAATGATAAATGCGTACAAAAACCCCAAAGAAATACTCATTGGTAGATAAAGAACAGGTCATATCTTTTTCATTCATCTCCCTTCCGCCACTATTCAGTCGCTCCGCAACACTTTCATTTCAGCTTCTAGCTAGGTCACCCATCTCCTTATAAATTGAATAACGAGAAGGAGAAGCCACCAAGGCTGGGACGCCTGTGTACCTCGCTGCCAGTTCGCATGTCTAAGATATTTCCCCTTCCATATGTGCAAATAATCTTTCCATGTCCTTCCTTTTGTAGAAGCATATGTGAAAGATCTCTGAGATAGAGCCACTCACAAATCCATTACATAGGAGACTGAAGTAAGTTCCTACTAGATTTATCCCCGAAAACACGTCACTCTAATAGTCTAATTTTTTCCTTGAGATTATTATTCACCGCCACATGGTTGCAGATTCTCACTGTTTCTTCTCCTGCAACTGCCATAGGACAAATAGCCAGGAGAGCGATCTCATCCTGGCGATCTAGCAGTGCAGGGAGCAGAGGAAGGAGCGGTTTGACTGTATTCTCTCATTCATAATGTTTAAGTGTAACAGCAAGGTGAGCAGCTCGGAGCTCATGGAGCAAGAGTTTGAGCGCACTCGATAGAGGCTGTAGATATCTTGCTACTCACATTGTTACATAAACTCTCCTCGATTGATTTTCTAATTTACATTGAAACTTCTAATCTTCTGCTATCTTACTTTTGATGTTCGCATGAAGTCCCCATCTCTGAATTTGCCTCTGAATTTACGTTTATGTTGAATAAACGTGCACCTTATATTTGCAACCTATATTTTTTTTTATTTCGCCACATGCAGGACATTGTCAACCACGCCCATGCAAGCTTCTCATGATCTACCCTGCCTTCTTCCTGTTCCCAAATCAGCAATTAGCCATCACTAGGTTGATCAACTTTAATTATGGCTGAGATCATTTCATGATGATCCAGTACGTGCATGTATCTGCATGAATGAATACTCTTCTCTTTTGAAAAATTTATATTTGCTTCTTTGCCATGCATTATCACTAATGAAGCAGTACTTATTCTATAGATGTAATGACAAATTTGTTCCATATTCCTTGCACTAATGGCCGGCCGTGCAACTGCAATCCAGAACAACTCTCGTTTGGGTATGTTTGCTTCAGTTTCATACCATGGCAAGAACTTCGATGTTTGCATTAATTGTTAGCATAAAACACTATCATGATTTCTCTATTCCGAACTCCATCAATATTTCTATTTATCAATATAAAATTTCCGCAGCAACACGCGGGGTATCATCTAGTTCTATCTAGGATGGAACCAAACTGATCGCTCCTGCCCCCGTGTCGTTCCCAGGCGGAACCCTAGCACAGCGGCCACCCCTTCCCCCTCCGATCCTGCTCCCCCCGCCACCGCCGAAGGAAGCCTCCGGTCAAAGGTTGCGAGGCTGACGATGGTGGTGGGTCCTCGTCCTTCTCGCGCGGCTGATGGCAGCGGGGGCCCTAACCTTTCTCGCATAGCGAGATCTCTGGCCAGAGATTCATGGCGGCCCTAGACGGCGTGATTCGTCCGGTGGAGATGGGCGCCGGGGCGGCCCTGATTTCTTCAGCGACCTCGGTTGTCTCTATGGCCGTGAGAGCTCGGTGCGGCTCAGTTATTCATCTCTGTGTGGTGCGGGTGGTGGCAGCAGTTGGGAACCGGTGGGTGGTGCGGTTCTTGGGTTCTTTTTGCTCTAATATGGTGTTCTGCCGGTTTCCAACGCTTATGGATATGGCAGTTGACGAGTTCCGGAATGCTCCGCCGAAGATCTTCATTGGGTGCTTGACGCTTCTAGATTCCTGGATCGGATGAGATTCGGTCGTATGCGCCCCTATTTCAGCCCGGGTGGCTTCAGGAGGGTGTGATGCGGAGCTTCGGTGCCTGTTGACGTTACGCGACTTGTCGGTATTTCGATTTTCATGGTGAAGACAGTGGCAGAGAAGTCATGGTGGCTTAGGTCTGAGGCCTTCTAATGGCGGATAGAGTCTTTCTGGCGATGAGGACTTTTCTTGGTGAATCGTGACTCGTAGCAGCGGGATAGGCAAGTGGGGGCGGCAACACAGGTGGAGTACAAATTCTTGGCTTTCAGGGTGAAAAACCCAAGCTCTAGCTTTAATTGGTTGCGCCTGGCAGTGACCTTATTGAAGGCATTGTTTTGAGAGCGCGGATCTTCCCCAGGGTGAAAATCTAAGATCTATGATCGGAAGATGACGGTGCTTGTACACTATTTTCTTCATGGAGGCATCGCTTCTGGAGAATTTAGACTTTGGGTGTTGTGTAGGTGGTGGTTCATGCTACAGCTACAAGGAATTGATCACTGTAACGGGATCTTTCTTTCTTTTCTTCTTCTTCTTCTTCCTTTTGTCTTTTGGCCGTGTGCATCCACAATGTCTTTACGACATTGCATTGTTGCAGAGGCTAAGTGTAATTGGTATCTCCACGATATTATTATATTCCCTTTGTTGAAAATGGTGTATGCAAATGGAGCCGGGGCT
This sequence comes from Triticum urartu, assembly GCF_056163025.1. Taxonomy (NCBI): domain Eukaryota; kingdom Viridiplantae; phylum Streptophyta; class Magnoliopsida; order Poales; family Poaceae; genus Triticum; species Triticum urartu. The sequence goes on from NC_141875.1 coordinate 7,654,657, forward strand.
ATGGGGGAATTGAGGATGGTCGAATAAAGGCACGATTCACGAAGATTGGACGTGAGTGAGTCATGTGTGAAAAGGAAAAAATAATGCGTCCAAATCCATCAGTTCTTCTTCAGAAGTTGCCACCACTAAATTCTACATGAACAGTTCCTCCACGAAGGTCTTTGCATATTCCCCATGTGAAGTTGCATGCACCATCTTCTCAGTAGTTGCATCGTCATGGAGAAAGAGCAAACCATCCCTCAATATTTTTCCTCGAACAAGGCAGTGCATTTTATAACTAAATTTGCCCTCGCAGTGCCCTCTTTCTACTTGATACATAACTTTTGAATGTAGTAAGAACTCTTCATGACCCACTTTGCTTCTCTTCACAAGTAACATAGCCCCATCAGTCCATCGTTGTAGTCGATCAAGCCATTCACTATATCGAACTTGCCAAAATAGTGCAGTTAGACACTAAAGCATTCCTTTGGATCTGGCGCCTCCTCAACGCCCCTTGTACAAAAAATTGAAGCCTCATATCAGTACACACAAAAATCAATCTTTACAACATTACAAAAATAATTCAAACTTCATATCACTACAAAAGAAATTCAAACTTTATATCAGTACACCACCATCCACACTCCAATTTCCTCTTATCTCAATATATGCACATATAAGCCAAGTTTCCCATGATTCCCCTCTCTTCTGTAAAATAACCTGCTTGATTTGACTGCCATGGCAGGCGTCCAAAACTACTGTCATGGCAGGCGTCCGAAACCACTACCATGGCTACCAACTCACGGTCATGCCAACTAAATCTGATGCTTCTGTTGTCCACAACTGTGTCCTTCCCCAAACCCCAGAACTCCCACCGAGTCCTACTTTTCCATAGCTGTGCGATCATCGGAGGGGGGGGGGGGGGTGGAGGGGGTCGAGTCATCAGCCGATCACAGAACTCACCTATGGCCATGACGTTGGCGGGCGGGGACAGTGGGGCAACTATCAACTCTAGTGACAAGGCAGGTGGGTGGCGATGACAACAGTCGGGGAGAGGTTGAGGGAGCTGAGTAGAAAGAAAATAAATAAATCACCTAAGCAATTCCTTCCCGAGAAAACCACCCGATTTAATCATTGACAAGTCATCTTGTCAAGTCAGCACTGCCTATTCAAATACCACCTAAAATTATGTCCAATACCACCTTGGGGTCTAATTGATCTGGTTTTGGAGTCGAGGGGGAAATTGATCCGTTGAGGTGGTTGGGGGTGGGGGGCTATACTTTCCTCTACAGACTGTTGAGTCGTTTTCTCCATGAAAATGATGCATCGATAAGAAGTGGGTTGGGCATTGCTGTGGACTTGCACGCGTGACAATACGAACTGATCGACTATTTATGGGGCCTTCCTGTTTCATACATAAGTAGCTGGATTATCGACCTACTGCAAATGCCTCTGTAGTCGATCTTAAGATGATGTATCGACTTAGTCTCTCAGAGGTTTATAGTGATAAGATGTGTGTTTATAGGGGTCAGTCTATGTGCGTAAGTATGAGCGCCTGCATTTGAACTATGTATAAAACAAGCAACCTACCCTGTAACCCCACACGCGCCCTGTCCTCTGCCGGTCCATTCCGTTTTTTTCCCACCGGTTCTAGAAACATTTTCGAACCCTCTCTGAACTTTTTTTATCTTTCCTTTATTTTTTATTTTTCTCTTTTTCCCTTTTTATTTTTATTTATCCTTTTTACCTTTCTTTTCAAATTCGTGAATTTTTTTCAAACTTGTTGACTTTTCTGAATTCATGAAAATTTTCAATTTGTGGATTTTTTAAAATTGTGTGCAGTTTTAAAATCAGAAACAATTTATAAATTCATTATATTTAAAAATACTAGAATAATTTTCAAATGCATGAACATCTATTCAATTTCAAGACTTGTCCCCACTTTATGAACATTTTTTATATGCATTCACATTTCTTGAAATTTGGGAATAAGCTTTTAAATTAGTGTTTTTTTTTGAATTTTCTGAACATTTTATGAATAGATGAACTCTTTGGAGAGAAACAATTGTAATTCACGGAACATTTTTTTGAAGTCATGAAGATGTTTGAAAGTTTAGAACATTTTGAAAATTCATGGAATTTTCTTGAAATTAGGAAACTCTATGAAATTTTCATCATATATTGTAATTTGGATTTTTAAATTTTTAGAACATTTAATGAATCCCTAAATATTTCCTAAATCTGTTATCATTTTTAAATTTGTGAACATTTTTTGAACTTTGCAAACATTTACGAAATTCGTGATTTTTTTCTGAAATTGGGAACATTCTTTTTGAATTCACGACCATTTTGTGGTTCCACTAGTTCTGTTTGTAGTTTTGAATATTTTTAAATCTGTGTACGTTTTCTATTATACATAAAATTAATAGTAAAACAGAAAACAAAGTGGATAATGAAAAATAAAAAAAAATAAATGTAAAAAATGCGGACCACGCGAAATGGGCCGGCCTAAATCAGGCAGATGGGTTGTGCGTTTGGAGGGTGTGCTCCAATCCATACGTGGATTTGGAGGTCCACTGTTTTTTTTCACCAACTCAATGGTTTGTTTTCAGTTTACATGTTGTTTCAATGTTTATTATAATACTGAAATGAAAGTAGCAGGGGCAAAAATAGTCAACAAATAAGATGGATGTCAAGGGCATAGCGGCCAAGTACGACACCATGGGAGCTCCGTGCGTAGGCGCCCTAGAGCCCACAACTCTGCGTGGTCGCCCATGTACTAGGTCACACAACCCTGGCCTTTGGCTGTAGTGCTCCATCTAACCTTGACAAAACGGAAATTCGGAAGCAGATGCGGGACGAAGGGACGGTGATCCCTATTTGACGCATTCTGCGACAAACAGTCTAAGTTTCAAAAAGGTGAATGACCAGGAGATGGATCGACCTAAGTAGCAGCTACCTACTCTATAGAATCCTGGCTTTTAGGAACTTTCCATACGATTCATGTTCGGTTTTGTCCGGTTTTCTGTTTTATTTATTTGTTTCCTTTCCTTGTTTAATAAAATGTTCAAAAATTTAGGAAAAATGCTAGATTTCCCAACTATTCAAATTTTCAAAAACAAGCCTTGATTTTGAAAGAATATTCGTGATTTCAGATAATGTTTAGAAAATTTCGGGGTGGGGGGGGGGAGTTTTTAGAAAATGTGTAGATGGATATTAAAAAATTATCAATTTTCTTAAACTTTGTGAGTTTAAGTAATTTTTTGGCAATTTCAAAAAATGTTTCTCCCTCGGATTTTACTAAATCAGCAATAATTAATATGGATCGGAGGGATTAGCTTTATAAAAATATTCGGATTTATGGAAATATTTATGTTTTTCAAAACATAGTATTTGACAATTTCAAAAATTGCATTACAAAATAATGTTTGTGCGTGTTGCAAACAATTGTCAGATTTTTCAAAACAAAGAATATCAATTTTTTTAAAAAATTCTCACATTTCAGAAATATTTTTTCTTTCCCTAAACCGAACAAGAAACCAGCCAGAAAAAGATGCTCGCTACCATGACCGGTTCACTACCATGCACCGGTTTTATGCAGTGCGTTGGTTCGCTACCTCGGGTGGGCTCGCGATGATGGGCTAGCCCAGTCGGGAGTTTGAGGGCCGTTGGAATCAATCACGTATAGGACTCCTCAAAAAAAAAAAGGAATCAATCACGTTGGGGTCTATGACCGGCTCGGAGTAGAACCCATCACCTTGTATAAACATTAAACACGAACCGTAATCGCTGCTTAATTAGCCTTTCTGTACGTACGTGCGCGCCGGTCAACACAAGACTCCCGGCCGTACACCACGTACGTGTGTTCCTTCCCCGAGCTATAGCTAGCTACATCTTTTGCCCGCAAAAAAAAAAAAGAAAAGCTAGCTACATCTTTTGCCTTGCCTTGGCGGCGTACGTCGACACGAAACGTCAACAACGCAGCCAGTTGGACGCCGGAATATGCCGCCGTCGTAGCCCGAGCCTTCACCCCCAAATCCACGCCAGTGATGAGGGTGCCACAGTGGCCAGCCGACGAAGCACGCGTCTCCATCCCCGGACCCACACAAGCGACGAGGGAGCCCGAGTAATCCGCGGCCGCCGCGGCACCTTGCTGGACAACAATGATGATATGCTCTGGAAGATCCTACTCCGCCTCCCGCCGCAGCCGTCCTCCCTCCTGCGTGCATCCGCTGTCTGCAAGCGCTGGCGATGCGTGGCCACTGACCCCGAGTTCCTCCGCTGCTTCCGTGCTCACCACCGGAAGGCACCCCTCCTCGGCTTGCTTGTGTGTCGCAACAGCCACAAGAATGTGTTCCACCCCGTCCTGAATCCTCCCGACCGCATCCCTCCAAAGCGCTTCACCCTTGGATGCTACAGTAAAGTACGTTACTGTGTGCTAAGTTGCCGTCACGGTAGGGTCCTCATTGAAGACAGGAAGAGTAAAGAGGTTGTTGTGTGCAACCCCATCACAGGCGAGCAACACCGCATGCCCGTTCCACCGGCGTTCGACATGACCTATCTAAGCGGGGCGGTGCTCCGCGCTACGGGCGACCAGGGCCATGTGCACGGCAGCTGCCACTCTAGCCCCTTCAAAGTGGTCCTGTTGTCCATGTACATTCATGATGATCGACGACCTTTGGCTCGTGTTTTCTCCTCACAGACCGGCAAATGGGGCAATCTCATCTCAATAGAGACTCAACCTAAGACCATGTATGGTCCTTGTTGTCCCAACACCCTTGTTGGCAATATCATTTACTGGTTGTCCAGGTATGTGAGAGACGTTATAATTGAGTTTGATTTGGAGGGGCAGAACCTTACCCTAATCAAGGGGCCTCGCAGTATGAATGATTTTAGCATATGCCGGTGTCAGATTATACAGACAGATGATAGGATTGTTGGTGTTGCCATGTTATCTAATGATTCAAGTGTGGCAGAGGGAGGTCAATTCTGAAGGTGTTTCCATATGGGTGTCCCAAAAGACAGTTGAATTGCGTAACATTATTAAGACCCTTCCTCAGAATTGGGAAACGATGCCATGGACCAAACTAGTGGGGTATGATGACGATACCAATGCAATCTTTTTATATATGCATGATAGTGCCTATATGGTTCAACTCAAATCAATGCATTCCACAAAACTTGATGTACCATGCTCTACGAAGTACTACCCTTTCAGGAGTTTCTACCTACCAGGTGATCACCCATCCTCTGTCTTATATAGTAGGAGTAGCTTAATCTGGTTATTTTTGTAAATGGTTGCTCACATAAAATTATTGTGATTCTTAATTGTACACTTACACTTGGACTTAGTATGCAAATTATGGTAATAAAACTTAGTAATTGTCCCTATTCTAGATGGATGAACTCATAGCCACATTATTTTAGTATGTGTTATCTTTTGATATAGTTGTTTTCTTTCCTCGAAAATACCAAATCAAATGTCAAATATTAACTTAGTTGATACTATGTATGAAACCTCAAGGATGGATATTTTGTATCCATTATTATTTCTTCTGATTTTGTTACTAAACTTAACTCCAACAAAACAACTTCGGTTCAATACATGCTTACTAAAAACCATAGTGATTCTGTCATTTGTTCATGGCCCCTCCTACATGTGAATATTTGTCATAACTTTGGTAACACATAGAAATAAATTGATTTGTCATAATTTTGTCTTGTTGACATGATGAAGAATGAGTTTACATGAGAAAATTCTAGGCTATGCCTTTTCTTCATCTTCTTTCTAGCTAAATTCTCCATTATGAGGTAGCTAAGTGACTACCTTTATGAATATCACTTGCATTTTATGACTACTTTTGTGTAATAGCTAAGTGACTTATAACACACCTATAAAAATACGTTATATAAGTGAATTATTTTGCTCAAGGTATACTTGCCAGCTCATCTTTCTAATTGTTTCATCTTACCTTCTCTTATCCATTTGTCTCTATCGTGGAACTGTTGTTAATTGTCGGAACTCTTATGCTTCTAGGCACAACCATTGCTGGTGGAACTAATTAATGGAGCTAATAAGTTGGGATCATTATCTGGTTTGATGTGCTAATGCGCTAAAACGGTTCAGCAGGTAAGAAGATATTTTGAATATAATTTGTGAGTTTTTAAATGTTTGATTTTTCTCTTTGGAAGATATGTGACAGTAACCCGCAAAAAAAGGAAGATATGTGACAGACAATGTGGGTAGCATGCACCCTCAAAATATTGGCGATGTGGATGAGATTTGGATTCGCACATGCTAACAACATACATAAACAATTAAAATGGTGACGAGGCTACGTGTTGGAGCATAAATGATATGTTGATAACCGAGTGTTCTCCATTGGGTTTCTATATCATAATACATAAGTTGAAAGTAATATATTTGCAGCCCTTTTGCTATTACACACATCGGTCGGCTCATTTAACTCCATCACCTACAAAATTTATGTGAAAAGGGTGAAGGATTTAGATACTCGTAGGTGCTACTATAGGCTTTTTTGGTGTCTGCAGCAGGTTACTAACAAATTAACACATTTTTTCTCAAGGTGAAGGGTGCTGCAGTTGTCACTTATTACCGAGCTTCTCGCATCACATCAAATGCGGTCGGCGGAGTTTATATGTTATCTTCAAAAATGTCATCGTTCTTTAGTCTAGTCAAGTAGGTAATGTAGCAAGATGCTTTTGAATACCTAATTTGGGGTATTTCAACTTAATTATCCTAGTATCATTTCAAGTCGGATCTCATCATGTCTTGCCTTTTCTACATGTGGGTGCTTGGTAGTATTCTCTTTGGCCAGGAGAGTATCTCCCCCAGGTATTTGTAGGTTTGTGTGCTTGAAAAGAACGACATCGCACCTCTGCCATGGTTCAAAAATATGTGTTGCATGTGCTTGGCAGCTCTGGGAATGCCAGGATGTTGCTCTAGATTTTTATTTTACTTTTACAAATTCAAGATCTGTTGCAGATGAAATAAAATGCGCATCATATCAACAATATGAAGCCTCATAGGCAAAATTTAGTGTTGGTCAAGTAGTTGTATCAATGTTTACATGACTAAAACTAATGATATAGAAGTTTCGATGATGGGACGTTCTTACCCTGAGAGTGAAGTTGTTGTTGTTGTTGTCCAGTTACCTTAGTGGTTTGTATGAGCTAGAGGACGCTTCATTCTTAAAGCAGTTATGAGTTGTTTGTTGTTGAAGACACGAGATTGGACAACGATGAGTCTATAATCGCACTCGCAAGAATGCATATGACATTCTTAGATTGTAAATATCCGTTGGAATTGTAAGTCATTTCAAGTGAGGGAGCAGAAACCATCCATCAGTACCCTCGGTAGGATGGCGAACGTGACTGGATGTAATAGAATGGAGCACGCACACACAGTTTACCTAAGTTAGCACCTTTGATGAGGAGCAATACCCTACGTCCTGCTTGGAGTTTGTATTCATGGTGGGATACCTCGCCGTACCATGGACGCCCCCTCGCTCGCGCGTTGTGCCGGCTCACAACACATCATCCTGATCACGCCGCCCGTCCACCGCCACACTCAACCGCCATCTTTCGTCTGCTTCGGCCGACATGCGGCTGCTGGTACGACGTCTCCTAGGGCGCTACGAAACGGGCTAGGCGTGATTCCATTGTTTCCTACCCCATGTCATGGAGGAGCAAGAGACGAACCAAGCTGGGTGCACCCCGTTACTCTGCTTCGAGCCTCTAGGCACGGATGGGATGCAGGCCGTCTGTCGTTTGGTCATCGGCCAACCAGTATGTCAGTACCAAACACCGCGCTATTGCCAAAGTTTACCCGCAACACGTGGTTTTGGGCTGCGCTACTTCTAGGTAACAGTAGTGTCGGCTACCTACCCCATGCTACTACTACTACTGATTTACCTATAGGCTTTTCCCTAGTAGTGTTCCTTTGCTCGACAACAGTCATCAATGGCGAGGAGGTCGTTTCCATCAGTAATGACGTCTTCCCCTTCCCCAAGACTCGACATTCTGGTTTGTCACACAACTTACTGTTGTTCTTCAGATTTTTTTGCGTATCCCACTGACTAAATGCATGTGCAACCCTATGTTCCAAATGACCCACACTGTTATCTTCTTAGTTGCCATCTATAGCCACCCAATAAAAGCTTCTCCTAAAAAACAAGGAAACCCTTCTTTGCAGGTTATCTATAGCCACCCAATAAAAGATGGTTCACTTCCTCTCCCCACGATCTCCACAGGAAACTGGTGGATTTCTGTTTAAATTGGGTGCTCCACCTTTACTCATCTCATTCCCATCGTCCCCCATACGGGTGGGTGTCTGCCATACCACTCATACAGCTACCAATGGTGATCAACTTCCTCCCATCTGCTCCTGGACATTCCCTATGACATGTTGTCGGTTGAATCACCAATTTTGACTTCCTTAGATACTGGATGAACTGGACATCCGGGGCCTCACCTTGGTTGTTCTTCGTGTGCTGCATACCCATGCACCTCAGATTTACGGTTCCTATAGGTATAGATTGTTGTCACCTATTGCTTACTCTTATTTCTTGTGTGCTTGATTAATCTCTAAATTTAGCTGCTATTTCTGAATTGTGTATCATTGATTAATTTTGCGCCATGACATATACTGGTTGAATAATAAATATGGACTTCTTTAGGTGTTGGATGATTTGGACACCCGGATCGTCATCTTCATTTTTCTACAACTAAGATTAGAACTATTGTGTTAAACCCGATGATGGTTCCAATGTATTCATTATGTTGCCAACTTGGAATCTCAAATCACTTTTTAATAGATATCTCTCAAATTTCATGTGCCACTTTGTTATAGCGATGAGCTAACAAGTGTGATCACCTTATTCTATGATAGTTTCGAACTCCACTATGGTAAAATAAAGTGAACATGTGACGAGAGATATATGCTTTAGCACCTACCTATTAATTTTATCCATCATTATATATTCTACTTCCAATTTCTCATTTCTGATTTCTGTTTTGATCAATAAGTTTGTTTAGTCATCCAATATATTACTAACTTGATGTTCAAAATTGGTTGCAAAACTGAATGTATTGAGTATACTGAACTGGAATTATATGCATGACATCTTTTTCTACAGTTTACTCTTGCAATATTTAGTGTGAAGTTGGACACATCGGTAGCTCTTCAATGTCGCATGCGACCTGCTTCAATCGCCTCTCCATACTGGATTCTCCCTTATTCCTCCATTCCCAGTCACACCCTACTATGTTGCTTCTCTGCTGTTAGATTATTGTATGGGCCACATGGCTGTAACAGTTTTAAGGTTGATTAGCACAAAAGACAATAAAAGAGACTATTATTCTATTAGTGTTCATAGGTTTATAATGAATCATATTTTATTTATACTGACCTTTCTCAGCTTTTTACATAATGTTTTGCATTTGGATATATAGTTCTGCATATGTGTGTGCTACTATACAGTTTTCTTTGTTTGACAGCTACTTTTTTTATGTATTTTTCTCTATGTTTATTTGCATTTAACAAGATTCGGATAAACCTCCCAGCATCCAACATTACAGGTGTTCAACTTGCACATCGTTTTCAACATGCTTATTTGGGTATTAATTTAATAGTTATTGATGTTATAGTTATGCAGCTATGTAATCAAGTCGGAGTCTGTTGTACCTGTTGTTTCTAAATGATGATGAATGTACAAATTATCGATAAGATTGATGTTTGATCTTTTGTCCCAGTTAGCAGCACATAAAATTATCAGCATTGTTAATGACAGTAGCTGCATAACAAGGTTTTGAAAGGTTTAGCTGGGAATAGTTGTGTAACGCCCCAGACATAACTTTCCCAATTTGTACTCCAACTCTTGCCGTTTCCGGCGTTAAGTTATATTTATTTCTCGGGTTCAGGTCTTTGTCTCCGTGTGTTGTTTTCGTTGTCATGCATCTCATATCATGTCATCATGTGTATTGCATTTGCATACGTGCTCATTTCATGCATCCGAGCATTTTCCCCGTTGTCCGTTTTGCATTCCGGCACTTCGTTCTCCTCCGGTGGTCATTTCTACCTTTCTTTCGTGTGTGGGGATTAAATATTTCCGGATTGGACCGAGACTTGTCATGCGGCCTTGGTTTACTACCGGTAGACCGCCTGTCAAGTTTCGTATCATTTGGACTTCGTTTGATACTCCAACGGTCAACCGAGGGACCGAAAAGGCCTCGTATGTGTTGCAGCCCAACACCCCTCCAATTTGGCCCAAAACCCACCAAACTCTGCTCCATCATCTAGATCGTTCGATCACGATCGCGTGACCGAAAACCGCACCTCATTTGGACTCTCCTAGCTCCACTTATGCCTATAAATAGGACCCCCCGAATTTCGGATCTCTCCCTCTCCCCGAAACCCTAAATCCCTCTCCGTCGCGCCGGACGTGTCCGACCCGACGCCCACAGCCAATCCGCCACTGCCACGTGGCGCTCGCCGCCACCACCGCCGCCGCGGGCCGGGAGGCCCGGATCCGGCCCCCGCGGCCCGTCTCTCCGCCGCGCGCCCCCGCGCCTCCCTCCACACCGCGCCGCCGCCTACTCCACCTCCGGTGGCCGGCGCCGCCGCGGCCGTCTCTCCGCCGCCCGGCCCGGCCGCCCCTCCCACGACCCCGCCGCCGCTCCACTCCGCCGCCGCACCGCGCTGCTCCGGCCACCTCCAATTCCCACGCCGCCCCGGCCTTCTCCTTCCTCTCCGGCGACCGACGAACTCCGGCGAGCTCCAAGTCCGGTCAACCTCGGGATCCGCGCCGCCGATCCGGATCTGGATCTGAAACCCTAGCCGGTTGACTTTTTCCCCTCTTCCCCTAATTTTTGTGCATACTTTGACCTGCCATGTCTCCGCATCCGTAGCTCCGTTTTGGACATATAGTATATCAAAATGTTCGTCTCGACGAGTACATAATTTCATTCCATTGCATCATTTTCATTTGAATTTATCTTGATGCCCGAAATTCTGTTAGAAGGAGGCTTCGTGAGTTAATTGTCAGATCTGCTAGTTCATCTTAGACTTTTGTCATTTTTGCCATGATTGTTGTGTGCATGATATGCCTGTGAGTCCTTCATATGTTTTGTTAAGCATCTTGTTATATTTCCAGAGATGCAACCCATGCATTTTTGTGATGTGTGTGGTGACTTGTGCAAGCTTGCAAAAAGAGGCACCCGGTAAATCTGTTTTCAGGGACTTAGTAGTTTTCACTAAGTCTGGGATTATTTAGTTCATGATGCCATATGTTCATGCTGTTTCCTAGTGATCCGTGCCTCTTTTGAGGATGATCAGTCAACGAGTTTTGTTAATCGTGTTATGCTCTATCCATCCATGTCTTTACTTGCAATTATGGAGCAACCTAGCTTGAGTCAATCGAGCTCTACTTTTGCTTCGTTGTGAATCTGGGCAGATCGTCAACTTGTTTGCGATTTTGCCGATGCTATTGTAGTTGATCCGTGCATGCTATTCCATTGTTCTTGCCATGTCTAGCTAGATTTTTGTGCCTTCTTAATGGATGTATGCTTGCCTTGCCATGACTTGCACCGTAGTGAGTGCATCGAGCTCGTTTACATGCCCTCGTGAGTAATATTTCAGCATGTCTTAGTTTTCACTAAGTCTGAAAACTGATTGTGTTTTAGCTATGTTCGTGTGCTTGTTAGTATTTTTTGTGATCCCTTTTGGCCACAGGTCACTAAGGGTCTTTTGTTAAGCTTGTTGAGTAGCTCCATGCCATGTCCTTCTTTGACATAATCAGGTCATGTATCATGTTGTTTTGTTGCTCCAAAGAGGGCTTCATGATCTGAAATTTCAGACAAGTGTTAATTTCACCAAGTCTGAAATCTGTTTTGCATTTGCGTTTTTGCCATGCTTGTTTGAACCTCATAATGGATGAATTGGCCGTGGCTCAGTGCTAGTATTTTTTTAAGCATCTTTAATTCTTCCCTGCCATGTCTTTTGTTGTCATGTTTGAGTGCTGTAGCATGTTCATTTCATTGCATTTAGATGCCTACTTGCTGTAAATCGCAGACCGGTGTCATATTTGAATCGCTTGCCATTTCCAAACCGTAACTCCGATTCCGATGATCTTTATATCATTTTCAAGCGATTTCATCCCCTCTTTCCAGTGGCATACTTGATTTTCCAAGTTGAAGCCAGGTTCATGAATTTCCTGTCATATCTTGCATTTTGCATCCCGCATCGCATCCCGCATAGCATACCATCATTGCATCTTATTGTTTGAGCTTGCACGTGGCTGATTGTATCCTTGTTGCTTGTTTGTCTTGTTTGGGTAGAGCCGGGAGACGAGCTCGCTAACGAGGAGCCCGTTGAGTTTTCTTTTGAGGATCCAGTCAACTCTGACAGCTTTGTAGGCAAGATGATCATACCCTCGAAATCACTACTATCTTTGCTATGCTAGTTTGCTCGCTCTTTTGTTATGCCAATGCTACGATGCCTATATTTTGCTTGTCAGCCTCCCAATTGCCATGTTGAACCTCTAACCCACCATGTCCTAGCAAACCATTGATTGGCTATGTTACCGCTTTGCTCAGCCCCTCTTATAGCGTTGCTAGTTGCAGGTGAAGATTGGAGCCGTTCCTTGTTGGAACATTTACTTACTTGTTGGGATATCATTATATGGCTATGTTATCTTAATGCATCTATATACTTGGTAAAGGGTGGAAGGCTCGGCCTCCCGCCTAGTGTTTTGTTCCACTCATGCCGCCCTAGTTTCCGTCATATCGGTGTTATGTTCCTGGATTTTTGCGTTCCTTACACGGTTGGGCTATAATGGGAACCCCTTGATAGTTCGCCTTGATGAAAGCTTTTCCAGCAATGCCCAACATTGGTTTTACCATTTGCCACCTAGCCTCTTTTTCCCTTGGGTTTCCGGAGCCCGAGGGTCATCTTTATTTTAGCCCCCCACGGGCCAGTGCTCCTCCGAGTGTTGGTCCGAACTAGAGTCCTGTGCAGCGCCCCCTCGGGGAAACTCGAGGTTTGGTTTTAGTTGTATGGAGCGCTCATCTGAGTGTGCCCTGAGAAAGAGATATGTGCAGCTCCTATCGGGATTTGTCGGCACATTCGGGCGGTGTTGCTGGTTTAGTTTTGACCTGTCGAAATGTCTTGTTGTACCGAGATACCGAGTCTGATCGGAACGTCTTGGGTGGAGGTCTATTCCTTCGTTGACCGTGAGAGCTTGTCATGGGCTAAGTTGGGACTCCCCTGCAGGGATTGAACTTTCAAAAGCCATGCCCGTGGTTATGGGCAGATGGGAATTTGTTAATGTCCGGTTGTAGATAACTTGAACTTAACTTAATTAAAATGAATCAGCCGTGTGTGTTACCGTGATGGCCCCTTCTCGGCGGAGTCCGGGAAGTGGACACGGTGTTGGAGTAATGCTTGCGCAGGTTGTTCCTATAGATTCTCGCTCGCGCTTTTCCTCCTCTTCTCGCTCTCTTTTGCGAATAAGTTAGCCACCTTATATGCTAGTCGCTTGCTGCAGCTCCACATATATTTGCCTTACCCCTTCCTATAAGCTTAAATAGTCTTGATCGCGAGGGTGCGAGATTGCTGAGTCCCCGTGGTTCACAGATACTATAACTCCAGATGCAGGTCCAGGTGTTTCCGCTCCAGGTGACGAGTACGAGCTCAAGTGGGAGTTCGACGAGGACTCTCAGCATTACTATGTGTCTTTTCCTGATGATCAGTAGTGGTGCCCAGTTGGGGTTTGATCGGGACCGTGTCGCATGTTGGGTTATTTTCTATTTTGGCGCCGTAGTCGGGCCATGAGTGTTTGGATGATGTATGTTATTTATGCACTTTGATGTGACGTGGCGAGTGTAAGCCAACTATGTATCTCCCCTTTTTATTATATATATTACATGGGATGTTGTGATGATTGCCTAACTTGCGACGTTGCTTTCAATGCGGTTACGTCTCTAAGTCGTGCCTCGACACGTAGGAGCTATAGCCGCATCGAGGGCGTTACAAGTTGGTAATCAGAGCCTTCCCCGACCTTAGGAGCCCCATTGCTTGATCGTTTTTAGCAGCCGAGTTGTGTCTAGAAAAAAAAGTTTTGAGTCATTTAGGAATTATATATCGGAGAGCATAGGAATTCTTTTTACTTCCCAGTCTCCTCATCGCTCTGGTAAGGCATCCTGACGTAGAGTTTTGACTCTTCTCTTCTCAAATTTCACTAAAAAAAATTTAGGATCACGCGAGTATCTTGGAATCGTTCCGATGGCTTATGATGAGAACATTGTCTTGGTGCCTCCTGTCAGGGGTTTAGTGGAAGTGTCCCGGGGAGTTGAGCTCTGAGGTGTTGTCATCATAATTTTATCGTTGCAATTCTGGAATACTTGAGATATTTTCGCCGACATCGAAAATCTCTTTTATGCAGTTCGTTGGTGAGATAACCTCGACGCCACCCAGTACTGGGGCGGGAGTTCGGGAGTATCACCATAACTTGTATAACGGATGCTTTTCGAAGGTTGAGGTAGACGGTTTCCGAAGGTTTCTTGGTTATGTGTTGAAGGATGGATACAGCTGGATGTAGGAATTGCTAGTTTGGGTGAGATATTATGCTTCCCCTGTATCCCCAACACCTGATTGCATAACCGGAAAGTTTCGGGAGTTTCATAGGTGGGAATTCTCGTAGCTCTAGTTCTTCTTCCATGGATATTGGTTTGAGATTGGGATTTCTTACCGATTATTCGTTCCTGATCCGTACCTTGTTGATTTACTTCTTCTACCTAATTCTACGTGGCTTCGCAATTTAGGGATATGTGACCACTTCAAGAGAAATGCATTCGGTCATTTTGTTCGGATGTGAAGACTTTATGTTGCAATTTTCATTCCGTTGGCTTCAGCTTCATTTATCTGTCTATGTGCTAACGGTGGTCAACCTCTTCAGGATGGCTCCCGCTAAGAGCACCAGTCAGAACCAGAATCAAGATCCGCCACCACCTCCACCTCCTCCGGAGGCATGGCAAGCTGTGATGGCCGCAACCAATGCAAACACACAGTTGATCATGCAAATCCTCCAAGAGCACAATCAAGGCAGGCAAGGGAATCAAGGCAACAATCAGAATCATTTTGCTACACTGAACCAGTTCCTTGCTAATGGTCCAAAGACGTTCAGCAATTGTGTTGAGGCTTCCGATGCTGACGATTGGCTTGTGGATCTGGGCAAGCATTTTGAGTGCAGCAACGTCAGGCCTGAAGATTTCGTCAAGTTCGCTTCCTTCCAACTCAGAGATCAGGCTGCAAAATGGTTCCAGCAGTACAAGGATTCTAGAGGTGGACGTCTGATCACTTGGGATGATTTCCGTCAAGATTTCCGAGCTCATCACATCCCTCGAAGTGTGGTTGAAAGTAAGCGTCAGGAATTCCGCAATCTGAAGCAAGGCTCTTTGTCTGTCTATGACTACAACAAGTTGTTCCAGAAGCTCGCCCGCTTTGCCAAGCAGGACGTACCTGATGAGAAGAGTATGATATATCAGTTCAGGGGTGGTCTCAGAGAAGAAATTCAGCTCGCTCTTGTCCTCTTTGAGCCGTTGAGATACGATGAGTTCTACAACATGGCACTGAAGCAAGAGGCTGCTCAGTTGAGGTGTGATGCTTCCAAGAAGCGAGTCAGAGATGCTACTCCTTCTTCCTCTACTCAAGTGGCCAAGCAGCAGAAGTATTGGCTTCCTCCTCCTCCGTTTCGTCAGCCGTATCAGCAGAAGAGCAAAAGTGGCAGTGGTTCTTCCCACCCACCCAACCCTGGCTTTCAGAACAAGTCTTCGTCTCAACCTCCAAGATCAAGTGCTTCGTACCACCGTCCGCTTTCAGAGGTCACGTGCAACAAGTGCCAAGAAAAGGGTCACTATGCCAACAAGTTTTTCAACCAGAGGCGTCTTCCTCCTCCCCCTCCTGTGAGATCGGCAAGTACAGCAGTGGTCAAGCATAACCCCAAGCATGCCAAGGTCAATATGGTGAATGCAGCTCAGGCAAAGGACTCTTCAGATGTCATCATGGGTAACCTTCCTGTTAACGATATTCCTGCAAGAGTTCTTTTTGACACTGGTGCATCGCATTGCTTCATTTCTAAACCTTTTGCATCAAAGTATGAGTGCGATTATCAGTATCTGCAAAATTCTTTGCAAATTGTGTCATCGGGCAAGCAAATGACAGCTAATATCTGCGTTCCGGATGTTACTATCACTTTGGGTGACTACAAGTTTCTAGCTTCTCCTATTGTTCTGGGCGACTCGGATATTGATCTTATTCTCGGAATGGATTGGCTTTCTAAGCACAAGGCACATCTTGATTGTGCAGCCAGGCAGATTCAATTGACTCATTCGTCTGAGGATGTAATTTTCTTTGCCGCTCGTGATGATACCATCTATCTGTTTTCTCTCAATGAGAAGGGTGAACTGGATGCTATCTCCCAAATTCCAGTCGTTTGCGAATATCAAGACGTCTTTCCAGAAGAGCTCCCAGGAATTCCTCCGCACCGGCCAGTTGAATTCGTTATTGATCTTGAGCCCGGCACGGAACCTGTGTGCAAACGTCCTTACAAGCTCGGACCTGAAGAGTTGAAGGAGCTGAAGAAACAACTCGATGAGCAAGAGAGAATGGGTCTCATCCGGCCTAGTTCTTCTCCGTGGGGTTGTGGTGTTCTTTTTGTGAAGAAGAAGGATGGATCGGACCGACTTTGTGTTGATTACCGACCATTGAACAAGAAGACCATCAAGAACAAATACCCACTTCCCAACATCAATGAGCTGTTTGAACAACTCAAAGGTGCCCAAGTATTCTCCAAGCTTGATCTCCGTATGGGTTATCATCAGATTCGTATCCGTGAGCAAGATATTCCCAAGACGGCCTTCAGGACAAGCTTTGGTTCATATGAATACACTGTCATGCCTTTTGGCCTCGTCAACGCTCCTCCGACTTTCTCTCGCATGATGAACTTCATCTTCAACGCCTACACCAATGACTTCGTTTTGGCCTATCTCGACGACATTCTGGTTTTCTCCAAGAACAAGGAAGATCATGCCAAACACTTGCGTTTGGTGCTTGATAAGCTCAGGGAACATCAGTTCTACGCCAAGTTCTCCAAGTGTGAATTTTGGCTCGATGAGGTTCTTTATCTTGGTCATATCATCTCTGCCAAGGGCATTGCCATGAATCCTGAGAAGGTGTCTGCAATTGTGAATTGGGAACCTCCTCAGAACGTGAAGCAACTCCGCAGTTTCCTCGGTCTCGCAAGCTATTGCCGAAGATTCATTGAAAACTTTTCTAAGATCGCGAAGCCTCTCTCAAATCTTCTTCAGAAGCACGTCAAGTACGTTTGGTCTCTGGAGTGTGATATTGTTTTCAACACTTTGAAAGAGAAGTTGATCACTGCTCCAGTTCTGACTCCGCCTGATGAATCCAAACCGTATGAGGTCTTTTGTGATGCCTCTCTCCAAGGTCTTGGCGTAGTGTTGATGCAAGAAAAGAAAGTTGTTGCTTATACCTCTCGCCAGTTGAAGCCTAATGAGAAGAACTACCCCACTCATGATCTCGAGTTGCGGCAGTTGTGCATGCTCTTTTGACTTGGAGACATCTTCTGTTGGGAAGAAAAGTGGACATTTTCACTGATCACAAGAGTCTCAAGTACATCTTCACCTAGCCTAATCTCAACCTCAGGCAAACTCGATGGGTCGAAATGATTCAAGAGTATAATCCGAGTATCGAGTATACTCCAGGCAAGGCCAATGTGATTGCTGATGCATTGAGCAGGAAAGCGTATTGCAACAGTCTGATTCTTAAGCCTTATCAACCCGAGCTTTGTGAAGCTTTCCGCAAACTGAATCTGCAAGTTGTTCCTCAAGGTTTCCTCGCCAACCTGCAAGTCTCTCCTACCTTAGAAGACCAGATTCGCCAAGCCCAGCTTCTTGATGCTATGGTGAAAAAGGTGAAGATTGGGATTGCCAAGAGTCAGTCCAAGTACAAGTGCTACCGCCTTGATGACAAGGACACTCTCTTCTTCGAGGATCGAATTGTGGTACCCAAAGGTGACCTTCGTAAAGTTATCATGAACGAGGCTCACAATTCTCTCCTCTCCATCCACCCTGGGAGTACAAAGATGTATCAGGATCTCAAGCAAGCTTATTGGTGGACTCGAATGAAGCGCGAGATCGCCCAATTCGTGAATGAATGTGATGTCTGCAGAAGAGTGAAGGCAGAACACCAAAGGCCAGCTGGTCTCCTCCAACCTCTTGCCATTCCAGAATGGAAGTTTGACCACATTGAAATGGACTTCGTGACTGGGTTTCCAAAGTCCAAGCATGGCAATGATGCTATATTCGTTGTCATTGAAAAGCTCACCAAAGTGGCTCACTTTCTGCCTATCAAAGAGTCGATCACTGCAGCTCAATTGGCGGAACTCTATACCTCTCGAATTGTCTCTCGGCACGGTATTCCTCAAGTGACATCTTCAGACCGTGGCAGCATCTTTACCTCCAAGTTTTGGGATTCTTTTCAGAAGGCCATGGGCACTAACATCCGCTTCATCACAGCTTTCCATCCTCAAACAAGCGGTCAAGTCGAGCGTGTCAACCAGATTCTTGAAGATATGCTCAGGGCTTGTGTGATCTCCTTCGACATGAAGTGGGAGGATTGTCTTCCTTATGCTGAATTCTCATACAACAACAGTTTTCAAGCAAGTTCGGGCAAGGCCCCATTTGAAATTCTGTATGGCAGGAAGTGCCGTACCCCTCTCAACTGGTCCAAAACCGGTGAACGTCAGCTGCTGGGTAATGACTTAATTACAGAGGCAGAAGAAATGTGCAAAGTCATTCGTGATAACCTCAAAGCAGCCCAATCCCGCCAGAAGAGTTACTATGATAGTAAGCACCATGATTTGGCTTTCGAGATCGGAGATCATGTTTACCTCCGCGTCTCTCCTATGAAAGGGACTCATCGCTTCGGTATCAAAGGGAAGCTTGCCCCTAGATACGTGGGACCTTTCAAGATTGTCAGCAAGAGAGGCGACCTCGCCTATCAACTCGAGCTTCCTTCAAACTTTGCAAATGTTCATGATATGTTCCATGTCTCTCAGCTTCGAAAGTGCTTCAAGACTCCTGACCGCACAGTCAACTTCGAGGACATTGAGCTCCAAGAAGATCTCTCTTATCGTGAGCACCCAGTTGCTATTCTTGAAGAGACTGAACGCAAGACCCGCAACAAGTCAATCAAATTTCTCAAAGTCAAGTGGTCACACCATTCCGACCGTGAAGCTACCTGGGAACGCGAGGATCACCTCCGTTCTGAGTACCCGACGTTCTTTCAGTCCTAGATCTCGGGACGAGATCTTTTCATAGTGGTGGAGTGTTGTAACGCCCCAGACATAACTTTCCCAATTTGTACTCCAACTCTTGCTGTTTCCGGCGTTAAGTTATATTTATTTCTCGGGTTTGGGTCTTTGTCTCCGTGTGTTGTTTTCGTTGTCATGCATCTCATATCATGTCATCATGTGCATTGCATTTGCATACGTGTTCATCTCATGCATCCGAGCATTTTCCCCGTTGTCCGTTTTGCATTCCGGCGCTTCGTTCTCCTCCGATGGTCATTTCTACCTTTCTTTCGTGTATGGGGATTAAACATTTCCGGATTGGACCGAGACTTGTCATGCGGCCTTGGTTTACTATCGGTAGACCGCCTGTCAAGTTTCGTATCATTTGGACTTCGTTTGATACTCCAACGGTCAACCGAGGGACCGAAAAGGCCTCGTGTGTGTTGCAGCCCAACACCCCTCCAATTTGGCCCAAAACCCACCAAACTCCGCTCCATCATCTAGATCGTTCGATCACGATCGCGTGGCCAAAAACCGCACCTCATTTGGACTCTCCTAGCTCCACTTATGCCTATAAATAGGACCCCCCGAATTTCGGATCTCTCCCTCTCCCCGAAACCCTAAATCCCTCTCCGCCGCGCCGGACGTGTCCGACCCGACGCCCGCAGCCAATCCGCCGCCGCCATGTGGCGCTCGCCGCCACCACCGCCGCCGCGGGCCGGGAGGCCCGGCTCCGGCCCCCGCGGCCCGTCTCTCCGCCGCGCGCCCCCGCGCCTCCCTCCACACCGCGCCGCCGCCTACTCCACCTCCGGTGGCTGGCGCCGCCGCGAGCCGCCACTGCGCCGCCGCGGCCGTCTCTCCGCCGCCCGGCCCGGCCGCCCCTCCCACGACCCCGCCGCCGCTCCACTCCGCCGCCGCACCGCGCTGCTCCACTCCGCCGCCGCACCGCGCTGCTCCGGCCACCTCCAAGTCCCACGCCGCCCCGGCCTTCTCCTTCCTCTCCGGCGACCAACGAACTCCGGCGAGCTCCAAGTCCGGTCAACCTCGGGATCCGCGCCGCCGATCCGGATCTGGATCTGAAACCCTAGCCGGTTGACTTTTTCCCCTCTTCCCCTAATTTTTGTGCATACTTTGACCTGCCATGTCTCCGCATCCGTAGCTCCGTTTTGGACATATAGTATATCAAAATGTTCGTCTCGACGAGTACATAATTTCATTCCATTGCATCATTTTCATTTGAATTTATCTTGATGCCCGAAATTCTGTTAGAAGGAGGCTTCGTGAGTTAATTGTCAGATCTGCTAGTACATCTTAGACTTTTGTCATTTTTTCCATGATTGTTGTGTGCATGATATGCCTGTGAGTCCTTCATATGTTTTGTTAAGCATCTTGTTATATTTCCAGAGATGCAACCCATGCATTTTTGTGATGTGTGTGGTGACTTGTGCAAGCTTGCAAAAAGAGGCACCCGGTAAATCTGTTTTCAGGGACTTAGTAGTTTTCACTAAGTCTGGGATTATTTAGTTCATGATGCCATATGTTCATGCTGTTTCCTAGTGATCCGTGCCTCTTTTGAGGATGATCAGTCAACGACCGTGTTATGCTCTATCCATCCATGTCTTTACTTGCAATTATGGAGCAACCTAGCTTGAGTCAATCGAGCTCTACTTTTGCTTCGTTGTGAATCTGGGCAGATCGTCAACTTGTTTGCGATTTTGCCGATGCTATTGTAGTTGATCCGTGCATGCTATTCCATTGTTCTTGCCATGTCTAGCTAGCTTTTTGTGCCTTCTTAATGGATGTATGCTTGCCTTGCCATGACTTGCACCGTAGTGAGTGCATCGAGCTCGTTTACATGCCCTCGTGAGTAATATTTCAGCATGTCTTAGTTTTCACTAAGTCTGAAAACTGATTGTGTTTTAGCTATGTTCGTGTGCTTGTTAGTATTTTTTGTGATCCCTTTTGGCCACAGGTCACTAAGGGTCTTTTGTTAAGCTTGTTGAGTAGCTCCATGCCATGTCCTTCTTTGACATAATCAGGTCATGTATCATGTTGTTTTGTTGCTCCAAAGAGGGCTTCATGATCTGAAATTTCAGACAAGTGTTAATTTCACCAAGTCTGAAATCTGTTTTGCATTTGCGTTTTTGCCATGCTTGTTTGAACCTCATAATGGATGAATTGGCCGTGGCTCAGTGCTAGTATTTTGTTAAGCATCTTGAATTCTTCCCTGCCATGTCTTTTGTTGTCATGTTTGAGTGCTGTAGCATGTTCATTTCATTGCATTTAGATGCCTACTTGCTGTAAATCGCAGACCGGTGTCATATTTGAATCGCTTGCCATTTCCAAACCGTAACTCCGATTCCGATGATCTTTATATCATTTTCAAGCGGTTTCATCCCCTCTTTCCAGTGGCATACTTGATTTTCCAAGTTGAAGCCAGGTTCATGCATTTCCTGTCATATCTTGCATTTTGCATCCCGCATCGCATCCCGCATAGCATACCATCATTGCATCTTATTGTTTGAGCTTGCACGTGGCTGATTGTATCCTTGTTGCTTGTTTGTCTTGTTTGGGTAGAGCCGGGAGACGAGCTCGCTAACGAGGAGCCCGTTGAGTTTGCTTTTGAGGATCCAGTCAACTCTGACAGCTTTGCAGGCAAGATGATCATACCCTCGAAATCACTACTATCTTTGCTATGCTAGTTTGCTCGCTCTTTTGTTATGCCAATGCTACGATGCCTATATTTTGCTTGTCAGCCTCCCAATTGCCATGTTGAACCTCTAACCCACCATGTCCTAGCAAACCATTGATTGACTATGTTACCGCTTTGCTCAGCCCCTCTTATAGCGTTGCTAGTTGCAGGTGAAGATTGGAGCCGTTCCTTGTTGGAACATTTACTTACTTGTTGGGATATCATTATATGGCTATGTTATCCTAATGCATCTATATACTTGGTAAAGGGTGGAAGGCTCGGCCTCCCGCCTAGTGTTTTGTTCCACTCATGCCGCCCTAGTTTCCGTCATATCGGTGTTATGTTCCCGGATTTTTGCGTTCCTTACACGGTTGGGCTATAATGGGAACCCCTTGATAGTTCGCCTTGATGAAAGCTTTTCCAGCAATGCCCAACATTGGTTTTACCATTTGCCACCTAGCCTCTTTTTCCCTTGGGTTTCCGGAGCCCGAGGGTCATCTTTATTTTAGCCCCCCACGGGCCAGTGCTCCTCCGAGTGTTCGTCCGAACTAGAGTCCTGTGCAGCGCCCCCTCGGGGAAACTCGAGGTTTGGTTTTAGTTGTATGGAGCGCTCATCTGAGTGTGCCCTGAGAAAGAGATATGTGCAGCTCCTATCAGGATTTGTCGGCACATTCGGGCGGTGTTGCTGGTTTAGTTTTGACCTGTCGAAATGTCTTGTTGTACCGAGATACCGAGTCTGATCGGAACGTCTTGGGTGGAGGTCTATAACTTCGTTGACCGTGAGAGCTTGTCATGGGCTAAGTTGGGACTCCCCTGCAGGGATTGAACTTTCAAAAGCCGTGCCCGTGGTTATGGGCAGATGGGAATTTGTTAATGTCCGGTTGTAGATAACTTGAACTTAACTTAATTAAAATGAATCAACCGTGTGTGTTACCGTGATGGTCCCTTCTCGGCGGAGTCCGGGAAGTGGACACGGTGTTGGAGTAATGCTTGCGCAGGTTGTTCCTCTAGATTCTCGCTCGTGCTTTGGCTCCTCTTCTCGCTCTCTTTTGCGAATAAGTTAGCCACCTTATATGCTAGTGGCTTGCTGCAGCTCCACATATATTTGCCTTCCCCCTTCCTATAAGCTTAAATAGTCTTGATCGCGAGGGTGCGAAATTGCTGAGTCCCCGTGGCTCACAGATACTATAACTCCAGATGCAGGTCCAGGTGTTTCCGCTCCAGGTGACGAGTACGAGCTCAAGTGGGAGTTCGACGAGGACTCTCAGTGTTACTATGTATCTTTTCCTGATGATCAGTAGTGGTGCCCAGTTGGGGTTTGATCGCGACCGTGTCGCATGTTGGGTTATTTTCTATTTTGGCGCCGTAGTCGGGCCATGAGTGTTTGGATGATGTATGTTATTTATGCACTTTGATGTGACGTGGCGAGTGTAAGCCAACTATGTATCTCCCCTTTTTATTATATATATTACATGGGATGTTGTGATGATTGCCTAACTTGCGACATTGCTTTCAATGCGGTTATGTCTCTAAGTCGTGCCTCGACACGTAGGAGCTATAGCCGCATCGAGGGCGTTACAAGTTGGATGGTACTGTCCTATTTGAACATGGTCACAAGAGTATGACATGATACATGGATACACTTGGATGAGCATAGCTTTAAAGAAACCGTCTGGCGTATTCTGTAACATCATTTGTGCCATCTATAAAGTTGAAGCATTACCTATATGAAATCTACAATATTATTGATTACCATATGTATATTTGAACCATTACCTATATATGAAATGTATCATATTATTGATTCAAATTTTCATCTTTGCTATGTGGATGTTACTATGAAAATTAACGAAAAATCCCCGCAGCAACTCGCAAGGAATCATCTAGTTTTTCTAGTAATTAGCCTTGTTAATCTTTAGGTGTGGTCTTTTGTTTTCGAGCACCAACCTTCATTTGTCTAGCTACGTATGTGCGAACATGTTATATTTGTTTTATTTGTATACGAACAAGTTATACAAATAAAACAAATATTCTGTGTGAATCTCGTCTTACGGAGGAGGATCGAGCTAAGATAATCACTGTTATGTGGGCTATATGGACATCCCGCAACAACATAACACATGACAGGATTAGTATGGAGCCGGTCCAATCCTTAAAGCGCATCAGGGAAACACTAATGTTGTTAGAGCTACCGATGGAGTATACCAGAACTCTACCTGGCTATGGGTGGAGATCACCAGGCCCAGACTACATCAAGATCAACACGGATGGTAGTGTCTCTCCGACTGAAAACAGAAGCGGGGCAGGTGGTGTTGCATGCACTTCCTCCGGCTTCATTGCTGCCTGGAGCAAGCCGCATGAGAATATCACGGATCCATTAATCGCAGAAGCGCTGGCTCTGCGAGATGGTGTCATCTTCGGCAAGCTTCGGGGTTTTTCGCGGGTGATCTTCGAGGTCGACTGCTTGGAGCTGGTTCAGCTCTGGAACTCGCGACAGTTCTCGCGCTCTCTTATAGCACCTATTCTTCTCGAAATTGGAGGGCTAGCCTCTTCGTTTGTTTACTTTGATATTCTTCATGTACTGAGACAATCCAACACATCAGCTCACCTGTGTGCGAAACATGCAAGCACCCTAGGCGTG
Organism: Triticum urartu; assembly: GCF_056163025.1. Lineage (NCBI taxonomy): Eukaryota > Viridiplantae > Streptophyta > Magnoliopsida > Poales > Poaceae > Triticum > Triticum urartu. The sequence continues at coordinate 7,679,360 of NC_141875.1, forward strand.
TCTGATTGTTGGATGAACTCCCCCCCTGGTTTCCTCGTGACCAGCCTCATGGCTGATCGCGCTGGAGCTGCTAGTGAATGAATAAAGCTTGATGATTCCCGCAAAAAAAGAACAAGTTATACATATTAACACGACCTTATTCTATTACCAAGTGAAATTCTTCATGCACATTTCTACTCCAGATACTCATGACATTGTTCTACAAACTTTTACATATTTTGACTTCAAACAAATCTTATATACGGGACTAAAAAGGAGCGGAGTGATTATTTTTTATATGGAGTTGATCCTCCTCTATTATTTGAACAAACTCCGCCACCATGCCCTAACTCATCTTTGTGACTTAAATATGTATCCGCGAGCATGGAAACGCTCGCAAAAACACACCTCACAAATTCAAACTTACATGATCAGGCGCATATGGAAATTGGATATCAGTTAAATGGAACTATCATTTAATTAGGAGTCTCATATGTCCATGCCGAAACAAAGAAAGCAAATCGACATGCCAATGACCAAGTGAATTTCTTCATACACATTGCTATGTGATTTGACCAAACTCCGCCACCATGACCCAACTCACCTTTGGTAGTTTACCTAAATATGCATCGGTGATCATGCATCTGTATGTAATCGTTCACAAATTTGATAAACACACATGAGAAATTCAGATTCATGAGACCTGGTGCGTTTGGAATTGCATTACTAAAAGTCATTTAAATGAATCTTTCCAATTAGTTAGGAGTCTTTATATAGCCATGCGGAGAAATAAAAAAAAACAAATCAACATCTCTATGATTTCACCAAACTCCACCACGCCATGGCCAAACTCATCTTTGCGACTCAAATATGTAATCGACGGGCATGGAAACATTCACAAATTCGATAAACACACTTCACAAATTCAAACTCACAAGACCGGGGTGCATATAGAAATTGGATATCACACTTCGCAAGCTTGAATGGAACTATCATCAATTAATTAGGAGTCTCATGCCGAAAACTAAGATAGCAAATCAACATGCCAATCAATGTTTCTTCCTTGTGTCGTGCCAAGGATCAATCAATTGCCTAATAACTACAGTAGCCTACTAGTGAAAACAGAACGACGGAAATCGATCGTGAACTGGCCTGGCGGGTTCACCGCCACGGTCACTCGGCATCAGCCTCCGCCGGGGCATCAACGGCCTCACCGCCACCGTCAGCCTCGATTGCGGCCACCGCGTCGTCGTCGTGTGGGGCATCAACCGGCGCGACGGCCGCTCCGTGCAATGACGCATGGATCTCGTCGATGGCGGCTTGGGCGTGCGGGGCGTTGTGCTGGAGGTAGTGCACGACGACGAGCCCGAGCGGGCCGTCCGGGTGATCAGTGACGACGCCCAACTCGAGCGCCGGCGAGCGGAACGCCCACAGGTCGACCATGGCCGGCTCCAGCTCCTTGGGCTTGGCCTTGGGCTCCACGTGGAGGTTGTTGGCCTTCAGGAACTTGCCCCAGCCGACGATGAGGCGGTAGGCGCCGTTGCAGTGGAGCTTCTTGCAGGCGAGGTCGTAGGAGTTGCCGTCGCGGTCGTAGGCCTTCATGTCCACCTTGATCTGCTTCTCAATCAGCTGCTTCTCCTCCACGGTCAGCACATCGTCCAGCCCGTGCTTCTTCCATTTCTTGCAGGACATGAGCAGCCGGCTCTGGTCGAGCAACCGGTCCGACTTCGACAGCAACTTCCCGTAGATGCGAACTGGGGCGGAGGCGTTCAGGCTCTTCAGGATCTGGTGCAGACTTGCGTCGACGACGGGGATCGACTCCAGCGAGAGGTCGTCCGGGCCGGGCCCTGCCGCCGCCGCCGCCGACGTCGACTTCATGCCGTACCAGAACAGGCGATCCGGGAGCTCCTTGCGGGTCTTGGGCTTCTTGCTTGCCCTTGCTGCCCTGGACGACGATCTTGATCTTGATAGTGGCACGGCCCTCCTTTCCAGCCAAACTGCGCCGGTCGAATCCAAGAACGCGCGGCCGTGAAGCTTCTTGCCCTTCTTGCCGGCTCTGGCGGGCGACTGAGGCAGGCGCGGCGGCGGGCTCTGCTCCGCGGCCTCGCCCTCGGGCTCTCCCGCGGAGGAGCCGGAGGATCCACCGGCCGGCGACGACGTCGACTCCATGCCGGCCAAGAACGCGCGCCCCTGACGTTTCTTGCCCTTCTTGCCGGCTCTCGCGGGAGATTGGGCCAGCAGCGCGGCGCGCGGCGACGGGCTCTGGTCCGTGGCCACGGCCTCGTGCTCTCCCGCCGCGGAGGAGCCGGAAGATCCACCGGCCGGCGACGACGTCGACTCCATGCCGGCCAAGAACGCGCGCCCCAGACGCTTCTTGCTCTTCTTGCTGGCTCTGGCGGAAGATTGGGCCAAGAGCGCTGCGCGGAAGATTGGAATGCGCTTGGAGGAGATGGGGTGGTGTGCTCGGGATTCGACTCTCGGGATTATTTATAAAGAGCGGCGGCAGGAGATAACTGAAACTTCAATACTTTTTTTTTGACGGGACTGAAACTTCGATACTAGTCGTTGGGTTTTCTCTCCCTCCTTCCTTCCAAAACATATGTACTCTAAGACCGTCTATATTCTCGGTACATCAAATTCGACCCTCAAACTCCCGCAAAGACGGGCGCATCCGTGAACATTGATCAGTCACACCTCAAAAAATCATTTACACAACCATATACCTCAAAGTGCCCACAAAATCCCCGCCGGCAGAGCGCCAGCGGTCCTGTCCGCGCCAGGCTTGGCCCTGTGCAACCGCGTCAAGCGGTGCAGCAGCGCCTCCGCTTCCCCGCCCCTCCCGCCCCCGCTCCACCGCCCCCCGCCTCGGCCCCGGTCATGGACCGCTTCCTCCACGCCGACCCCTCGCGTCGGCCCCGCACCAGCCACAAGTTCATCGTCGCCTCGCCGGCGGTGGAGCATGAGGAGCATGTTCTACGCCTGCATGCCGTCACGCTGTCCGCGGTCGACCGGAGGAGCTCCACCACCCCCATGGCGGTGGGCCTCGCCATCGAGGAGCAGCTGCGCTCCCCGCCGCACCAGCTCCGGGTGACTGCCCACAAGCCGGAGGACTTCCTTGTCATCTTCGACCTCCCGGCTCACCGGGACAATGCCGTCCGGCGCGGCGGAGGGCAGCAAGTTCCTGATCCGGGCTTGGAACGAAGACGACCACGCCGCTCTCCTCAAGCTGACGCTGCACGTCAGGGTGGTGGTCGAACACCTCCCCATGCAGCTCTGGACCCTCGAAGTCGCCGAGGAGGCGTTCGGCAACTGCTGCCGCGTCGACCGCCTTGACAGTCGCACCATCGCCCGCGACAACACCAGGCTGTTCTCCTTCTGGGCCTGGGTGTGGGACGTCGCCCACATCCCGACGAAGCGCGCCCTCTGGGTGCTGAAGCGCGGCGCGGGACGGGTCGACGAGGTGCTGGGGTTCGCTCCCCCGGATTGCAACACACCATTGCCGCCGGGCGTGCGCCGCTACGACCTGCTTGTTCACGTCGACCGCGTTGAAGACTGGGCTCCACCCTCCTCCGACCGCTCCTCCCACTCCGCGCAGAGCGGCATCCCTTCCTCGGAGTCGGAGGACGGCCGCCCGCTGCCTCAGATCGAGTCAGGGTCTTGGGCGGAAGGCGCGGAGGACGGCCAGAGCCAACCCCTCCGGCTTGCCCCGCAGGTTTCCGCCTCGGGCTGCCACGGCGTTCCTCGCGGCGCACATCGGGACCATGAGGACGAAGACGGCAGCGGCAACGGAAACGGCAGCCGTGGCCGCCGCTCCTGGAAGGACACGCTGCTCGAGCGCGGCAAGGACAAGGGCCCCGTCGCCGCGGAGGCGCGGCGCAGGCGGAGCAGTACTCCTTCAAGCGGCCGGAGGGAGCATCGGGCCAGGGGACACTCCTCGCAGCGCCAGCCTTCTGGCTCTGCAAGCCCTCCCCCGCCGGTGATCACCGCCTCCCCTCCTCTCCCGCTGCTTCGCCGCGTCTCCACCACCCCGCCCCCCTGCGCCGCCCGGCCCCGGAGGTCGAACCCATCCTCGCCACGTTCTTCTTCGACAGGGGAAGGGCGGTTTCCCCCCTTGGCAGAACCGACGTGATGCAGCAGGAGTTCGAGAGTGCCATGCTGGACGCTCTGTCCAAGCCCCTGGAGTTTGCGGGTTATCACGTTTTGGGGCCTGAGCTTGGAGAGGTCCATGACCGTGCTCTGGGCCCTGACTTGCTGATGCGCTGCCGTGCCGCCCCAACAGCGGCGAACGTCGAGCTCCAGGTGGGAGCGGTGACCCAACAAGTTGATCACCTGCAGTTGGCCGAGCGCGAGAAGGGAGAAGAGGGCATGATCATGAAGCTGTTCAAGAAGCCACCGCAGGCCATCCTCCCCACCCCCGCCGCGGCCCCCAAGCGGTCCTCGGCCCCACCAAAGACACGTTCCTCCTCAACTCCGGCAAGACAGAGCGCCCGTCAAGCTGCCACAAACAACGCGGTGCCTGTGTCCAAGCGGGGCACCATGCGGCTGATCCAGGAGCTGGGCGGCCTTGGCCCCAAGGACAAGTTCATGGAAAAGGCGGCCGCGGCGCTGGCGAAGAAGTTCAACGAGCCCCTCTCCGAACGCGACATCCTGGGCATTGCAAAGCTCACCGACATGGACCCAGAGGCGCTCAAGATCGCGGCCGGCATGGCCGACCCTGATGGTGCTGCCGATGCGGCTGATATGTGATGTTTCTAGTTCATCCCAGTAGTAGCCTCCGTCGACAGCCAGCCTTAAGCTGGTCTGAGTTAGGATCAGTGTCTATGTTAGTCTTCCTGGTAGAGTGGGTTAGGTCCTGTCGTCGCCGGGGTTTTGGGCCTGTTGGTGGCCGGCGACGCCCCCTGGATTGCTTGGTGGTGTGTTGTACTCTCGCATGTTCTTCCTGCAGTAGTATCTGTAGTCGACGAAGAAATTTCAGGTGTCCCCATGTATGAAAACAATTGTGCCATGATGTGCTGGAATGTGCGGGGTCTGAACTCGCCGGCAAAGAGGGAGGTGATCAGAGAGGTAGCAGACAAGCATAGGCTAGCCATCCTCTGCTTGCAAGAAACCAAGCTTGAAACCTGGACGCCCCAGCTGGCCCGCGATGTAGGTGGTAGTAGGCTAGATGGCTGCACGGTGCTGCCAGCGATGGGCACCAGAGGGGGCCTCGCCATTTTTTGGGACAAGGAGGTGTTGCTCGTAGACTCCCACGCGCTAGGGCAGTTCTCCATCACCGTTCCCGTTCGCGACATTGCCTCCTCGACCACGTTCTGGCTCACAAACATCTACGGCCCAACCGACGACAACCTAAAGGATGTGTTTCTAGCCGAGATCGCCGCCGCAGCCCCGCCGCTAGGGCAGCCTTGGCTTCTGATGGGCGACTTCAACATCATATAGCGGGCCAGCGACAAGAGCAATCTTAATATCAATAGAAGGATCATGGGTAGATTAAGGAGAGCATCGACTTCGCGGGTCTGCGCGAGATAAAGTGCAAAAATAGAAAGTTCACATGGAGTAACGAGTAGGAGCTTCCAACTTTCTGTAGCATAGACAAAATCTTCTGCAACAACGATTGGGAATCGCTCTTCCCCTCCTTCATGCTGATGGCGGCCTCAACCTCCTGCTCCGACCACTATCCGTTGCTGTTAGCTAGTGCCACTGCTCCGCCAAGACGTGCCTGCTTCCGCTTCGAGAGCTTCTGGGTGCGGTTTCCGCATTTTCAAGAAACCGTCCACCGGGCCTGGGAGAGGCCTGTTGATCACACCTGCCCAATCATCAGAATCAAGGTGAAACTGCAGAGAACAGCGAAGGATCTGCTGATATGGAGTAAGCAGCTGTTCGGGGGGGGAGGCGAAGCTCAAACTTCAAATTGCCAATGATGTCATTCTGCAACTAGATTTAGCCCAGGAGCAGCGCCCCCTGTCCCCCGTTGAATTTCAGTTACGCAAACAGCTGAAACTCCGGGTCTTGGGGCTGGCGGCGATTGAGCGGGCAAGAAGGAGGCAGGCATCACACGTGCTCTGGCTGAAGGCGGGCGACGCCAGCACGCGGTTCTTCCATGCAAAGATCTGCTCTTGAAGAAGGCGCAATTTCATTCATTCACTCACCACGGCCAGCCGCACTGCCACTACTCACGATGACAAGGCCAACATCATTCATGACCACTTCAGCTCCCTCCTTGGATCCAGCCTCCAGCGCGGCTGCACGTTCAACTGGGATGAACTGCACCTGCCCTCTGTGGATTCCCGAGGTCTCGACACTCCATTCACATAAGCTGAAGTGTGGGCTGCGATCTGTGCTTCTCCGACGAAAAAGGCGCCAGGGCCGGACGGCTTCTCAGGCGGCTTCTTCAAAGCGTGCTGGCAAACAATCAAGCCCGATATCATGGCCGTGTTCAGTCACTTTCACTCCATGGCAGCAACAAATTTTGAGGAGATCAACGGCGCTCTCATCGCCCTGTTGCCAAAGAAGGATGGGGCAACAAAGGTGGGGCATTTCAGGCCCATGAGCCTCATTCACTCGATCGCCAAGCTAATTGCAAAGGTTCTGTCCATCCGTTTGGCCAGTGTCATTGCACCAATAATATCTTCGGCCCAGAGTGCGTTTCAGAGATCCAAGTGCATCCATGACAGCTTCCTGTTCGTGCAAAACTCTGTTCGTTCTCTGCACAAAAAAGGGAGGAGGGCCCTGTTGTTCAAGTTAGATTTCGCAAAAGCGTTTGACTCCATCTCATGGGAGTACTTATTGGAGCTATTGGGAAGGCTGTGATTTAGCAATCATTGGCGGGAATGGATTGCCGTCCTGCTCTCTTCATCAACGTCTGAATGCATGCTCAATGGGGTCTCGGGGAAACACATCAAGCATCGAAGAGGGCTACGTCAAGGAGACCCCCTGTCCCCTCTGATGTTCATATTAGTGATCGACCAGCTGCATCGTATCCTACAGGCCGCCACGGAAAATGGCATGCTTGCGCCCCTCCCTGGCAAGCTCAGCAGTACCCGGGTTAGCCTTTATGCCGACGACGCTGTGATTTTCGCCAACCCTGACAAAGGGGAGGTTGAGGCGCTCATGAAGATTTCGAAACTCTTTGGGGAGGCCACGGGGCTAACGATCAACCAAGAGAAATCTACGGTTTCAGCGATCCGATGCTCTGATCTGAACCTTGCAGAGATCCTTCAGAGCTTCGGTGGCAAGCAGGTGGGCTTCCCCCTAATGTATCTAGGGCTGCCAATCACCTTGGGGCGGTTAAGGATGGTGCAGCTTCAATTTGTTCTAGATAGAATCAGAAACCGCCTCGCAGGATGGAAGGGCAAGCTCCTGACGTTGGCCGGCCGGCACGTTCTGGTTCAGTCTGTTCTGTCGGCCATGCCCACCTTCGCAATCACCGTTCTACGAGCCCCAAAGAAGTTCTTCGCTGAAGTGGACAAGATTCATCGCAAATTCCTGTGGGCACATGAGAAGGAGATCACCGGCGGCACTTGCAAGGTGAACTGGCAACGCGTCTGCTCTCCGACTAACTCCGGGGGTCTGGGTCTCCACAATCTTGATAAGTTCAGCAGAGCGCTCCGCCTACGCTGGCTCTGGCTCGCCTGGACAAGCCCGAAGCGTCCATGGGTGGGCACGGATCCCCCGTGCGATGACACAGACCGGCGGCTCTTCGAGGATTGCACCAAGGTCTCGGTGCACGACGGGAAGCAGGCAATTTTCTGGCGCTCAAACTGGCTACGTGGGGGGGAGGGGAGGGGGCGCTATACAGGCGCTTTCCCGCGCTGTATCAGCATGCAAGGAGGAAGAATCGGTCGGTGGCCGAGGCCCTGTCAGGAGACCGGTGGATCGCTGATCTTCAGCACGGCAACTGCACTGATCTGGTGGTTGACTTCATCGGCCTGTGGCGCGTCCTTGGATCGGCTGACCTCGCTCTGGTGCAAGGGGTCCTGGACGACATCAGATGGACGGCGTCCAACTCCGGCGTATACACCACGTCCTCGGCTTACCTGGCCCAATGCGACACCTCAAGAAGGCCGGGCTTCACCAATCTCTTTTGGAAGACGTGGGCGCCGGCGAAAACAAAGATGTTTTCCTGGCTCCTCCACCAGGATCGGCTATGGTGCAACGACAGATTGCAACGACGAGGATGGCCCAACAACTACTTCTGCGGCCTGTGTGCAAGACAACTGGAGTCCTCCCAGCATTTGTTCTGGGAATGTACCATCTCCAGAGCAGTTTGGCAAGCTGCGGTTGCATGGCACGGCTGCGGCGCGCTCCATCCGGGCACCTGGAGACCAAACACCAACGCCACTGCCTTGGTGAGAGAGATCACTGCAAAAACCCCGAGCGAGGCGCGGAAGGGGATTAAGTCGATGATCGTGCTGATCACTTGGGAGATCTGGCAGGAGCGAAATGAGGCAACTTTTAGAGGCAAGTGCCCTTCGGCCACATCCATTCTTGCCGCAGTCCGGCGCGCTCTGGATCAATGGAGAGTGGCGGGAGCAAAGCATCTCATGAGCCCCTTCGGAGACAGTCCGAAAATTATAGCCTAAGGATCTTTTCTTTGGCCCTCTGCTGCTTGCACAGCAAGGCCGCTTTATTTTTCTTTTTCTTGGGCTCTACTCTAGCCACCCACCTGATCACTTGATCATGTTTCCCGCCTTCTTCTTTCTAAACCAATGAAACGCCAGCAGTGCTGGATCTTTCAAAAAAAATTATGAAACCTCAAATCCATACAATTACGTCAAACCTAATCTAAGTGGAGGTTGTCCGGCTCTGCCATGCCCATCTCCGGCGGTTGGCTGCGCCCCTTGAAATGTTGCTCCGGTCACCGAGATTGAGTAGGACATGCGACGCGCACCGGTTCACGGGACTCGAGGTGCTACCGTCTCCCATGACCTACTCTTCCTAGTCGGTGTCCGGGGCCTTCACGGTGTTGATTGATGAGAGGTCTATACCTTCAAGGAGCATTCCGTTGTGTTTGGGGGAGGCCGACACCATACCCTCAGCTTGTTCTCCTGCTCCCTCTGCTTGACATGGTGGGCACGTCGCGCCATACCTTCAGCGAAAGGGCCGCAGATGGCCTCGTCGTTGGTTCGACAACGTAGGGGCTAGCTGCACGTCCGCCAAGGCGTTCAGACACCAGATGGAGCGCACTGCCTCCGGCGAGGCAGCGACGACGCACCGCGCATCTGATCTACGCGCCATTTGGGCGGAGGTGATCGATTCTCGGCAGATCGAGTCTGACCGCTGTCAAGCATTCTCCTCGCAGGCGTGGCGAAGTGCAATGCGGGTGACCATCTCCTCCTTGGGCCCGGTGGGATAAGATCTTGGGGCATATCGACCGATGGAGGACTCGGATCCGCTACCCGCCATGCTCGAGAAGGATGGAGTTCGGCGGAATTGAGCTTGGGGCGGAGGGGAAGGGATTAGAATGGAGTGGCTAGCGTTTGCTCCGGGGAGCGGATGGGGATGAATATATGTAGGGTTGGGTGGGCCAGCGTTTGTGGGCTCCGACATGGCAGACGCGCTCGGGCGCACCCGGTCCACACCATATCCACCCCATATTTGTGTTGGATATGAAGGGTGCCGGTCAACTAGGTCGTTTGAGGCCGGTTTGAGGTGCCGGCAGGGTCGCATTTTTTTTGACTAGGCACTAACCGGGCCATCCTTCCGGGCGTTTGAAGGGTGTTTGAGGAGACTGGTCGTAGATCCTCCAATATGTCACCTAGGATGTTCATGCCCATTATCTATTTTGTTGGATCCTTTTGAGCATGTTGATTTTTAAAGAAGAGAAATGGAACAAAGATCACCATGATTTCTTTTTCATAATCACATCTACACGTTTTTTGACTATAATTTCCAACCTTTATCAATAGTGGGTCGAACCAATGCATTAAAACTTCCCGTCAGTTGCAGTTGCTGAGACAAGCAACGAACATTTTCCAGACCGCATGGCAAACAGTTGTCCATTGAAAAAAGTCCAAAACAAACCTTAAACTTGTAGGCGAAAGCTAAATCAAATCCTGACCGTTGAAACCCGGAAATTGGCACTCTGAATTTATCAATCCCGGTATATTTTGAGCCTTGAGAGTGTTTAGCCCGGCACATTAGTGGTCATTCACGCCGCACATGCATAGTTGTAGGTTCGCTCGCTCTGCTATGTTTTTCCCCCCTTTTGCCTTTTTCCTCTAGCTTTTCTTTGATTTTTCAACAGTTTTCTTTTTTCCTTCGTTATACTTTATGTTTTCACTGTTTTTTTTCTTTCTTCATTATATTTTTGGTTTTCTTTTGTTTCTTTCTTGATTTTCTTTGTATTTTTTCTTTGCCGGTTTTAATTGGTTTTGTTTTTGACACATGTCTACTTTTTCTCAGTATACAATGTACATTTTTAGGGCACATGTGTATTTTTTTAATAAACTTTGAACATTTTCAAAATACATTATGTATATTTTTTAAAATCCTTATTTTAAGCACGTTTATGAATATACAGCAAACATTTTGAAATACACACAGTATATTTCTTAATGACAATAAAAATATTTCAAACTTCCCTAAAATATTTCATAAAATAAACTTCCCTAAAAACATAATTTTTAATACACTCTGGACATTTTTCAAATACATTATCAACAATTTTAAAAATACATGTTTTCAGCTCTTATTTGAATACACGGTAATACTTTTTGAACTTCCCTAAAAAACACTGTAACCTTTTTTAAACTTGTTAAAAAAACTTCCCTCAAAACATATTTTTGAATAAACGTAATTTTAGTTTAAACTTCCTGAAAATCTTCCTAAAAAAACTTCCCTATAGAACACGGTCTATTTTAAACTTCCGTAGAAAACTTACTACAAAAATCATATTCCTAAAAAAACAACGTACTCGAACCAGCGACCTCGCACTCAAGGTGCGCGCCAGTAGCCACTCACCCTAACGACTACTAGTGATGGTAGATAGTGCGTCCTTTATAAGAACAAACAAAAATATTTATATATAAAAAAACTATGAAAAAAATCAATACATTCTTAAAAAATTGTGAACAATTTTGAAATGCTGAGTTTTTCAAAACACAAAAAAAATTCCAAACAATTATTTAGAAAATGTGACTGAGTTTTTGAAAATCTGAAACATTTTTCATAGCATGTTAAAAACTATTGGAATTCTGAACATTTTTTGACAATTTTTTTAAATCGCAAACAGTTTCTAGAAATGCAATTAGAAATTTGAAATTCAAAACAGTTTTGTAAAAACACAAAACTGAATTTGTGCCAAAAATAGAAGACATGGATATTTTTTGAACTTATGAACAATTTTAGAAATGCGCGAAGATTTTTTAAGCTTCACGAATTCTTGTTCTAGTATAGTGGGCCAGCCCAAGTTCATGTGTGTCAGAGTAGCAGGTTATCCCAGTCGGGATTGTACTATTCCTAGTATGCCAAACAGGTATAGGAGCCAAAATAGACCGGGATACAAGTTCAGAGTGCCAATTTTTGGGATTCGAAGTTTAGGGTTTGATTTAACGTTCGTCTACAACTTCAAAGTTTGTTTTGGACTTTCTCTTGTCATTTGGCATGTTAATTGGAGACCAAACACGACAACATTGTACCATCAGGCGCTCTACCGCGATGTGCGCATGTCATGGTCTCCCATCTACACCGCTGCGTGCCCGGTCGCCTATATCGCGCGGCGGGCTCCTGAGATTCTGTAGCTAGCCGCAAGATGCACTACCTGACTCACTTCCCTTCTCTCTCTCTCTTCTTCCTCCTGAGCAGATGACTCTCTTGCACCAAGGAGTTGCCAACACAGATCTCATGCATCTCAACCTCCCTCTGCATGTCATTGGTTCCATCCCCTCTATTCGCCCTCTTAGCCTGTCTACAACACCTCGTCGGATCCATCATAGTTCCTTGAGCTCCTTCAGAAACTACATCCATGGTATGATGTTTCGGCCTTATAAAGAGGGCACTACAACCCCACAAAACCTCGTCCCCCATCCCCTCTACCCCCAATTGACGAAGCATATTGTTTTTCCTCTTGTCTTCTTCATCTCCGATCGGAGGCTCCACCATAAAATCTCTAAAATTTTTGGTGTCGATGAGCCCCCTAACCAATTCCCCTCTTATAGACTCATCCTGCCTACCTCTAAAATTATGCAAGCACAAATAACTTCTCGGTTTCCACAATCGACGACAAGTCCTGCTTCGGCCTTCGCCAACCACCCCTGAAACTGTTTGCTGGCACCACTTAGGTGTGTCATTGCCAAGACCCACCAAAGTTTTTTGCAGGGAGAGGGATGTCCTAACATGAATCTGATACGTCTCCAACGTATCTATAATTTTTGATTGCTCCATGCTATATTATCTACTGTTTTGGACTATATTGGGCTTTATTTTCCACTTTTATATTATTTTTGGGACTAACCTATTAACCGGAGGCCTAGCCCAGAATTGCTGTTTTTTGCCTATTTCAGTGTTTCAAAGAAACGGAATATCAAACGGAGTCCAAACGGAATGAAACCTTCGAAAACGTGATTTTCTCACCGAACGTGATCTAGGAGACTTGGACCCTACGCCAAGGCATCAGAGAGGCGGTCACGAGGGTGGGGGCGCCCCCCCTAGGGCGCGCCCCCTGCCTCGTGGGCCCCTCGATGCTCCACCGACGTACTCCTTCCTCCTATATATACCTATGTACCCCCAAACGAACAGAGACGGAGCCAAAAACCTAATTCCACCACCGCAACTTTCTGTATCCACGAGATCCCATCTTGGGGCCTGTTCCGGAGCTCCGCCGGAGAGGGCCGTCATCACGGAGGGCTTCTACATCACCATAGCCCCTCCGATGAAGTGTGAGTAGTTTACCTCAGACCTTCGGGTCCATAGTTAGTAGCTAGATGGCTTCTTCTCTCTTTTTGGATCTCAATACAAAGTTCTCCCCCTCTCTCGTGGATATCTATTCGATGTAATCTTCTTTTTGCGGTGTGTTTGTTGAGACCGATGAATTGTGGGTTTATGATCAAGTTTATCTATGAATAATATTTGAATCTTCTCTGAATTCTTTTATGTATGATTGGTTATCTTTGCAAGTCTCTTCGAATTATCCGTTTGGTTTGGCCAACTAGATTGGTAGTTCTTGCCATGGGAGAAGTGCTTAGCTTTGGGTTCGATCTTGCGGTGTCCTTTCCCAGTGACAGAAGGGGCAGCAAGGCACGTATTGTATCGTTTCCATCGAGGATAACAAGATGGGGTTTATTTCATATTGCATGAATTTATCTCTCTACATCATGTCATCTTGCTTAAGGCGTTACTCTGTTTTTAACTTAATACTCTAGATGCATGCTGGATAGCAGTCGATGAGTGGAGTAATAGTAGTAGATGCAGAATCGTTTCGGTCTACTTGTCACGGACGTGATGCCCATATACATGATCATGCCTAGATATTCTCATAACTATGCTCAGTTTTGTCAATTGCTCAACAGTAATTTGTTCACCCACCATAGAATACTTATGCTCTTGAGAGAAGCCACTAGTGAAACCTATGGCCCCCGGGTCTATTCTCATCATATCAATCTCCATTACTTTAATATTGCTTTGCTTTTTTACTTTGCCTTTACTTTTTACTTTGCATCTTTATATCAAAAATACCAAAAATATTATATCTATCAGATCTCACTCTCGTAAGTGACCGTGAAGGGATTGACAACCCCTAATCGCGTTGGTTGCGAGTAGCTATCGTTTTGTGCAGGTACGAGGGACTTGAGCGTGGCCTCCTACTGGATTGATACCTTGATTCTCAAAAACTGAGGGAAATACTTACGCTACTCTGCTGCATCATCCCTTCCTCGGGGAAAACCAACGCAAGCTCAAGAGGTAGCAGAATCATCATTTTTTCTTTGTTTTTTTCCTTGTATTGGTGCAAGCCATTTTGAAAAGAAAATCTGAAGGAACTCGTAGCCAACCAATTATGTGTGGCCAACTCTTCCCGTAATCCAATGTATTCGTTTGGTTTCCTATTTTAGATTATTTTGTATTTCTCTCACCTCGCCCACCACTTGCTGACCACAACCCCGCCACATTCTGATTCAAGGCCCGTGATTACCTAAATCCATTTTGGATCTTATTAAATGGCCTTTTCCCTAGAGACTGTCATTTATCGAACTAGTAAAGCATCATATCGATACTAGGGTTCCTCCCCCAAGAATTAGGAAACTACTCAGACACGGGGACACAACGCATCATAGAGGTAATCATATGAATAGCGAGTGAATGGTTAAAGTGACACAAGTGCGGATCTACCACAGATTTTGGGATTTTAATGCGATGGATGAGAGAGTATATGGCAATGGCGTGGATGTTGATGGAGATGGACAAGCTCGGTGTCTTAGCCACCTTGAGCAAAGCAATGGCGAGATGGATGCCCTTCTACTGATTACCCCTAGGGAGGTGAGGTTTCTGGTATTCTTTCATATGGTGGAGTCTCTCTGTTCCTCGTAGTTAAGATGTTGTTGCATGACATGAGAATAGTCGATCAGGAAAAATGGTGGAGAGGTGACCATTGGTACGAGAGAGACGAGCCGTCTGCTCTTCTGGAGACCCAAAGGCAGCGCAGTTCTTTCCCACCAATTCATCTCTTCACAAGGAATATTTTTATGATGTTCAATCAACATATTTTTTAACCAAAATATGTGTTTTCTGGTTGGGCATCCCGGTAAAATATGATAACAAGTTGCGAGCGATTTGCAGAAAATAACATAGAAAATCCTACGTCTAGGGTGTTAAAACACTAAGTAAAATATGAGGCAAAATTCGCTCATCGTCATTCCCAAGCTTTGACTTTTTCATGTCCTAGAGCAAAATCGTAGTAGAGAGAATAAGGTTATTTATGTTCATGAAGCAAGAGTCGTTACAATTGAATGAGAGCATTGCAGCGTGCTGGTGCTCATAAAAGTTACAACATCTTACATGAGTACTAGCATACTACTTCAAACAAATTATCAAAGAAGCTTCCATGTCTTTAGTGACTAATTGCTTAGTAGAGGAAAATCAAAACAATAAAATAAATTATTCGAGCTCAACTGAGTGAGCGGTGAGGGGCCCTAAACGTTTTTAGAGTTTTGCACACCACCTTAAATTCAATACTCTAAACGGTCTCTTATGTTTTCTCATACGATCTCACACAAACTTATTTGCCCATGTCACAAGCTTCAGCTCATATTTTTATGGGTATTGTGGCCATGAATCTAAGCCTTGCCCATGGCACAAGCTTCAGGTAATATTTTTATGGGCGTTGTGGCCATGAATCTAAGCAAATCCTTGAGAGAAAATAAAAGGGATCAAGAAAAGTATGGACTTTCAATGGAAGTATGAAATGATCCATGACTTGTGGTTTGAGAATTTCACCTCGACTCTCCACTCATTCTATGCTTAAATGTTTTTCATGAACTAAGTTTTCCCATGATTATTTTTACCAGCTAAGCAAGCTAAAATATTCGATTAGCAAGAATGGTGTGGAATACTCTATAATCACTGGAGAGTAGCAAGTACAGTAGAACTAAACCTAATGCATACATCTAAAGTTGTAATATAATCACTCATCATAAAGGCGCACTGAATTTTTCTCTCTAGAATACGCATAAGCATAAGCATGCGTATCATATTTTCATAGAAGAGAGGGTGAAGAATACCCATCCACAAGGCGAGCTGAAGTTGCAACTTGCTGTGAAAAAAACTATACCGGTACAAGATCTTTTTTTTCAGGGGTTGATACAAGGTCTTATGATCTCCCCAAGCTATCATTGCTCGCGACAAGAATAATACTATTGCGCAGGTGCTCAGTTCATCTCCACCGGATATTTCGTTCAGGCGGGATTTGATTGGGCCTCGCCTCACGTCATGGCATAATGTATTCTCCAAGCTGGATTCGATTAACCTGACACAAGGTCGGGATGTGTTTCGCTGGAACCTTACTTCATCGGGGTCTTTCACAGTAGACTCCATGTACCGTGCACTCACGCATTCTGAGGTACCGGTGAATAATAATAAGAAAGTAAGGAAGTCGAAGATTCCACTAAAGGTCAAAATCTTCATGTGGTATCTTCGTAGGGGGGTTGTGCTAACCAAAAACAACCTCGCACGGCGCAACTGACAATGGAGTAAGAAGTATTGTTTTTGTACTCATGACGAGACAATCAAACACCTCTTTTTTCAATGCAAGTTCGCACGTCTACGTGGTCAAACATCCAAATAGCGTCAAACTTGTATCCGCCCACAAGTGTTACCAATATTTTTGGTCATTGGTTGGATGGTATTCCAAATAAGTTCAAAACGCTAATAAGGGTGGAAGCGTATGCCTTAATGTGGTCGCTATGGCTATGTAGAAATGATTTGGTTTCTAATGACAAAAATGCTTCTCCTCTATAGGTTATTTTCAGGTGTACGCACTCGCTTCGTACATGGTCTACACTACAGCGAGCGGAGTACCAACCGCTGTTTCAGACGGTGTCTACGCGATTGGAGCAGGTGGCTATGGAGATTTTTTCCCAACATGGATGGCAGCATAACCTCCGGATTGACCCACCATCGCTTTCGACATAGGTATATATAGTGTTGGTCTATAGAACTCTACTGTTGCCGTTTCGTCAATTTTGTTTCTTTTCTTTCTGTCAAACTTTTTAGAATTGGCTGTGTGCATCTTAGTTATGCAAAGGCCGAGTGTCACTCATAATGCTTTGTATCCGCTTGAGCTACATTTTTGAGATAATAAAACGCCCTTTACCCAAAAAAGGGTTGGAGCTGAACCCCATGCACCCAGGGCCCTTGGGATGTGTTTGTTTCTAGCCTATCATTTATATAGATGTGCTCTTGGGCCTGGGATTCAGATTTGAGCCAAGCACAACGAGACTTCTTAGTCGGCACCTTAAGCGCCGGCTAGGAGAACAGGGACTTCCTATCTGCCGCATTCTGTTGCAGAATGACGATGCTTCGCACAGGTTAGTTCCTCGACTGGGCTGGCCCACACAGGCAATGAGTGGTGTAAAAAATGAACGAGAAACGCGAAGCTTCAGCTGGGATTCAAGTTCGCGACCGTGGTCCTGTGGACAGAGCTAGCTAGCCACTAAGCCTGATTCATGTTGGTGGTGAAAAGGCAATGCGAAAACTTTAGAACTGGTCAGATCGGCAGATCGGATTGTTTTCCATTTTTAATCTTTTCTTGTAAATTATGAATATATTTTTTAAAATGTCCAAACATTGTTGACAGAACAGACATGAGTTTAAAAAAATGTTAGCAATTTTTCGAATTTGTAACCAAATTTCAAAAACCAAGAACAATTTTGAAGTTGTAGGCAAATATTAACAGCAGGAACTTTTTATAAAATTACGATCAATTTTGATAGAAACGAACAAGTTTTCAGAAAATGTGAACAATTTATCGAATTGCGATTTAAAAAAAAACATGATCGTTTTTCGAATCGCTCAACAAATCTTGAAAAATTAGGAACATTTTTTCAAATTCTGAACAATCACGAACAAGTTTTGAAAAAGTGCAAACAATTTTTGAATTGGTGACCACTTCCCGAAAACAGGAACAATTTTTAATTAGTGAACTAATTTTGCGAACAAGAACATTTTTAATTGTTGAATTTTTTTTAGAACGGAAACTTTTTTTGAGAATCAGGAACAAGTTTTAAAGGTGTGAACAACTTTTTGGTCTATGAAAGTTTTTTAAATGGAACATTTCTTGAAATTGTGGACAAAATTTGAAAAAGTGGATTTTTTTTTGAAAACATGGACATTTTATGATGAAGGGACATTTTTTGTATATGTGAACAAATTCTGAAACTATGAAGAAAATAAGGAAATAGCGTTATTTGAAATGTGCAAACTTTTTTTAATTTAGGAACAAAATTTTAAAACAAGAACATTATTTTAGCGGAGAATACTTTTTCAAATATGCGTACATTTTGTAAAATCGAGAATATTTTCGAATTTTTGAAAAAAAATAATAACAGGGAAATTTTTTGAACTTATGAATTTCTTTTGAATTTTCGAAAAAAATTGAAATCTAGAAAACAATAGAAACAAAAAAATCCAGAAGCAAAAGGAATTAGAAAAGAAATAGTAAAACTGAAAAAAGTAAATAGAAAAGAAAAAAGAAAAGTAAAAGTAAAAGAGAAACAGAAAAAAGAAAAATAAAAAAAGAAACAAAAAATAAAAAGCTGTGAAAACCGTTTCAGGAACCTTCTAGAAATTTCCAAAACCGGATACTGTAGCACCTCCGTACGTTAGAAAATTGGGCCGGCCCATCTCAGTCGCCAGGGCGCACGCCTCTGTGCCAAGTACGACTACTTGACGCGAAGAGCGTCCGTTAGGAAACTCCAGGAGAACTGGCACCCACGCAACTGTATTCAAGGCTGGACAAGTTTTTCTTTGCTCGTCGTTCGCTCGTATGCTCAACACAAAAGGCCGCATTCATTCGCTCGTCCCAGGTCGCTTTCATTAATTCGCTCGTGAACTTTTTGATAAAAAACAGAAGAAATTACAAACTCCAAAAAAGCAAAAAAGAAAAAAACTCATGAATTAAAAAAAACATGGCTTTCAATAAAAGTTCGCAAAATTAAAAAGATTTCATGAATTCCGGAACAAATTGTGATTCTGAAAACAAATTCACAAATTCCGAAAAGTTGATGGTGATCTTGATGAAAAAGAATTCACAGATTTTGAAAATGTTCATCAATTTTCAAAATGTTCATCGATTTTGAAAACAAATATTTTGAAAAGAAGTTCAGAGATTTGAAAAAATCTCATCGATTTTGGGAAAAATTACGAATTTGAGAAAATTTCATTAGTTTTGGAAAAAAGTTCATCAATTTGAAAAAAATCATGGGCTCTGGAAAAAAGTTGAAGGATTTGAAACAAAAGTTCACAAATTTAAGAAAATGCTCACTAATTTGGAAAGTCCACAGATTTAAGAAAAAGTTGATGATTTTGAAAAAGTACAAGAATTTTAAGAGGGAATGAAAATGAAAGAATAAAAAATAGAAAAATAGAGAAGAAAAATCGGCCAAACATAAACTGACAAAAAAGAAAACCAAACAGGTTCACATTGGTTACCGTTATATTTCTACTATACCCGTATAAAAACACAAAAGCACATATCCAAATCAGCATCTACACCGTATCACATAATCTAATTGTTCAAAACCTCACCAACGATGTTGAGCGCAACAAGCCACTCATCCCACCGATCAACCCCAACCTCCCTGAAAATCTCTCCCCCACGCACGCCACCTCTCCCCTGTACACGCTGCTCTCCCTCCTCAAGCACCCGCACGCCTGCAGTTCTCTCTCCTCGGCCTTCTAGCCTACCCGGACACCCTCCGTTGAACACAATCTAGTTTTGGACATTCTTGAAATGACCACATATTTTGCAAGCAGGTGGACATGCCCATGTCAGGCATCCATAGCAGGTTTGAATGATTTCCGACACCGTATGCATGTTGCGACATGTTCGGCTATTTATCAACCTTTTTCGACGGAGAAAACTTCGGAAAATGCAAAAAATGTCCAAAACTAAAACAATTTGGCATGGTACCTTTATTTGGTCATACAAGGCCATGGAAAAAAACATTGCGGCCATTTCAAGGATATCGGAAAATAGCGTGCTCTCAAACGAAACCTTCTGGCCTGTGCGAACACCCTCCGTTAAACATGGCCTATGTTTGGACATCTTTCAAATGACCCCAACTTTTGCAAGCAGGTGGGCATGTCCATGGTAGGCATCCATGTCAGGTTTGAACGATTTCCGACACGTATGCAAGTAGCAATACGTTCATCCATTTATCGGCCTTTTTTTACCAAGAAAACTCTAGAAAATGCAAAATTTGTAGAAAAACAAAATAACTTGGCATGGTGACTTTAATTGATCATATAAGCACATAGGGAAAATTTGGGCTCATTTGATGGAGTCCCAAAACATGCTCTCAAACAGAGAGTTTTATCCAAAAAAAACTAAATTCAACATTTTGAACATCAAAACAGTACTAGTAGTTGTATAAAGGTACCATAAGTATGAAATGATTGTTCGTTTCTCTCAAACAATTGCTAGTTTCTCTAATCTCTGCTAAGATCTTATTATTTAGGGGTAACCCCTCTCATTTCAAACAAAAAAAAATTGTTATTTATTTATTTATGTTTGAGATTGGAAAATAAGAAAAGCTCTTGCATGCACAAGATACGACCAATGGAGAGGCAAATCAAACATGTACTTCAAAGTTCTAATATATATGACATGATTACTAAGACTGCTAGTATATGTGTTTTGCGACAAACGATTCTAGACTGCAAGCATGAGCATATATACAATGGCATCTTCCATGTATATACTACATCTGCCTAGTTCCAAATAAAAATTCATACGGAATAAACTATTAGCACATGATTTCACACTAAACAGACACTATTTACTAGTCCCTCCGATCAAAAATAAGTGTCATGTTTTTAGTTCAAATTTGAAGTAAAATCACGGCACTTATTTTGAATAGGAGGGACTACAACTTTTTGGAAGATAGTGCTTGAGACCTTTGTCATATATTTATCATCGTAGTCATCCTCATAGATGGTAATTAACTTAGAGGATAAATGGTTAGACTGCTCGATATGGATGTGCCCACTGTCGCTTAAGAATGGCCCCAAGCCTTCATCGATGCTTTCCGACATCTTTGTAACATGTCTTGTTGTCGATTGATAATGGACTTCCGTTAAATGCATCGATAATGGACATGCAAAAAAAAAGCATCGATATTGGTGATGTTATTGAGTCATCTATCAATTAACGGAAGAGAACTAGCTGTCCAATCCTGTCATAGCCTCAGTAATTCGGTCCCTTGAGTCACAAAATGACAAGTGATAATTGATTTATTCATTTTATATATTGGGTGTACCAGGTATAGCAGGGCATTTTTTTTGTAGAGGTGATGCAAAAGTTGCTGCCCATACTTTTGCCAAAGAGTCTTTGGCGATCCACACTAGTTCTATTGATTTTCATGTAATTCCTGATTTTCTGGTTGACGTTGTACAATCAGACTTATTCCGCCAAAATGAATAAAATGCCTTGGGGGCGGTTCACAGAAAAAAAAAGGTTTACCTGCAAAAAAAAACTAAAGTTGATCCAAAGAATGAGTCTAAAAAGATGACCTAGTACTTTGCAAAGGGAAAGACCATACTACCCCGCACCAAATGGTCAAGGAGGAACCATTTTTTTAAAGGGCTTTGCTACACCTACGAAGGCATTAACGTAAATGCTACGTAATTAGCCACATGGCAAAATATGATTGGGGCGGTGCGAAGGGGGGACCCACCCCAGTTAAAATCAGGGGTGGCGAGAGAATTGTGTTGAGGAAAGTTACGTAAGCTTTCGTAACTCGTTCGTAAGTCTAGGATTTTCGTTTTTCAAACAATGGAAAACAATCCTAGCCCCCAACCTCATCACCTCTCACGGTGGCGGCGGCTGCACTCCGGCCGGCCATCTGCACTGCCCATTCACCCTTTGTCACGCCACAACTGAGATTATCCCCAGCCCTGCCCCGACCTCCGCGGATCTTCGTCATCCGCCCATCGCTCCGTTAGGCACGCCATCCTCCCCGTCCTCCTTCCCCACGGCCGAGTCGTCCTCCATGCCTCGCGCCAATCCATCGTGCTCAGTCGCCGCATCGCCTGCCTCCGCGCCGTGCTAACCCGCCCTCACAGGCGCTCACCCTCGAACCCTGAATCCACATGAGTGAGCGTGAGGCCGCCGCTGCGGCGGCTCCTCCGTCCCCACTGGAAGACGATGATCTCCTAAGGCCTTGTACAATGCAAGGTGCTTAGGGGAGATGCTTAGAGAAATAAATCAGGCTTTTCTTAAGTACCAGTGCCTATTTGTATAGGGTAGACGCTTAACTAAGCGTCTCTCCTACAGAAATAGGCACTGGTGCTACAGAAAAATCCGGTTTATTTTTCTAAGCACCTCCTTAGGCACCTACCATTGTACAAGGCCTAAGGGAGATCTTCCTCCGCGTCCCGAGGCTGCCATCCCTCCTGCGCGCCTCTGCAGTCTGCAAGCGGTGGCGGTGCCTCGTCATGGACCCCAGGTTCCTCCACAGCTTCCGCGCCCACCACCAGAAGGAGGGGCCGCCCATCCTCGGCGTCTTCGAGTATGATCTACGACCACGAGACCAAGTTCCACTCCATCCTGGACCCTCCGAACCGCATCCCGCCAGAACGCTTCTCCCTTGGACGCTACAGCAACCCCCGGTATAACAAAGTGCTCGGTTGCCGCCATGGCCGCGTCCTCATCGAAGACTGGGCGGGGAAAGAGATCATTGTATGCGATCCTATGACCAGCAAGCAGCACCGGGTGTCTATTCTGCCGGAGATCAACAAACACTACCTCAACGAGGCAGTGTTCTGCACTGCTGGTGACCAGGGCCATGTGCATGGCAGCTGCCACTCATACCCCTTCAACGTGGTCTTGGTGTTCGAACGGGGTCATCGACCCGTCGCCTGTGTTTACTGCTCGGAGACCGGCATCTGGGGTGATATCATCATCTCAACAGAGGCTCCACGTTATATTTTTGATCGTTCTCCTGGCACCCTTGTTGGTAATGTTCTTTACTGGTCGTCTAGGTATGGGCCATACAACATACTTGAATTTGATTTGGATAGTCAGAACCTTATGGTGATCAAGGGGCCTCGTTGTATCAATAATTGCGTTGACTTTTAGATCATCCAAGTAGAGGATGAGGATGTTGGTCTCGCTGTGTTCTCTTGCCGTAACCTTCAAGTGTGGCAAAGGAAGGTCGACTGTCAGGGTGTTGCCATATGGTTGTTGCAGAAGAATGTGGCATTGCATGACATTATTGAGCTCCCTCCTCAGACTAGGAAATGGAGGGAACTGTGTGGCAAATTCGTGGGGTACGATGAGGACACGGATGCAATATTTTTATATATGTAGTACAATCTCTATATGGTTCAACTCAAGTCAATGCAATCCAAAACACTTAAGGGGATCCGTTCTGCTAGTTACTTTTATCCTTTCACAAGTTTCTATCCACCAGGTGATTGCCCATCCTTGCTCTTTATATTGTAGGAATAACCAAATCTAGTTATGCTCTGGACATGATCGCTCACAAATAGTTATTGTCATTCTTGAATGTTCACTTACAACTTGAAGTTAGTAAGCAGTTTCTAGTAATAAAAGTTAGTAATTATCCCTCTGCTTAGATGGACCAACTTGTAGCCATATTATTTTAGTATCTATTATATTTTGATACAGTTGTCTTCCATCCTCGAAAATTCCAAATCAAATGTAAGCTATGTAACTTAGTTGGCACGTTTAAAATCTCAAAGCTAGCCATATCTTTTTATCTGTTATTATCTGTTTTGAGCTTATGATTAATCTTAACTCCATCAAATCAACTTCCCATTCAATACATGCTTTCTGAAATAATAGTGATTTTTTCATTTGTTAATGACCCCTCCTGCACGTGATTGTTACAGTTGTAACACATAAATGATAATTTTCTTGTCTCGACATCCATTTATTTAAAACAGAAACAGAATATCTAGTGTCACTTTTTGTTGGTAGAGTTTGTTGTTTTGGCATAATTTTGTCATGTTGACAAATGAGTTTACATGAGTATAATTGCCTTTTTTTTTCTTCTTACCAACTAAGTTCTCAATTATGAGGTAGCTAAGTATATTGTTTTTAGAATATTCCTTGCATTTTATGACAGAAGTGGTTTTGTTTATCTATTGCTAGCCTCAAGTGTCTTATAACACATCTATTGCTCACAAAAAATTAGAACATCTATAAAAGGCAGTTATTTCGATCAAATTAGAACATCTTTGCAACAGTCATGTTGCCTTCTCTTATCCATTTTTCTTTATTGTCGAATTTAATGGCTGACTTGATCTTATGCTTATAGGCACAACTATTACTGCTGAATATGGAGCTGAAATGTTAGGACGACTGTCTGATTTGATGTGCTAATGGGCTGAAATGGTTCAACAGGTAAGAAGATTTTATGAATATAGTTTGTGAGATGTGGATTATTTGATTTTGTCTTTGGATATTATCTAGCGACCAATGGGTAGCATGCACCGTCAAGCTACCGCCCATTCGGCTATAGGGATTCATACATGCTAATAACATAGACAAATAGTTAAAATGGTGGCGATGCTAAGTAAAAATGACTCATGTTCTATCATAAAAGATATGCAAATGATCCACATATTGTATGCTCAAAGTCCTCCCTTGATTTGGCTTGTTTATGTTCTGTAAGTTGAAACCAATGTATTAGTAGTCCATTTTACTATTAGAAACATCAGTCTCATCATTCACCTCCTCCACCAAACAAATTTGTGTCTGGGGGGGGGGGGGGGGTATGAAATAGCTATTTTCTATAGTGTTGAGTTGATTTATTTTTGTTGAGCTGATCATAAGCATGTGCGCCAGTAGGAGCCGCATGCACATTCCTGATTTAGCCACAACGTAGTAGACGGAAAGACTGGGAACGTGGCTGAAGTCAAGTCACGGGGAGGGAGCAGAGCATGTGCAACTTTGTCCGTACACTTTGTTACATAGGTGCTTCTATTTGATTTTATATTCGTCCATAATGGGTTACTAACAAATGAACACTTTGGTTTTTCTCCAGGTAAAGAAAGGGCTGCTGCAGTTGTTAGTTGTCACAAGTTTGTCGCATCACATTAATGTGGCCAGCAGTGTTCATATGTTATCTTCAAAAACTTGTCGTGCCTTAGTCTAGCCAAGTATGTAATGTAGCAGGATGCTTTTGAATACCTAATACAAGGAATTTCAGCTTAATTATCCTAGTATTATTTCAAGTCGAATTTCATCATGTCTTGCTTTTTCCTACTTGCGTGTGCTTGGCAGCTCTTTTCGAGCCATGCCAATTTCAGCCCCAAGTATCAGCATTTGAATCATATGCTACAAAAAAAATCTTGCATTCCTTTGTAGACTTGGATGCTTATTATTATAGCGAATACATTGGTGAAATAATTGGTGGCATTCAGTTTGTAGGCACTCAAAACTCTACGTAGTTGGATTTCAGGTTGCCACAATGCTTTGAACAGAGACTGTCTTCAATATTTTAAGCTGCATATAGTTGGATTTGTGTTTGTTTCAGTGACTGTTAGAAGAAGACACGAAATGCTTCAGAGGCATTTAGTAAAGTATTCTGTTAATACCATGATATCCTTAACAAATACCTAGTTATTAGTCTCCTTGTTGATCAGTTACTTATATAAAGACATACTTTTTGGCTTGAGAATTACCTTTGTTTTATTCGTCACTCTACTATTTATTTATCTAGTAACATTATAACAAGAAATATATAGAAATACCGTGTATATATAATGCCAGTATCTTGTCATATAGTTGTACTGATAATTGGAGGCCAGAGTCAGCTCTGGGTCAATTATTAGTGGGTTGTCTCAGTCAAAGAGGATTGGCTCTCGGAGATAACCGATTGTCCATGCTCTTTTTTCTCATCACATTATTTAATTTAATTCAATGCCATGCTTGCTGCAATGCTGGTTTCTATACAAAAGTATTATTTAGGGAAGCTGATAGCATGTTTGTTACTTTCAGACATCCAGCAGTTCATTTATTTGTACCATTTTACAGAATATGCATTCTATTTGCAAATCTTTCTGCGGGGTGCATGCATTCTGCCACGAACTGGAACTTGCAGCAGAATGTTTGCATTTAATTTTTTTATTTTCAAATCGTGATCTTGATGAACTGTATATAATGTGTGATATGGATGTTGCACAGAAGGAACTTCCTCTGGTGTTAGGAAATCTCACTGAAAAACAGGTGTAGCCTATCTGGTCTGTTGAAAGTAGTAGTAATTACAAGACATACTGAAGAAAAAACTAGTAGTATAGCCCGCTGGTTCAAAACAATTCTGTTTCTTCCCATGGTCATGCACCATCGGTTCCTGGGGCAGCTCCCCAAAGTAGGCTACCACAAAAAGGAATATGTGTGAGATGAGAAATCATCTATCTTGCAACCAAAGTTAGTATCATTCATTTCTCTAAAATGAAATGTGTCAAACATTGCCTGAATGAAACAAGCAACTGTCAACCATTTTATTTCTGGAGCAAAAGGGCCCGTTACATTTTCAGCAGACGTTTTGAATGCTTAACAACATTCGGAAAAAGGGAAACGGTAGCGACAATGCAGTCTTTCTCAGTTGAATAACTATCACAAACCACAATTAAGATTATTACAGCATCCATATGGCAAGCAATCCAAGGCGCACCACCTCCACTTGCAGTTGTTTCAGGGTAATTTGGGGTGCGTTTGGTTTATTAGCTATAGCCACGCTGGGCTAGGTCATGTGTTTGGTAGCGCTAAAATAAACTTGTTTTAAGGAGCTAGCTAGTCTGGCCTGGCAAGAAAAACCTTGCTCAGCAGGGAGAGCCTATTCGGCTCGCGCTCAACGGCAAAATCGAATTGTGAGAAAAAAAATGACGCAACTGCAGTAAACGAAACGGAGGCAAGTATTGACACGAGATGCATCTAAAGGGGAACATGGGTATATCATGCATGGTAATAGGTGGTTCGGCATGGTATAGCCGTTAACAAAAATATGTTAATTCAGTATGTACTAGAAATGTTGCACGAACGAAGATTTGGGAATCAGATCAGAGAACAAGCGTGTATCTGCTCTATCAAAGTATATAGAAAGAGAGAACACAGAAGAACAAAAATTACGCGTCACGACATAGAACCAGAGCATGCCACACCAGTTCAGAAAAGAGAAAAAAAACCCTTTGCCCACCTAACCCTATCACCCAAATACTGATCTAGGTATCCGCCGAGCCTCCGTACCTCCATATTTAAACCAGCGACGAGGCCACCAGAGCTCACGCGCATCAGTCCCCGGAATGATTGCGCCCCCAGATCCACGTGAGCTAGGAGAACTACAGAATGGCACGCCGTTGACGCGACGCCTCGCCTGAGGCACCTGCCTTCATGCCGGAC
Organism: Triticum urartu; assembly: GCF_056163025.1. NCBI lineage: Eukaryota > Viridiplantae > Streptophyta > Magnoliopsida > Poales > Poaceae > Triticum > Triticum urartu. The sequence continues at coordinate 7,706,415 of NC_141875.1, forward strand.
AACGACGATATGCTCCAGGAGATTCTCCTCCACCTCCGGCCGCAACCGTCCTCCCTCCCGCGCGCCTCTGTCGTCTGTAGCCGCTATCGAGGCCTCGAGGATGTCGGACAAAATGGGTTCCTAACTTTTGATAGCTGAAAGGCATGTTCTTTATCTTTACAAAATGATCCTAGGACTAGCAGCACAATAGCAGAGAGACACCCTGATTCATTCCTACAAAGCCCCGTTTGATTTCAGATTGCTTGATATCATACCATCGGCAGCTAAGAACAGTGGAAGAAGAAAAGTATGATTTTTTTGGACACGGGATGTGATCCGAGTATCCTGACAAACTTTCAGAAAACAACCGGGTGATGAGGTAGTAGCATGCCCCACCACTAGTAGGTGGCAATTGCCCACGCAACTGTCGCTCCGCTTCCTCTTGGTCTCAGTGGCACCCGTGACTCCATTCTCATATCCATACAAACAAGGAGGTCCCTGGAATGACCCAATGCGACAACTCTCCATAGGGTTCCAATGACCCAATGCACACATAGGAGGTCCGCGGAAGGACAACTGCGGCAGCAGGCGGATGACGATCTCTCCTAGGAGATCACTATCATCTCTCAGTGATTTAAGTGAACCCACTGCTATCAAAATGTCCTTGCATAAAAAAAGATGCTACCACTCCTATGTGTGCAGTTGGAGGGTTATCGATAGCACATCTCCTTGATGACAACTACTCGTGGTCTCTGCCGGTGGTTTCGGCGTTGCCTTTATTAGAGCTCTCATGTGGTCTCTTTTGGACTCTGCACCGTCTATCTGCTAGTGTTTCCTTTTACTATGGTTATGGCATATAATCCGGGTTGCATCAGTCAACTCCCTAGGTCTCGAGGTTTTTATTTGCGTTGGGTTGATACCATGTACTCGATGTATTTTTTTTATGTGTTCTTGCTTCGCCACGACAAGATGCATTGCCACTCCGTTGTGTCGTTCAATAATTATTTTAAAAAAATATTCTATACCACGGAGAGAATATACACAGTCGTTCATGTTCCGCTCAATGCCTGAGCTTGAAAAGTACATAAACATTTTAAAAGTAAGTATTGTACGTGTGCTCATCGGGGCGGAGTGGAGAAGTGAACATATATGGTGAGGAAATTACTGTCAAACATCGGGCGAGGAAATTGTACATGACCCACTAGTAGAATTGAGACTCAATTAACATGAATGGGTTTATTTATACCGAGACAAATATGTGCAGATGCATATAATTAGCTGCCGCATAGTGTGAGCTCTGACGAAACTGAAAATCAAATTGTATGTATGTCTCCATTGTTCACTCACATTCAGATTCCCGACAAAAAAAGAGTTGCATGCATTTTTGTTTTTTGATTTTGAGGTAGTAGGAGAGTTGCATGCACTTGATGGGTCGGTCAGGGGCAGGGCCCACCGCTCACTGCTGCAGACAGAAAGCCCACTGCCTAGCCTAGCATAGCATAGCAGCAGACAGAAAGAAACCAACCCCAGTCCCCACTCGTCAGCTAGCTAGGTCTTCCTCTGGCGGCGCCGACATGAGCCACCTCCACCCCGGCGGCCGTCGCAGCGCGCGTCTCCGTTCCCAGATCCACGCGGGCGACGAGGGCGCCGGGCTGGCGCACCCACGAGATGAGGCTGGCGCCGGAGTGGCCAGCCACCGCCGCAGCACGCGCCGGAGCACCCAGATCCAGGCGAGCGAGGTGGGCGAACGAGCGACCCGCCGCAGCCGCGGTAAGCGCCTCCGCCCCCAGACTCACGCGAGCGAGGTGGGCGACGACGCCTCTCCGCTTGAAGATGAGGATCTCCTGAGGGAGATCCTGCTCCGCCTCCCCCTGGACCTTCACTCACTCTCCCGCGCATCCGCCGTCTGCAAGCCGTGGCGAGGCATCGTCGTCGATCAAAAGTTCGTCCACCGGTTCTATACACGCCATCGTAAGCCGCCCCTCCTCGGATTCTTCCAGCACGGCGACCATGAGGAGATCAGGTTCACCCCCGCTCCCGACCGCATCCTACCCGGGAGCTTCTCCCTTGAACAACGCTCCAGCAACTCCGAGGTTAGCGAGGTGCTGGATTCCCGCCACGGCCGCGTCCTCCTCACCAGCTGGGACATCGTCGACGGCTGGGTGCGTGAAGAGGTTGTTGTGTGTGATCCTATCACCAGCAAGCAGCAGCATCGCGTGCCCATTCCGCTGGTGTTTAAGAGAATTGGTGGCTTGGTCAACGGGGCGGTGTTTTGCGCCGCCCCGGCCCATGATCACGTCCATGGCAGCTGCCACTCATGCCCTTTCAAGGTGGTCTTGTTGTCCTACAGAAAATGTAAGCATCCATACGCCTGCGTTTATTCCTCCGAGACTGGCACATGGAGCAATATCATCTCAACAGAGGCTCCAGATGATACTCCTTTTGGTGTTTCTCCTAGCACCCTTATAGGTAATGCCCTTTACTGGCCGGCTAAGGATAAGGGAGACAGCATTCTTCAGTTTGATTTGGGCGCACAAAACCTTGCCGTCATCAAGGGGCCTCCTGGTATGAATGTGAATGATTTCGACAACTTCCATATCATTCAAGCAGAGGATGGCGCTGTTGGTCTTGCTGCGTTGTCTCACCTTGAACTTCAAATGTGGGAGAGGAAGGTTGATTGTCAAGGTGTTGCCATATGGTTGTTGCAGAAGACTGTTTCATTGCGTAAACTTCTTAAGGTCCCTCCTCGGACTGAGCAGAGTTATGAATCGCTCAAAGTGGTGGGGTATGATGTGGATAATAATGTAATCTTATTAGCTGGGCACGACGGTGTCTATATGGTTCAGCCCAAGTTATTGGAAGCCAGGATACTTAATGGAACCGGTTCTACACATTATTGTTATACTTTTACGAGTTTCTATCCACTAGGTGATTGCTCATCCTTGGTCTTTATATCTTAGGGGTAACCCAATTTAGTTATGTTCTTTACATGATTTCTCGCATACAGTTATTTTGATTCTTAAATGTCCACTTACAACTTAAACTTAGTAAAAAATTTCCTGTGATAAAACTTAGTTATTAATTGCACCTTTGCTAGATGTACGAATTTATCGCCATATATATTACTTTATTATATGTTATGTTTCCATGTGCTTGTATTATAAGATACCAAATCAAATGTCGAATGATTAGCTTAGTTGGTTAGTTTCAGCGCCCTAGCTAGTTTATCTATTATTATTATTATCTCTGTTAAATTCATGATTTCTTTAAATAATTTCCATTTCTCATTTGTTCATGACCCCTTCTTTAGGTGATTTTTATGTTTGTAGCACATAGAAATATATTGCATTTCTTGTCTTGGAATGCATTCATTTAAAGCTGAATAGCCAATAACACTTTTGCTTCTAGAGTTTGTTTTGGCATAATTTTGTCTACTTGACATTACGATGAATGAGTTCACATGAGTAAATTTACAGGTCATGTTTTTCTCCTTACAAGCTAAATTCTCCATTATGAGGTAGCTAAGTATGCTGCTTGTATGAATGTTCCTTGCATTTTACACCGGATGTGGTTTTGTTTATCTATTGCTAGTGTCAAGAGTGACTTATAACACATCTGTAGATATAAGTTATGTTGGCAAATTATTTTGCTCAAATTATATTTCTCAGCTCATCTTTCTAACTCTCTTATGTTGCCTTCTCCAATCCATCTGTCCTTATTGTGGAACTGGTGTTAACTGTCGGAGTTTTTATGCTTCTAGGCAGAACCATTGACGGTGGAACCAATGGAGCTGAAAATGTCAGGATGACTCTGGTTTGATGTGCAAATTTTCTGAAACGAGTCAACAGGTAAGAAGGTCTTCTTAATATAGTTTGTGAGATTTGGACTGTTTGATTTTCTCTTTGGAGGATATATGGTGGCCAGTGTGGGTACCATGCACCCTCAAGCTACTGTCCATTTGGCTATAAAGATTAGCACATGCTGATAACACAGCGAAACAATTGAAATGGAGGCGACGCTAATTAGAAAACGACTCATGTTGGATCATAAATGATATGCAGATGGTCCACATGTTGTATGCCCAAAGTTCTCCCTTTGGTTTTGCTGTTTGATAATTTCTAAGTTGAAAGTAACATATTACTAGCCCATTTCGCTATTACAAACATCACTCACCTCATTCAATTTCATCACCTATATTTTTTGTCAAAAGGCTAAAGGGTTTATTTTATTTTCATATGATATGGCTCTTCCGTTTTTATGAGGAGATATGATATAGCTCTACTTTATGTTTCTGAGTTGATCATGAGTTTGTACATACGCCTTGTTAATACGCTGTTACATACTCGTAGATGCTACTATTAGGTTTTGTCTATATCTGCATCAGGTTACTAACATATTAACGCTTTTGTTTTCTCCAGCTGAAGAAGGGATGCTGCAGTTGTTAGTTGTTGCCAAGTTTGTTGCATCGCATCCATGTGTCCGCAGTGTTTATATGTTATCTGAAAAACTTGTTGTGTGTGCACTTTAGTCTAGGCAAGTATGTATTGTATTATGCTTTTGAATACCTAATCCGGGGAACTTCAGCTTAATTATCCCATTATTATTTCGAGTCGGATTTCATGCTGTCATGCTTTTTCTACATGTGTGTGCTTGGCAGTTCTTTTGGTCAGCCAGGAGAGTTTCTTTTGACATTTATGCTTTTGATTTCATGCTGTCATATTTAGACTTGTATGTTTGTGTGTGCTCCTCTGATGTGGTTTGAAAAGAATGGCATCCCAATGCCAGTAAGTTGCTCTAGAATTTTTACAACTTTTGCATCTTTTGCATTTCAGAGAGTTATATCAAATCAGATGTGGACAGATTTGCCCAAAACAAGCACTTGTAGGCACTCTCTCGGTCTCAGCCTACAAATTATTTTGACATTTACACAACTGGAATTATTGTTGTAGAAATTTAATTGGCAGAGACTAGATTTTTCTTGCCCTGGGAGTGAGATTGGTACTGCTAGCCAGTACTTTGTAGTTGTTCATATGCTTTTCCAGCGATATGTACATATCTAAGTAATTGTCGTTCTGTTAGACCATAATGAAAACATAATTTCTGTTTTTTCTTGAAGACGATAGAATTGAATTTCTTTTTCAGATTACTTCCGTGTAAATGGATCCCGTTTGGTCATTCATTGTTAAAGAGAAATGATCACTATGAGTCCGACTCAATAGAATTGGATCCATTCAAAATAGCGAGGAGCCAGAGGGTTCTCCATTCTCACAGCAGTTGTTTACTGCCAAAGATGTGGGACTGAACGGCAGCGAGTGAGGTTGCGTTCTTAGCTTGTAATTTTCTGGTGGACTTCTAGGGCATTTCAATTTTTTTACACGGCAACAATGTGGTCGGCACTGTTTATATGTTAGTATCTAAAAAATTATCATGCTACTCTAGTCTAATGTAGCAAGATGCTTTTGAACACCTATTCCTGGGAATTTCAGCTTTCTGAGTATCGTTTCAATTCGGATTTTGGTACATCTTGTTTTTTTACATGTTTGTGGTTGGCAGCTTTTCTTTTCGACAATGAGTGTTTCTTGCCCAAGTATCTAGAGCTATGTGTTTGTTTGTGTGTGCTTGGCAGCTGTGGTATGAAAAGCATGCCGTCGATGTTCGATCTAATGTGGTCCTGATCCATCAGTGCTCTTCTTTTCCCTTGCGCTTAATAGTAGGAAATTACTATAGTGCATTGTCAGATATGTGACTAGAGAGAGTGTGCAAAATGCTATTTGGTCTGAACTAACAAGATGACAGGAAATTGCTATAGAATGTGTTACAAAGTGGCATGCTGGGTGCGGAAAGTCCATGTGTTCAGTCATTTTAGGAGAAAGGCCGAACAGTGGTTTGAATGGTAGAGAATTATAGACAGTCTGCTGCACCATGTTGATCCTGTAGTGATACCATGTAATCTTGCTTATCCGAACAAAGTGTCGGGACTCGTAATTAAGAACGGATCCGGTATCAGTATGTACTCCAGCCAACTTTGTAGACGGAGGACTGCCATGAGAGGCACGCACACATCTACCATTTTCGGTACACTGTTGCGTGCTAGTTCAAAAGAAGAGTAGGATTATTTTTTGGGCATATTTGCTAAAGCAGTTTATACAAAGGGTGAATAATGACCAGGGTGAGCAGCTTCTAAAAGATGCAAAAGCGTTTCCTGCGATGATAACAGAAAGCAAACTAGTAGGCTGCACAATCTTTCCGGATTTCTCTTCAAGGTATATCGTTTAAACTAGTATAGTAGCCTCATGAAGCACATATATCGTTTAAATAGTGCAACGCATGTTCCGTCAGTTGGACATGCACCATCAGGTTCTTGTTGTCGACGTCAGTTCCTTGGATAGCTTCTGTTCCAAGTAGAGTATCTGTTTTGCACAAATTAGAATCCAACTTGAATCTGCAGCGGTAAAACACCTCGCCCTCCGCTTGAATGTTTCACTCGATTCAGTAGCAGCACCCTGCCTTGTCGCCGCCCATAATACTAACGCCCAATGGTGGAAAAAAAATTAACTTGCCTTATGATCAAACTTTGCATGATTCATTCGTACGTAACTATACATATTGCCTGAAACCAACCAAGCAGACATGCGCACACTTGGCAAAAGGAATTTGCAGTTTGTGCAAAAGCTTGAAAACAACTGCTCCATCAGATGCTGGAAATCATGTGGGATAGGAAAATACATGTCTACATCTGTCCAATCGAACAGGCATAACCTGTTGCGAGAGGGAGGAGAGGTCTGTATCTAATGTAAGGCTATGCCGGCGATGCTGTTGATTTCTTGCCAAGAGGCGACGATTCCACAAATTGTTGTTGTGAGCTAAAAGGCGGTGATTCTCGAGTGTATGACCGAGAATGATTCTCCAGCGAGCGAGCTGCGGTTGGGCTCCGATTGGGAGGATCCCCACACAGTGGTTCTGAATTTCCTATGGACATGCACATTTACCACTGATTTGAACTATCATTTTTCATCATTGTTCGCAGATGCAGGCTGCTCCTGGGCGAAGTGATTTTTTGGGGGGATGAGAAAATACAGTGTATAGCCCGCGATATTCCGATGTACAAACAAAAAATCCTAACTAGAAGAAGACTTTCGACCACATTGGAGAAAGAGCTCGAGGTAATATGCAGGGATGGTCTCAACGTAATTTTGCTTGTGCAGGGAGAGAGATTTTGCTCAAGTTTATTATCCAAGCTATCCCTACGTTCAACATGTCATTTTTTCGGCTCACGAAGAAAGTGTGTAAGAAATATACCTCAAGTATGGCTAAATATTGGTGGAGTAGCTCTCTGGATAAAAGGTCTTTGCACTGGATTTCCTGGAAGGCACTTGCATCTCCAAAAGTCAAAGGTGGAATGTGATTTCGCATCATGGAACTTTTCAATTTAGCGCTTCTTGCTAAGCATGGTTGGAGGTTCATGGTTAGTCTTGATCCCTTGTGTGCACGTGTCATGAAGGGTCAGTACTTCCCGGATACAAATTTCATGCAAGCTACGGTTCCGCAATCTGCCTCTCCTATTTGGCGAACGATTGTAGCAGGACGGGAGGCTCTTCAGGTGGGCATGATCATGCGCGTTGGTGATGGTCGTTCCATCTCGATTTGGGACGACAAGTGGATCCCAGGTACCATAAGTATGTCCCCTATGTTCAGACCTACTAATACATCTCTACAATCAGTGGATGAGCTTATTGATAATGGTAACTGGACATGGAAAACAGAACTTGTTCGTGAAACATTCCTAGCCCCGGATGCGGAACCTATATTGAATTTATCAATCCGCGTTGGTGGTGGGGATGATTTCTTTGCTTGGGCTTCTGAAAATTCAGGTGTGTACTCTGTCAAGTCGGCGTATGATGCTCTTGTGAATCAAAAAGAGAGTGTTGCTGTAGAGGAAGGGACTGTTATGGTACCTCAAAATCAGAACAACAGATGTGAACATCTCTCCGGAAGCTCAAAGTTGTGCCCAAGGTGAGAGTATTTTGGTGGAGAGTACTATGTGGAATTCTCCCTGATGAAGCTACCCTCAAGCATAAACACATTAAACCTCTTAGCCGTTGCAATGTTTGTCTAGCTAGAGAGGAGGATCTCATGCATGCATTGGTCTCATGCTCCCATGCAGCGACGCCCGCCTTTCATGCTCAATGCCGACCTGCCGCTGCCGCCGCTGACGAAGAATAAGTACCACGGTGTGCAGCAGCGGTCATGGGGGACGTGGGTGTCAGAAATCAGAGACACTGACACAGGCGTCCGGTACTGGCTGGGCTCCCACTAATCAACGGAGCTCGCGGCGAAGGCGTACGACATCAAGGCGGTGGCATTTTACGGCTGCAAAGCAAAGATCAGCTTCCCAACCGGCACACCAAATATGCTGACGCCCGTCGAAATCGACCACCGAGTGGTATCCGGACATGAGGTACAGGAGAACTGGGAGGCGTTCGAGCAGCTCGAGGTGACGCGCGCAGAAGTGACCGACCTTTCCTTGGACTAGTTTAATTTCGTAATCTACAGTGCAGTTTGAACTAAATTATGCTACCTATATCAGTGTTTGCACTATTGTTTGAACTAAACTAAGCTATGAATGTTGAAATATTTGTCTATATAAGTGATAAGGGTTCATATAAGTGCCTTACATTTCAAGAAATTGGCCAGAGATGCACTAATTTACTTCAGTTTTCATGCTCATTTGAAATTATGGTCATACTTCGATTCCTCGTTAACAAGAGGTTGCATTTACATTAATAGAGGCAATGTACTTATTTGTTATTGTACTTCAGGCTTATATTTGTGCTCTTTTTTTTTTTTATCTTTTCATCTTTCTAATCGTATTCAGGCAAATTGACGGAGTACGAGAAGCTTATAAATCGAACTATCAAGGATAATGCAGCTCTGTTTTCGCAAAGGTTGCAAGAAAAGGGCCTAGAACCTGCTTGTTTGGGAGCTTGTACATTCTGAAGCATAGGTATGTGGGACAAATGCAGTTTCGCAGGAACAAGGTGGCATCTCTCCATATCAGAAAGCTGAGGATACAGATAGTGTCGACAAGTCAAATAATGGAGTTGTCGCTACTGAGATTGCATTGTCTGTGGAGGACCCAAAATTATAACTACGGTACTTCTTGCTTTACAATTTACTTACTGACTGTATGACATTGTTGTATACGAATGTATGTCCTGCAAACTAAAATGTCTGAAGATGGTATAATGTCTCCCCACCTAGCCTCTGTTCCGGCGATGCTTCTAGCATCGTTGGAAGGCGTGTGAAGGTTTGTCTACGGTGGATCTCGCGGGATTCGACCAGCGTTTGTCTTCAGTGGATCCACGTGGATCCGGTCTTCGCTCGTCTGTATTCGTGTGTCTACATGTTGGATTCTTCCGGTTAATGCTTCCCTCTCTATAGGCGGCGGTTGTTATTCTGATGCACTGGACTGTAGGATCTTAGCACAATGACTTCCCAACTATCTAGTACAATAAGGTTTGCCCGATTCCGCTGAGTCAGGGCCATGATGGCGGCGCGCCTTCTTCTTGCTTTAGTGCTTGTAGTCATTAGATGGTCTGCATACTTGGATGCAATTTTTACTTTCGGTGTTCTTTGTACTATCTTGAAAATTGATGATTAGATTGGAAGTTTTTCCAAAAAAACAAGAAAGAAAAGGAAACATACTAGGTCAGAAAATACGAGATGGAAACTAGCTGTGAAAGCTACACCGATTAGCTTCCAAGGCGCAAGATCAGTTGAGGGTTCCAACTACAAAAGACTTCCGTGTTGCCCACGTACACGTCCGCCAGAACGTGAAATCAGATTTGTTTCCATCTGGACGAGTGTACGAGGCTGTTTAAAAGGATGCACGCACGCGCAGGACCGGGGAAACAATTCGCTGTTGCTTTGCTTTTGCCTTGCAAAGAAACGTACGCCGAACGTCTTCTACTTCCCTGTCTCCTCCGTCGTCTCGAACTCCTGATCCCCAATCAAGATGAGCGACGAAATTACCACCAGCAGCAGCTCGCCTCCGGCGGCGCCTGCCTCCCCGCTGGACAACGACGATCTCCTCGAGGAGATCCTTCTCCGTCTCCCACCGCAGCGGTCCTCTCTCCGGCGCGTCTCCGCAGTTTGCAAGCGTTGGCGAGGCCTCGTCGCCGACCCCAGGTTCCTCCGCCGCCGCTTGGAGCCGCCCCTCCTTGGCGCCCTCGTGTGCAGCGACAAGGAGATTGTGTTCACCCCCATCCTAGACCCCACGGAGGGCACCCCTTTGGAGCGTTTTGACCTTGGACACTGCAGCGATCGCCGTGATTATCGTGTGCTCGATTGCGGTCACGGCCGTGTCCTCATCAAAGACAGGTGGCGGGCAGAGCTTGTTGTGTGCGAACCCATTACAGGTGAGCAACACCGCGTGCCGATTCCGGCAGAATTCCAGTGGACCCGTGGCCACCTCGACGGGGTGGTGCTTTGTGCCGCCACAGCGCCTGACTGCATGCACGGTAGCTGCCAGTCCAGCTCATACAAGGTGGCACTGATGTCCATGACTCCATATACAAAAACATTCAGCGCATGCGTTTACTCCTCAGAGACTGGTATATGGGGTAGTTACGTCTCCACATCGGCAACACGTGCGAGTTTTTATGCTCATAATCATGGGACCCTAACTGGTAGTGCCATTTACTTGTTGCCCATGAAAGATGACATACTTGAATTTGATTTGGATAGAGGGACGCTCACCATGATCAAGGGGCCTGGTCTTAATGAACCCCACGAACATCGGCTCATCAAAGCAGAGGATGGTCATGTTGGTCTTTTCGTGTTAACTGAATATAGCATTCAAATGTGGCAGATGAAGGTCAATTATCAAGGTGTTACCACTTGGTTGTTGCGGAATAACGCAATTCTTGGGATCTCTCCGCGGGTTAAGATAAAAAAGACACGATTGATTGGGTATGATGAGGATACTGAAGCAATAGTTCTACATATGCGCGGGGGAGTCTATATGGTTCAACTTAAGTCAATGCAATTCAAGAAACTTGATGGAGTCACTAATTATGCAAGCTGTCGCTATTATCCTTTTAAGAGTTTCCGTCCTCCAGGTGATTGTTCATCCTTAGGCCTTATATTATATATGTGTATGATCTGGTTATATCTTACACTTGATTGCCCAAATATTATCCTTATGCTACTATACTATTCAATAACAACTTAAATTTAATTATAATTTCTTCCTATGCTAGATATACAAACGGACATATAGTGGTACTATTTAGTAACTATCATCCAGTATAGATGTTTTCACTCTTCCGAGATACCATATCAAATGACAAATCGGTAACTCAATTGGCATGTTTGTTACCTCAAAGCTAGTTATATTTTCTATCTTGTACTTTTATCTTATTTTGATCTAGTTATTAATTTTAGGTCCATATCAACACGTCCGTTGCACCAACACTATGTAACATATAGATGGAAATGAGATATTTTGCTCAAGTGATATTTCTAAGCTCAACTATATATGTTAATTACCAACTACTATTGTCTTCTCTTATCCATTTCTCTTTTCGTCGGCATTCTCATTAATTAAATTTTATGCTTCTAGGCATAGGCATTACTGCTGGATGTGATTGAGCTGAAGCGCAGCACAGTGCATTGGGATGAATGTTTCATTTTTTGATTTAATAATGTGCTGAAATCGTTCAGCAAGTAAGAATATCACTTGAATATAGTTTGTGAGAATTAAACTGTTTTAGTTTTTCACAAGCATGTTCATCACCATAGATCGATTGTGATCAGGATCTACCCATGCTCTTTTTTTATGCCTTGAGATTAATGGGAAAAACACAGGGCCGAAGGAAGTATCGCAGAATATACCAGATAAGGGAAATATAAGTGTTGTAATTTTTCAAAAAGAAATAATTGGCATGTAATCTTGTCTATCCAAACGAAATTTTAACATTTCAGTTTTGGTTCCAGTCTACAAATAATTTGATGCTTTCATGAACGACAAAATTAGCATGGTAGAAATTTGTTCGATGGTGAGAAGACTTCTTGCTGCTGTTGTCCAGTTATTTGTTATGGTTCATATAAGCCAGAGGACTCATCATTCTTCGTTGGAAGAGAATGGCGACCCACACGGCTCCGAGTCCCCTGCCGGTATGGACTCCCACACAGGTCGAGTTGCCTGCTGCACGCCACCTGCCTCGCTGCACCTGCCATTAATCAAGGCATTAATCCGGCCACAGGCACTTCCTACCACCCCTCTCTTCCCCTATATACCGCCTAACCCGGTGTCATTGCCACCCCAGAGGTTTTCTGTCATACTCCCTCCGTCCTGAAAAACATGTCGCGAGGATATTTTTTCAAAAAAACCCTTCAGTTTCTCCCGACCAAATCCGCACTCGTCGTGTCCTCCTCCTCCGACAGAATCCCCAGCTGCGCTGCTCCCCGCCGCCGTCGCTTCCCCGCTCCCCCGCCGCAGCTGCCTCCTGCTCCGCCGCTGCATCTGCCGCTCACCTTCCTCCCCAAGCTCCCCCCTTCCTCATAAAAATCTTAGATTTCCCCAGCTACCGCCGCGCTGATGAGCCCGACGACGACAACAAGCTTAAGCTCGTGGATTTGCTCGTGGATTTGCGACTTCTTCTTCTTCGTTGTTTCTCTGGTGGAAGACCCGCGGCAGCGGCAGCGGCGGAGGCGGCGGCTGTAACACCGCGGCAGCGGCAACGGCTGTCCAGTGGGTCGTGCCTGCTCACTTGGCAGCAGCAGCGGCCACTACAAATCTTCTCCAGCATCTCCAAGTCCTACAGCCTGGGCAGCAGCGGCGGCGGCTACAACCTGGGTATGAACCTCTCTGTCTACTGAATTTACTGAATTTGAGTATTCTCTGTAAACCAGTGCCCGAGATGAAGTACTTACTGAATTTACTGAATTTGAGTATTCTCTGAATTTACTGAGTCACTTCATCTTTACTGAATCACTTCATCTCTGCTAGTCACCAACTTCATCTTTACTGAATTTACTGAATGTGTGTATTCTCTGAACCACTTATTCTCTGTCTACTGAATTTTAGTGAATGTGAGATGTACTCCTGTAAACTGAGATGTGCTTTTGTAAAGTGTGATGTCAACTTGTGAATTATACTCTGTGCAGTTGTTTCTGAGAGCCTAAAACTTGCTTATGCAGTAAATTGCCCAAGTTAGCCGTAATACATTCATCTTACTGCAAACAAGAGTAGCCGTCATGTGTGTCCATTTATTGTTCAAAAATTCAGTACTCCTAGGTCAAGAGAGAGATTATGTTAAAAATTCAGTTAAGTAGGCATGGTACTCTTATTTTGAGTTGGAAAATCAAAATAAGTGAATGGATACTGCTTGAGTTGGAAAATCAGTGTAAATCTACTGTAAAAATTCAGTACTCCTACGCTAAGAGAGAGATTGAAATTGAGTACTCCTAGGCCAAGAGAGAGATTATGTTAAAAATTCAATTAAGAAGGCATGGTACTCTTATTTTGAAGTAAAAATTCAGTTTAAAAGTCAGTTAAAAGTCCAGTTTGTAAACCAAAGGAGTAATAGCTGCATCTTCCAGGATAGTAGTGTGGGCCTCCTAATTGGTTGTAGCTTCAGTAGCTTACTCCAGTACTGTTAATGGAATAATGAAGCTGCTGCTGATTGTTAAGTTGAATATTCTTTGCCACTTACGATTGTTGCTGATGGAGTACTCCAGCACAATGAACTGGAGTAATTTTTTCAGCCACTATCTTTGTTTTCTTTTGGCTCCCATGATGTTGCATTACCTACAGTTGAGCATTTCTCTTATAATGCTCTCCACTGGAGTACAACGGAGGAGTAATGTTAGGTTATCTTTCATTTTTTGTTAATTTTCTTGTGATTGAATTTTTCTGACTTCTTAGAATTATCTCTCTTGCAACACACTGTTTAAAGAATGAAATTGACAGTGTAATTTGTGAAGAACCATAACCATAATGTGTTGGAAATATGCCCTAGAGGCAATAATAAATAAGTTATTATTATATTTCCTTGTTCATGATAATTGTTTATTATCCATGCTATAATTGTATTGATAGGAAACTCAGATACATGTGTGGATACATAGACAACACCATGTCCCTAGTAAGCCTCTAGTTGACTAGCTCGTTAATCAATAGATGGTTACGGTTTCCTGACCATGGACATTGGATGTCGTTGATAACGGGATCACATCATTAGGAGAATGATGTGATGGACAAGACCCAATCCTAAGCATAGCACAAAGATCGTGTAGTTCGTTCGCTAAAGCTTTTATAATGTCAAGTATCATTTCCTTCGACCATGAGATTGTGCAACTCCCGGATACCGTAGGAGTGCTTTGGGTGTGCCAAACGTCATAACGTAACTGGGTGGCTATAAAGGTACACTACAGTTATCTCCGAAAGTGTTTGTTGGGTTGGCACGAATCGAGACTGGGATTTGTCACTCCGTGTGACGGAGAGGTATCTCTGGGCCCACTCGGTAGGACATCATCATAATGTGCACAATGTGATCAAGGAGTTGATCACGGGATGATGTGTTACGGAACGAGTAAAGAGACTTGCTGGTAACGAGATTGAACAAGGTATCGGGATACCGACGATCGAATCTCAGGCAAGTATCGTACCGATAGACAAAGGGAATTGTATACGGGATTGATTAAGTCCTTGACATCGTGGTTCATCCGATGAGATCATCGTGGAACATGTGGGAGCCAACATGGGTATCCAGATCCCGCTGTTGGTTATTGACCGGAGAACGTCTCGGTCATGTCTGCATGTCTCCCGAACCCGTAGGGTCTACACACTTAAGGTTCGATGACGCTAGGGTTATAAAGGAAGTTTGTATGTGGTTACCGAATGTTGTTCGGAGTCCCGGATGAGATCCCAGACATCACGAGGAATTCCGGAATGGTCCGGAGGTAAAGATTTATATATGGGAAGTCCTGTTTTGGTCAGCAGACAAGTTTCGGGGTCACCGGTATTGTACCGGGACCACCGGAAGGGTCCCGGGGGTCCACCGGGTGGGGCCACCTGCCCCCGGGGGGCACATGGGCTGTAGGGGGTGCGCCTTGGCCTATATGGGCCAAGGGCACCAGCCCCAAGAGGCCCATGCGCCAAGAGAAGAGGGAAAGGAAGAGTCCTAAAGGGGGAAGGCACCTCCGAGGTGCCTTGGGGAGGAGGGACTCCTCCTAGCCGCACCCTTCCTTGGAGGAAGGGCCAAGGCTGCGCCTCCCCCCTCTCCCTTGCCCCTATATATATGTGGGAGGTGGGAGGGCAGCCATACCAATGTTCTGGTGCAGCCCTCCCCTTCTCCCAAGTCCTTCTCCTCTCCCGTGGTGCTTGGCGAAACCCTGCAGGATTGCCACGCTCCTCCACCACCACCACGCCGTTGTGCTGCTGCTGGATGGAGTCTTCCTCAACCTCTTCCTCTCTCCTTGCCGGATCAAGGCGTGGGAGACGTCACCGGGCTGTACGTGTGTTGAACGCGGAGGTGCCGTCCATTCGGCACTTGGTCATCGGTGATTTGGATCACGACGAGTATGACTCCATCAACCCCGTTCTCTTGAACGCTTCCGCGCGCGATCTACAAGGGTATGTAGATCCACTCCTCCCTCGTTGCTAGATGACTCTATAGATTGATCTTGGTGACACGTAGGAAAATTTTGAATTATTGCTACGTTCCCCAACAGTGGCATCATGAGCTAGGTCTATGCGTAGTTACCATGCACGAGTAGAACACAAAGTAGTTGTGGGCATTGATTTTGTTCAATATGCTTACCGTTACTAGTCCAATCTTGATTCGGCGACATCGTGGGATGAAGCGGCCCGGACCGACCTTACACGTACTCTTACGTGAGACTGGTTCCACCGACTGACATGCACTAGTTGCATAAGGTGGCTGGCGGGTGTCTGTCTCTCCCACTTTAGTCGGATCGGATTCGATGAAAAGGGTCTTATGAAGGGTAAATAGCAATTGGCATATCACGTTGTGGTCTTTGCGTAGGTAAGAAACGTTCTTGCTAGAAACCCATAGCAGCCACGTAAAACATGCAAACAACAATTAGAGGACGTCTAACTTGTTTTTGCAGGGTATGCTATGTGATGTGATATGGCCAAAAGGATGTGATGAATTATATATGTGATTTATGAGATTGATCATGTTCTTGTAATAGGAATCACGACTTACATGTCGATGAGTATGACAACCGGCAGGAGCCATAGGAGTTGTCTTTATTTATTTATGACCTGCGTGTCAACATAAACGTCATGTAATTACTTTACTTTATTGCTAACCGTTAGCCATAGTAGTAGAAGTAATAGTTGGCGAGACAACTTCATGAAGACACGATGATGGAGATCATGATGATGGAGATCATGGTGTCATGCCGGTGACGATGATGATCATGGAGCCCCGAAGATGGAGATCAAAAGGAGCAATATGATATTGGCCATATCATGTCACTATTTGATTGCATGTGATGTTTATCATGTTTATACATCTTATTTGCTTAGAACGGCGGTAGTAAATAAGATGATCCCTCATTAAAATTTCAAGAAAGTGTTCCCCCTAACTGTGCACCGTTGCGACAGTTCGTTGTTTCAATGCACCACGTGATGATCGGGTGTTTGATTCAAACGTTCACATACAACGGGTGTAAGACAGATTTACACATGCAAACACTTAGGTTGACTTGACGAGCCTAGCATGTACAGACATGGCCTCGAAACACAGAAGACCGAAAGGTCGAGCATGAGTCGTATGGTAGATACGATCAACATGAAGATGTTCACCGATGTTGACTAGTCCGTCTCACGTGATGATCGGACACGGCCTAGTTGACTCGGATCATGTAATCACTTAGATGACTAGAGGGATGTCTATCTGAGTAGGAGTTCATAAGATGAACTTAATTATCCTGAACATAGTCAAAAGGTCTTCGCAAATTATGTCGTAGCTCACGCTTTAGTTCTACTGTTTAGATATGTTCCTAGAGAAAATTTAGTTGAAAGTTGAAAGTAGCAATTATGCGGACTAGGTCCGTAAACTGAGGATTGTCCTCATTGCTTCACAGAAGGCTTATGTCCTTAATGCACCGCTCAGTGTGCTGAACCTCAAACGTTGTCTGTGGATGTTGCGAACATCTGACATACACATTTTGATAACTACGTGATAGTTCAATTAAACGGTTTAGAATTGAGGCACCGAAGACGTTTTGAAACGTCGCGAAACATATGAGATGTTTCGAGGGCTGAAATTGGAATTTCAGGTTCGTGCCCACGTCAAGAGGTATAAGACCTCCGACGATTTTCTTAGCCTACAAACTAAGGGAGAAAAGCTCAATTGTTGAGCTTGTGCTCAGATTGTCTGAGTACATCAATCATTTGAATCGAGTGGGAGTTGATCTTCCAGATGAGATAGTGATGTTTCTCCGAAGTCATTACCACCAAGCTGCTAGAGCTTCGTGATGAACTATAACATATCAAGGACATATATGATGATCTTTGAGATATTCGTGATGTTTGACACCACAAAAGTAGAAATCAAGAAGGAGCATCAATTGTTGATGGTTGGCGAAACCACTAGTTTCAAGAAGGGCAAGGGCAAGAAGGGATACTTCATGAAACGGCAAATCAGCTGCTGCTCTAGTGAAGAAACCCAAGGTTGAACCCAAACCCGAGACTAAGTGCTTTTGTAATAAGGGGTACAACCACTGGAGCAGAATTACCCTAGATACTTGGTAGATTAGAAGGCTGGCAAGGTCGATAGAAGTATATTGGATATACATTGTGTTGATGTGTACTTTACTAGTACTCCTAGTAGCACCAGGGTACTAGATACCGGTTCGGTTGCTAAGTGTTAGTAACTCGAAATAAAAGCTACGGAATAAACGGAGACTAGCTAAAGGTGAGCTGACGATATGTGTTGGAAGTGTTTCCAATGTTGATATGATCAAGCATCGCACGCTCCCTCTACCATCGAGATTGGTGTTAAACCTAAATAATGGTTATTTGGTGTTTGCGTTGAGCATAGACATGATTGGATTATGACTATCGCAATACGGTTATTCATTTAAGGAGAATAATCGTTACTCTGTTTATTTGAATAATACCTTCAATGGTCTTACGCCTAAAATGAATGGTTTATTGAATCTCGATCGTAGTGATACACATGTTCATGCCAAAAGATATAAGATAGTAATGATAGTACCACCTACTTGTGGCACTGCCACTTAAGTCATATCGGTATAAAACGCATGAAGAAGCTCCATGTTGATGGATCTTTGGGCTCACTCGTTTTTGAAAAGTTTGAGACATGCGAACCATGTCTATTGGTGTTTATGCATGAAGAAACTCCATGCAAATGGACCGTTTGGACTCACTTGATTTTTGAATCACTTGAGACATGCAAATTATACCACATGGGCAAGATGACTGAAAGCCTCAGTTTCGGTAAAATGGAACTGGAAAGCAACTTGTTGGAAGTAATACATTTTGATGTGTGCAGTCCAATGAGTGCTGAGGCGTGTAGTGGATATCGTTATGTTCTTACTTCACAGATGATTTGAGTAGATGTTGAGTATATTTACTTGATGAATCACGAGTCTGAATTATTGAAAGGTTCAAGTAATTTCAGGGTGAAGTTGAAAGATCGTCGTGACAAGAGGATAAAGTATCTATGATATGATCATAGAGATGAATATCTGAATTACGAGTTTGGCACAGAATTAAGACATTGTGGAAATTGTTTCACAACTGATACAGCCTGGAACACCATAGTGTGATGGTGTGTCCGAACATCATAACTGCACCCTATTGGATATGATGCATACCATGATGTCTCTTATCGAATTACCACAATAGTTTATGGGTTAGGCATTAGAGACAACCACATTCACTTTAAAAGGGGCACCACGTAATTCCGATGAGATGACACCGTATGAACTATGGTTTAAAGAAACCTAAGCTGTCATTACTTAAAAGTTTGGGGCTGCGACGCTTATGTGAAAAAGTTTCGGGCTGATAAGCTCAAACCCAAAGCGGATAAATGCATCTTCATAGGACACCCAAAACAGTTGGGTATACCTCCTGTCTCAGATTCGAAAGCAATAAGGGATTGTTTCTAGAATCAGGTCCTTTCTCGAGGAAAAGTTTCTCTCGAAAGAATTGAGTGGGAGGATGGTGGAGACTTGATGAGGTTATTGAACCGTTACTTCAACTAGTGTATAGCAGGGCACAAAGAGTTGTTCCTGTGGCACCTACACCAATTGAAGTGGAAGCTTATGATAGTGATCATGAAACTTCAGATCAAGTCACTACCAAACCTCGTAGGATGACAAGGATGCGTACTACTTCAGAGTGGTACGTAGTCCTGTCTTGGAAGTCATGTTGCTAGACAACAATGAACCTACGAGCTATGGAGAAGCGATGGTGGGCCCGGATTCCGATAAATGGCTCGAGGCCATAAAATCCGAGAGAGGATCCATATATGAAAACAAAGTGTAGACTTTGGAAGAACTACTTGATGGTCGTAAGGCTGTTAGGTACATATGGATTTTAAAAGGAAGACGGACAATGATGGTAAATGTCACCATTAAGAAAGCTCGACTTGTCGTTAAGAAGTTTCCCGACAAGTTCAAGGAGTTGACTACGATGAGACTTTCTCACTCGTAGCGATGCTAAGAGTGTGTTGGAATTATATTAGCGATTACTGCATTATTTATGAAATCTTGTAGATAGGATGTCAAAACATTGTTTCCTCGATGATTTTCTTGAGGAAAGGCTGTATGTGATACAACCGGAAGGTTTTGTCAATCCTGAAAGATGCTAATAAGTATGCAAAGCTCCAGCAATCCTTCTAAGGACTGGAGTAAGCGTCTCGGAGTTGGAATGTGTGCTTTGATGATGATCAAAGATTTTGGGTTTATACAAAGTTTATGAGAAATTTGTATTTCCAAAGAAGTGAGTGGGAGCATTATAGAATTTCCGATGAGTATATGTTGTTAACATATTGTTGATTGGAAATGACGTAGAATTTCTAGAAAGCATATAGGGTTATTTGAAAAATGTTTTTCAATGGAAAACCTGGATTAAGCTACTTGAGAATTGAGCATCAAGATCTATAAGGATAGATCAAAACGCTTAATGGTACTTTCAAATGAGCACATACCTTGACATGATCTTGAAGGTGTTCAAGATGGACCAGTCAAAGAAGGAGTTCTTGCCTGAGTTGTAAGGTACGAAGTTAAGACTTAAAGCTCGACCACGGCAGAATAGAGAGAAAGGACGAAGGTCGTCCCCTATGCTTAAGACGTAGGCTCTACAGTATGCTATGCTGTGTACCGCACCTGAAGTGTGCCTTGCCATGAGTCAGTCAAGGGATACAAGAGTGATCCAAGAATGGATCACAGGACAGCGGTCAAAGTTATCCTTAGTAACTAGTGGACTAAGGAATTTTCTCGATTATGGAGGTGGTAAAAGAGTTCGTCGTAAAGGGTTACGTCGATGCAAGCTTAACACCTATCCGGATAGCTCTGAGTAGAGATACCGGATATGTATAATGGAGCAAAAATTTAGTACAGCTCCAAGTAGAACAGTTATTTGGAATAGCTCCAAATAGAACGTGGTAGCTACATCTGGGAGATGACATAGAGATTTGTAAAGCACACACGGATCTGAAAGGTTCAGACCCGTTGACTAAAACCTCTCTCACAAGCAACATGATCAAACCTAGAACTCATTGAGTGTTAATCACATAGTGATGTGAACTAGACTACTGACTCTAGTAAACTCTTGGGTGTTAGTCACATGGCGATGTGACCTGTGAGTGTTAATCACATGGCGATGTGAACTAGATTATTGACTCTAGTGCAAGTGGGAGACTGTTGGAAATATGCCCTAGAGGCAATAATAAATAAGTTATTATTATATTTCCTTGTTAATGATAATCGTTTATTATCCATGCTATAATTGTATTGATAGGAAACTCAGATACATGTGTGGATACATAGACAACACCATGTCCCTAGTAAGCCTCTAGTTGACTAGCTCGTTGATCAATAGATGGTTACGGTTTCCTGACCATGGACATTGGATGTCTTTGATAACGGGATCACATCATTAGGAGAATGATGTGATGGACAAGACCCAATCCTAAGCATAGCACAAAGATCGTGTAGTTCGTTCGCTAAAGCTTTTATAATGTCAAGTATCATTTCCTTAGACCATGAGATTGTGCAACTCCCGGATACCGTAGGAGTGCTTTGGGTGTGCCAAACGTCACAACGTAACTGGGTGGCTATAAAGGTACACTACAGGTATCTCCGAAAGTGTCTGTTGGGTTGGCACGAATCGAGACTGGGATTTGTCACTCCGTGTGACGGAGAGGTATCTCTGGGCCCACTCGGTAGGACATCATCATAATGTGCACAATGTGATCAAGGAGTTGATCACGGGATGATGTGTTACGGAACGAGTAAAGAGACTTGCCGGTAACGAGATTGAACAAGGTATCGGGATACCGACGATCGAATCTCGGGCAAGTATCGTACCGATAGACAAAGGGAATTGTATACGGGATTGATTAAGTCCTTGACATCGTGGTTCATCCGATGAGATCATCGTGGAACATGTGGGAGCCAACATGGGTATCCAGATCCCGCTGTTGGTTATTGACCGGAGAACGTCTCGGTCATGTCTGAATGTCTCCCGAACCTGTAGGGTCTACACACTTAAGGTTCGATGACACTAGGGTTATAAAGGAAGTTTGTATGTGGTTACCTAATGTTGGTCGGAGTCCGGGATGAGATCCCGGACGTCACGAGGAGTTCCGGAATGGTCCGGAGGTAAAGATTTATATATGGGAAGTCCTGTTTTGGTCAGCGGACAAGTTTCGGGGTCACCGGTATTGTACCGGGACCACCGGAAGGGTCCCGGGGGTCCACCGGGTGGGGCCACCTGCCCCGGGGGGCCACATGGGCTGTAGGGGGTGCGCCTTGGCCTATATGGGCCAAGGGCACCAGCCCCAAGAGGCCCATGCGCCAAGAGAAGAGGGAAAGGAAGAGTCCTAAAGGGGGAAGGCACCTCCGAGGTGCCTTGGGGAGGAGGGACTCCTCCTAGCCGCACCCTTCCTTGGAGGAAGGGCCAAGGCTGCGCCTCCCCCCCTCTCCCTTGCCCCTATATATATGTGGGGGGTGGGAGGGCAGCCATACCAATGTTCTGGTGCAGCCCTCCCCTTCTCCCAAGTCCTTCTCGTCTCCCGTGGTGCTTGGCGAAGCCCTGCAGGATTGCCACGCTCCTCCACCACCACCACGCCGTTGTGCTGCTGCTGGATGGAGTCTTCCTCAACCTCTCCCTCTCTCCTTGCTGGATCAAGGCGTGGGAGACGTCACCGGGCTGTACGTGTGTTGAACGCGGAGGTGCCGTCCGTTCGGCACTTGGTCATCGGTGATTTGGATCACGACGAGTACGACTCCATCAACCCCGTTCTCTTGAACGCTTTCGCGCGCGATCTACAAGGGTATGTAGATCCACTCCTCCCTCGTTGCTAGATGACTCCATAGATTGATCTTGGTGACACGTAGGAAAATTTTGAATTATTGCTATGTTCCCCAACATAATGCTCAAACCGTCTTTAGAACAAAAAATTCAAATTCAAATTGTACATGATCATTTGTTGCTCCAAGATAGGATAGTTGAGGCACATTGTAAATCCAAATATTTTAAATTAATTCAGATAACTAAAATTAATCCAAATTAATTCAAATAACTAAAATTAATCCAGATCAATTCAAATAATTCAAATAAATCCAAATAACCCAAATTAATTCAAATAACCCAGATAATTCAATTAATCCAAATAACCCACATAATTCCCTCTTGACACAAGGAATAGACAAGGCATACACAAGGAGATGACATAAGGGCCTCTTTGTCCCCTCTTGACACAAGATTACACAAGACATACACAAGGAGCACCAGGTATCAACGACTACCTGACTACATGACATAAGGGCCTTTTTGTCCCCTCTTGGCTACATTATTTTCCTTTCTCTGGCCATTTCTTCACTTCACTTCCCTTCCCTTCCCTTTACTCTTCTTTCGTTTCCCTTCTCTAGCTAATTCTTTCCTTTCACTTTCTTTTCCTATTGCAATTTCCATTTCTTCTATAATGGCCCTAGTATCAACAACTACCCGACTATCGCAATATACACCGCTTATTTCCATTCCAGCATTCTGAACGCGATCCTTGTGCAAGTGGGGCAACTTATATTGATTTTCTCCTTTGTCTTTCATAACTTCAAACATAACTGCTTCTAATGTGATAAAGCTTCTGTGCAACCTGTCGGGATCGTAGTTCTCGAATTCCTCTTCCACACCCTGTACCAGTTCCTGGATGTTTGTAGGTGACCTGCAGCCGGTTAGAGACTGGAGAGAGTTATAGAAGCAGAGGTCCAAACAATTTAACTCAGGGCTATTTGGGGGCTGTTGTAGCAATCGGATGTCAAGATAAGTTTGTTCCACAGCTTCTCGAAAAGCTACATCATTGGGAAGGACATGAGGCTTTGCGTTATCCTGTCGGATGAATATTGTTGCTCCCTCATCATCGTCAGGCCACTTATCCTGAATTGCCGGGATAACCTTATTGATTAGATAATCTCTGCACACAGGCCTGGTTACTTTCACTGATGTCAACACTTTTGTTCCCTTTGTTCTGTTTTGACTTGTCCGCTTCGCCTCAGTCTCTTCGACGAATGCCCAAATGCTGACCTTCCCATCGAATGTTAGCTCCCCCTCATTGTTATATCGAGGCTTGGCAACAGCTGTTAGGAACATCACCTTCCCAATGCTGTGAGTGTTTGACACGGTGCGCTTCGGTTCAGGTTCTCCTGGAAGTACATAGTAAATATTCTTCACTCTCGTCATGTCAAACCACTTCTCATCGATGTGAACCATATTCGTCATTGGTTTTAACATAGCCCGAGAAGTTGAGATCGAATTGTCATCGACCATGGACATATAAAATTTCAATCTCGCAAGCTTGTTCTCTAGCTTGAGGTGAGGCTTCACGGTGCTTGTGATGCGGTTGAGCTCATTCAACTGGAACCTCTTATGTAGGGTCGATCGGGCCACACCTAGAGACCATGCCAGAGATCGAATTGTTCTTCTTTTATTCAGTGGGATTGTTGAGGTCCTCTCTAGATCTAACTCCTTTCTCTTTCGGCCGGATCTTCCTGGCTTCTTGCTTGACACATCTACTTATTTGCCATCGACAATTTGCTTTTTAGTCTGTTCCCAGATTCTGTCAACAGATCGTACACTTATGTCCAACAGGTTTGAGACTAGCAGCTTGTCGTCTGGTTGAACAGATCCATCTCTGAGCTGGATTACCAGCAATGCAAAGTAAACACCATGTCTCTCCTTATATGACAATTCTCTTCTCTTCTCTTGAAGTATCCAATTCATAACTTCATCCTCTTCCTCTTGAGCTTCATCCTCTTTCCCTTCATCTTCTTGAGGCATCCAATTCATATCTTCATCGTCTTCCTCTTGAGGCATCAAGTTCAAATCCATAACTACATTCTCTGCCACTTGAGGTTCCTCCTCTTGAGGCATCAAATTCAAATTAATACCTTCATCGTCTTCCTCTTGAGGCATCATGTTCAAATCCATACTCCTGCTAGCAATGACAAAAGATGAGTACATCATGGTACCATAACAAGGATATACACACAAAAAATGAGTAGAATGACAAGAGCCTTGCAACCATTACAAAAATGTGAACTACTGACTAAGAAATGTTATGACAGGAGCCTTTGTAACACCATTTCATTTCTTATGAAACTTCCAACTCCTGTCATTTCAGAAAGAATTGGATTTCAACTCCTGTCATACAATTGGATTTTACTGTATGTATCTTAACTGAATTTTGACCATGCCTTGTTCCTTTCTTGCTTGCTTGCTTCTCTTGACTTCCAATGGGGAGTTACTTTATGTATGTGTATATATTGTCAATTTCTGTAACAGGACTTTGTCAGAGAAATGCATTCAGTGTACCTTCATGTCAAACTAATCCAGTTTACTGAATTTTACTCTAGTTAGAGTAGTTTTGCTGAACTTTACTCTACTTACAGTAGTTTTAACTGAAGTTACTCTACTTACAGTAGTTTTAACTGAAGTTACTCTACTTACAGTAGTTTTAATTGAATTTTACTCTACTTATAGTAGTTTCTACAGCCATTCACTTGTTTGTTCCTCTAGTACTGATAGAGGTCCCAGAGCTAGTAGCAGTTCCTCTAGCAAGTGCCATATATAACTACTCTACTTATCATCTCATGATTCTGCTCCTAACCTCTTTTTTACTGCCATGAATGAATTTGTCTTATTTCTGCTACTTTGGAGCAGGTTTTTTCTTCTCTATCTCTGAACCGTGATGTGCTCTGCTAAAGTGCTAATGCCACTAAATCATCTTGTTCTGCTTGGCTTAACAACTGGCCCATTTTTTTTTCTCTTCATTCACCACCAACTTTACTCTACTTACAGTAGTTCCTCTAGTAACAGTTCTAGAGACAATGTTTGTTTAGATCATAATTGCTCTGCATCTACTCATTTTTTCTGTGCCATGTCAAGCATAGATAGGTTCAATTAATTTGCTTGAATTATCAAAATTACTGTCACTACTACTGTATGATTTGACACTATCGAAATTGATTTAGTGTGAATATGTGCCTTATGTTTCATGCATTACAAATTTGCATTCCGAAAATTTGCAGTCAACAGTCACACACAATTGCTTCCAACACTATCAATCACACAATTTAAAATTTTAATCTATCAGGCACCCATAAATTCTTTTTGGGGTTGTAACAGTGACTGAATTTGAATTTTCAGGATCTTGTAACAGTGACTGGATTTGAATCATTTGATCTACTGCAATTACAGTAACAGAGATTTTTAAATTTGACTGCAGAGCAACACAATCATTTGATCTACCAGGCACACAATTTTTAGGTAGCAGTACCCTCTTCAGAGATCAGACAGTAGCACCACGGTCACTTGGATCAACAACAGATGGTCAGCAGCAGCAGCACGGGCGATGGAGCATCAGCAGCAGCAACACTGCAAGCAGTTAGCAAGAGCAGAGTAGCAGCACGACGGGCAGGCTCACGGGAGCAAAGTAGCAGGTCCTGCGCCTCACTAGAATCAATTTTCTTGAATTTCTCACTAATAACACTAGAATCAATTTGTTTTCAAAAATTCTGGAATCACTTTGCTTGATTTTCTCACTAGAATCAATTTGTTTCCAATAATACTGGAATCATGTACAGGAATCACTTTGCTTGACACTGGAATCAATTTGTTTCTTGTGGCAGGAGAAATCACCTCGATCGGGCAGGGATGGAGCAGCGTCAGGGAAGCAGCGGCGGCGACGGCCCTGCCGCACGGGCAGCGTCGGGGCAGACGAGCAATAGCAGCAGGGGAAGATGAGCAGCAGCAGGGGCAGACGAGCTCCACCGGCGGCAGGGGAGAAGCAACCGCACGGGCGCGCGGGCAGGGGAGAAGGAGCAGTAGGGGCTCGCGCGGGAGATCGAGGAGGAAGCACGCGAGCTCCTGGTCCAGTTTCCCGCGACGCCCGAAGGGGATCACGGCCGGGAGGAACTGCGGCGGCGCACGCGCGGGAGCTCGAGGAGGATCCGCGGGAGCTCAAGGAGGACGCGCTGGAGCTTGAGGCGGGCGCGGGTACGTGGCGACGGTGGCGGAGGACTTCCCGGTGGGCGACGAATCGCGCAGCTGGGCGGCGCCGGCCCCTGTCAACGGCGGAGGAAGGCGGAGGAAGAAGACGGGGATGGAGGGACTTATTTGAGATGGTTTTAAATCTGTGAGGGCTTTTTAGCAAAATTATAAATGAACTAAGCCTGTGACATGTTTTTTGGGACGGAGGGAGTACGAATCTAGCTTCGAAGGCATTTGCAAGCCATCGACCTCATCTTCTAGTATCTCTACTACCTCACTCACTGTCACGCAATCATCAAGTTCATCATATTCGTATCGATGTTCGTTCTTCCTACTGCCATCTCTATTATCGGAAGGGTACCCTTATCGGAATCCCAAAACCTTTTTATTTTCTAAACTACAAAGGAGTGGTAATTTTACAAGCCAAACTGGTGGCTCGACGTGTGACAGTGATGTTGTTGGCCAGGAAACTTGGCTACTTGCAGCAACGTCAAAGTTGAGTAAACACACATACTGTATATACCTGCTGTATATACAGGTGAGTAAACAGTAAACACACGTGACGGTGATGCTCCTGACTTTCTTGGAAAAGAGTCCAGGTGTGAATTGTACTTCCCCAAAGGAAAAGATTGAACACGAAACCAAAACCACCAGGGGAGTAGAAGTTACAGTTTTGCTAAAGCACATCTAGATGTGTCATAAGTATTGCACATCTAAGTCCTATATCATTGATCTTACGTTGAGATTCTTGTATATACTTTTTTTTTCTTTTTTCTTTTCCTCTTTATGCTTGATTCACCCATTTAGATGTGCAATAAATAGAGCACATCTAGATATGCCCTAGACACACCCTAGAAATTAACCACGGTGCCTCAGTACACGTAGGATTAGGAATAGGAGCAAGTACGAGTCGTAGTAGGATTAGGATTTCTAGTCCTAGTCTGTCTTCGTAGTTCCTCGTGGACGTGTTACGTGTATAAGCACCTCAGGGTGCTAGCGAGGTTCACCTAAGAGGAGGCTGCCAGCTAGCTTGCTTCTTCAGCTAGCTTTGCACGTACGCCGTTTCAGCTCCTGGTGAATTGATCTAGCGTCATAAAACCAACATAAGTCTGCCCGTGGCTCCGGCAGGCACGCAGCCTCCCCGCCGTTCTCCCGATCCATCGACGAGCCGTCCTCCGCCACTCCCTCCTGCCTCTCCGCCGTGCTCCCTCGGCCTGCCGCGGGCTCTCCGTGACAAAGAGGGTGCCGATTGAAACGACTAGCCATCGCGGCAGCTTGATGGCGCTCGAAGACGACGATCTGCTCCGAGAGATCCTCCTCCGTCTCTCGACGTTGCCGTCCTCCCTCCCGTGCGCCTCCGCAGTCTGCAAGCGGTGGCGAGGCCTCGTCACCGACCCCACATTCCTCTCCAGCTTCGTCGACCACCACGGGAAGGAGGGGCCGCCCATCCTCGGTTTCTTTGTGAAAGACTATCCGGAGCATTACGAGGTTGTCGTGTTCCACCCAATCTTGGACCCTCCAGACAGCGTCCCAATGAGCATCGACTTCGAACGGTACTGCACCATGCTCGGATGCCGGGACGGCCGCGTTCTCATCGTAGACGGTGAAAGGTGGGAGCTCGTCGTGTGCGCTCCCATCACCGGCGAGCAGCAGCGCGTGCCCATCCCGACGGAGTTCGACAGGGGCTGTTTCATGGGTACAGTGATGTGCACTGCCAGCGACCCTGGCCATGTGCACGGCGCCTGTCATTCGGGCCCCTTTAAGTTTATTTCTCCGAGACTGATGCATGGGGCAATCTCATCTCGATGGTCGGTCCACGTCAAGTATTTGAGGCCGGTTGTCCTGGGTTGCTTGTTGGCACGGCTCTTTACTGGTTGTCCACGGGTAGTGATACCATAATTGAGTTTGATTTGGAAGAGCAAAGTCTAGCTGTGATCAGTGTGCCTCCTGGTACAGAGGAAGTCCGCGAGCGTCCGATCATCCTGGCTGAGGATGGCGCTATTGGCTTTGCCGTCTTGTCTTACCCGCATTTTCAAATGTGGCAGAGAAACATGAACTGTCGTGGTGTTGGCACATGGGTGCCGTGGAAAACCATTCAAATGCACATCATTCTTGGCCTCCCTCCCCAGCTTGAGTTACCTATAATGAAAACTATAGTGTGCTATGATGAGATTACTAATACAATTTTTTTGTGTGTGGATGAGAATGTATACATGGTTCAACTCAAGTCGATGGAATCCAAGAGACTTTATACAACCGAGGATGTCTATGGCTTCTATCTTTTCAAGAGTTTCTATCCACCAGGTGATTGCTCATCCTTTTTTATATCATAAGTATAATATGTTCACTAACAACTTGAAGATGGTAAACAATTCCCGGTAATAAAACTTAGTAATCGTCCCTTTGCTAGATGGAAGAACTGTGTTATCATCTAAGCCGTCTTTTGTCTTCAAGGATACCAAATCAAACAGTAAATTTATAACTCACTTGGCATGTTTGAAATCTCAAAGCTAGCTATATTCTTTATCTATTATTCTTTTATCTGGGTATCTTAACTCCATAAAAGCAAGACGCTTCTGAATAACCCAGTCCAGGGAATTTCTTGCTGGACGAGTGATATTTGAAGTCGGATCCGTCGTATCTTGTTTATGTGTACATGGTTATACTTGGCTACTCTTCTCTTTGGCCAGGAGAGAGTTTAAATTTCTTTTCGTAAAAACACAAAACAATTGTTCAAGCAGATTGTAGAAAGTGTTCATATCACTTTACAAAATGTTTAATCACATTTTAAAAAGAGTAAAATATACAAGTCCTAAATCTATTCCGTGTGTGTCAAGTTGGTCATAATACTATGAAAATGCACCTATGGGTCCTAAAAGTTTGCTAAGTGTGTCACCGGCAGTCCTAGCGGCGCTGCATCAGCATTTTTTTGGCTCTCCTCTTTGCATAGAACCTACATGGATACCATCTAGCCCAATCTAACCAAGCAATCCATCTCATTCCTCTGATTCTCTCCCACGATCTAGTCGCCGCCATCCTACATTTGTGTTGCGCAAATATCGCTCTCCGACGTGATGGCCCCAGACCCCCTCCCCATGCAGTGGCGTCTTCCTTCCCCGAAGAGCGATGCACAGGGCGGCGCTCGCCGCAAGTAGCAGGCAGGCTCCAGCCCCGGTCCTCCTCCTACCACAACGCGGAAGTCTCGATGACTCCATCCCCACCTCCTCTGTTATATTTGTGTCGTATATTTGTACATGTGCGATTACATGGACTTGGAGATGCAATTGAGTGGATACACGAGTCGGGTTGAAGTCGAACAAGTTGTATCTTAGGCCTCTTATATAATGAGGATGCACCACAACTTGTAACCCATGACGACTTGATAGCAATAGGCACACGGGGGAACCGACGTCATGTGTCGGTACCTGGGAGGCAGGTGTTGCAGCATTTTGGGGAGAAGTGCATGTAGTCAGTACCCCAGGGATGTACCTGGCCTCGGTGAACCTCATTAACAAATATCGTGCCTTGCTATCGTCTTTGATTTTGTATGAGAGTTTTATTCTAACATTCTCCCCAGCAGATGAACCTTCCCTGGCGGCGCGAGTAGACGTGTTAGAGTTTTTCAAGCGCGTGACACAAGAGCTCATCATGTTCGCGACGTTCGGGGGCCGAGGTGGACTGCGGCCATCCAAGTGGAGAGGAAGGCAAGAGAAAGGACGTATGCAAGTAGGAGGACCAAAAAATAGAAGCGGTGACATGGGGGGGGGGGGGGGGGGTTGCAACAGGTTGTCACGTGAAAGTAGTTAACCTGTCATTTGTGCAAGTGAAAGTTGATGGAGTCTGAATAGGATTGTGGCTGACACACTTGGTAAACATTTAGGATCCAGATATGCATCTTACATATACCAAAGAAGTTCATCCCCACTAACTTATTTATCTCCACATGCAAGCATGCCCCGTATAATTATAGACTAGATAAGATCAACCCCACCATGCAACCATGCATGAAGAAAGAGCCATCACCACATGCAACCATGCATGGAAAAATGTTCTTCATTCTATTTGTTTTCTTATGTTCAATAAATATTTTACAACTATATAATAAGACATATGTATTTCATTTTGGTTCACATGTTAATAATCTAAAAAATTATATTCCACACAATCAAATCTAATTGAAATATATTGCACCGGTTACCACAGTAACACGCGGGTTATCATCTACTCCCTCCGTCCCAATAATGTAAGACATTTTTGGCACTAGTGTAGTGTCAACAATATCTTACATTATGGGACGGAGGGAGTAGTTTTTATAGTATTAGGACTAACTTGACACCCCTCAAATACTTTTAGGACTTGTGGTGTATTTTACTCTTTAAAAATATTAATCTGTTTCAAAAACATACCATTCACATTTTTATTCTATGTAAAAAAAATGTTCAAGTATTTTTTTTAAATATGATCCATTCAAAAATGTGTGTACATTAGTAAATATGCACGTTCGTTGCAACAAAAAGAAAAATGTTCTAACCCTGTACAGATGTTTGCACGTGTTAAAAACTTATTCATAGTATTTAGTGAACAGACATTTTTCAATGTGTACTTGGAAACTGTTCAATGGGTATACAAAATTATTTCAACATATATCTGGAACAAGCCAGCGTATATTTGGAAAATAGAAAAGGAAAAAGATAAAATCGATATAGAAAAGGACCGATCTAGCGAGCGGCCGGCTGCTCGCTAGTCATCCCGAGCGGCCGGTCTAAAACAGACAATTTTAGTCCCTAATTCATAAAAGGTAATAATTTGTCCCTTCCAATTAATAAAACAATTCTAATTAGAAAAAGTACCACGTACTAAAAAAAATACTACAAAAGCAAACATGTAAACAGATATGAACGCATTTATTTTGGGTTTTTAAATTTTAAAAAGTCATAACTTTTAGATCGCACTTCGAAATTAATATCCATTTTCACCGTTAGAACCCTCGCGACGTGCTCTTCAAAAGTAGATCCCATATGAGAATGTTTTGACGAACTAGTCTTCCTGCCAACTAAATATCAATATGTGTGCAAATAGAGTACATGCCACGCCAACTAAACATCAGTGTGTGTGCAACTAGACTACGTTGCCGCGCCAACTGAGTATATGTGTGTGCCAATAGTCTTGTCAACTAAACATCAATGCGTGTGCAACCAGACTACATTGCCACGCCAATTGAGTATATATGTGTGTAACTAGTCCTGCCAACTAAATATCAATTTATGTGCAACTAGAGTACATTGCCACGTCAATTGCGCATATGTGTGTGCAACTAGTGTCCTGCCAACTAAACATCAATATGTGTGCAACTAGACTAAATTACAAGCCAACTAAGCATATGTGCGTGCAACTAGTGTTCTGCCAACTAAACATCAATGTGTGTGCAACTAGACTACGTTACATGCCAACTAAACATCAATGTGTGTGCAACTAGACTACATTACAAGCTATGACAATTCATATGCGACTATGCGGACCAAATTGTGCAACTCTGTGGCCGTGCATGTGCCAACTAGGACTACTATGTGTGCAACTACAACTACTGTGGATGCAACTTCAAAAAACTGAGTTTGAAAAAAATTGCACCATGCAGTATTAAAGTTGCACAAAGCAGTACTAAAGTGCACAATAGAGCGTGAAAGTTGGCATCAAAAAAATTTCGTCGAAACATACTCTTGCGCAATCTAGTTTCAAAGTTCTCGTTGCAAAGAATTCAACAGTGAAGACGGATCTGAATCCGACGTGCGGTTTGAAAGATATGTCTTTTTAAAAATCCGGAAAACCAAAATAATTATACGTGAAGCTACTAACTAGTCTAAACACATTAAATGGTGATAACGACATGCACTAGCAGACAAGAAAAACAACTCATGCATGGCTAGGAAGCCCGACCGCTCGTTCTCGTCAATTAGCGCGCCGCCACTTTTTAGATTTTGGGTATAGAAAATGCACAGGAAATAAACTTGTGCTGAAGCTTCCTAAACCGGTCCACCGTCCACCCGAAAAACGGCCCTTCAAAAGCGAACGCATTGTTGTGAGCCAGCCTGCTAAGCTATCGCGGGCCCACATTGGAGGATGGGTCCGTTAGTTTGGTGGCCCAGATCGACCAGGGAAAGAAAGTCGTTTTTTTTTTGGCACAGACAGGGAGAGAAAGTCAGCAGGGCCCGTCCGCCCATCCCCTTCCCTCCCTCCTCCGTCGCCCCACCATACCCCCCGGCGGCGTCGCCGGCGACTGGACCAGCTTCCCGTGCGCTTCCTGTGGCAGGCCGCCATGCACGCTTCCCTCCCCCGCCACAGCAGCTACTTTCTACTGCGGCTGCCGTCGACCTCCTCCTCCGCCACCGCCACCGCATCAGGAAAGGTGAACCTTCCTCCTCTTCCTTTCTTCTGGAAGTTGGCCACGATTCACCACAGGTTTGAGTGTCTCTAGGTCTGGGGCTGCTCGTACCAATCCATCGCTCGCTGCTGGTACGGAGGACAAAATTCAGGAATCCCGCGAGTGTCACTAAATGGTATGCACAAACTTCTCATGCACCTCCAGTCCCACGAGTGCTATTAATTTTCGTATTCTCGTCAAATCTCACTAATATTCAGTATAGCATGGTGGTACCAAGGAGCATTACATGGTCACGGTAGCAGAGACGAGCAGCCTGGTATCCACACTCTATTATTACCTTCCATAATGCTAATTGAGTTGGAGATCGGCTATCATGTACAGTACCCACTACAAGCACATCACAGCCTATTATCATGTAATACAAGCACAATCGAAACTGGGAGAACTTAAAAGCGCTTCCGGTATCTAACTGATCCGGGTTGTATTAGTTAGTGTCAAAATTTATTTCACTCTGTCCATTTCTCTGCTTTCTTGGAGCCTAGCAGCTTTTTGGAACATGCTGTAAATTCCAATTACAATGACTACTAAAATACCTGCATTAATTGATCTAAAAAGAGACCTGCATTACACAGTGAAACTGAACATTCCAATGAATAAATTCAGTCCAGCTGTTGTAGAACAACATGGTTTCAATGTTGAAGTATCTTACAGATTCTAGTAATTTGAGAAGATACAACTACACAACAGACATTTCATTTGCTTTACCTAAGCAAATTTTCTGTCCTGCTCATAATCTAATTGCCTATCTTGTCAGGATTGTCTCATTTCACCCGGGGCCTGATAGATGTGAAGCGAGAGGTGCAGCCGAAGACGTCACATTTGCAGCAATGCCAAAATTCGCTTGGTTTGTTGCAACAAAGTTATCATCTATATCGCTCTCTGCATCCATGGTACCTTCCAAGACCTTCACTACCTCGGACATTTTAGGCCTTCTTTTGCAATCGATCTGGAAACACCACATTGCTAGCTTCATCATCTGAATTACATCCTGCTCGTGTGCTTGCATGTCATTACTGTTCTTGTCAATCAAATCTACCAAGTGATTGTTCTTCACCTTTTCTTCCAATAGGGTAATAAGATAGATGCTCTCTTCAGAACGGGAAGTGTCGAGATTCTTTCTTCCACTCACGATTTCCATGACCACCACGCCAAAGCTATAGACATCAGCCTTCTCTATAATTTGTGATGTCAACCATTCAGGAGCTAAATATCCAGGTGTGCCTGTCATTCTAGTAACAACTTGGCTCATGTCCCTATCAATGAGCTTACACAGACCAAAATCAGAAAGTTCAGCATTGAAGTCCTCATCTATAAGGATATTTTGTGGTTTGACATCCTTAGCTATGGCCCCAGGTGATAAGCGAGACCCTTAGCTATGTTAGTGATAATCTTGAATCGCGGTCGCTCCCGCGGGCGGCCCGGGAGCGAAGCCCGCGCTGCTCGGCGGCGGCGGGGTCCTTCCCTCCTCCAGCTCGGGCAGGTGCGGCGCGGGCCGTCTGCTTCGACGGGAGCTCGGCGCGGCAATCGTGCTGGCATGGGCGGTCACGTTCGGGAAGGCACGGGTGGGCGTGGGGCAGCACGAGTGGGCATGCGGGGCGCGGCTCGGGCGCGCTAGGCCTCCGGCGGCGCGGATCTGGCGCCTTGCAGGGGCTCACGGTGGGGGAGTCTGGCCTCCTAGTTGCGCGACACCGCGGCTCCGGCGGCTGGCGGCCGCGGTGGCATCGTTGGCTGGATCGGGGGCTGCGGCCCGGTGGCTCCTTCCTGGCGAGTGGGGTGGGGTGGCACCTCCCTTCCTGCCTTCGGGTCCTTCGTCTCCACACGGGTCGGCTTCTTGCTGGCTCTTGGGGGCTGCTGCGGTGTAGCGTCAAGGTGAGCTCGAGTCTGGGGAGCTGCGGGGCGAGGTGGGAATGGAGCGGCTGGCGCGCCAGCTCCAGATT
This sequence comes from Triticum urartu, assembly GCF_056163025.1. Classification (NCBI taxonomy): domain Eukaryota; kingdom Viridiplantae; phylum Streptophyta; class Magnoliopsida; order Poales; family Poaceae; genus Triticum; species Triticum urartu. The sequence goes on from NC_141875.1 coordinate 7,741,549, forward strand.
TTGTAGTGGTCGGAGTTTGTCGACGTCCCCGTCTTTGATCTGGCGATCTTCGAGGCGGTCGGTCGTGGGATGGTGCTCAGCGGCTTGGTTGGCGCTGCCTGCAGCGCTGGTGGATGTGTGGCTTGCTTCTGGCTCGAGGCAAGCTCGTCATGGTGGCGGATGGCCCGGACGGCGATCTCGTGCGGGAATTGTCCTGCAGTGGTCCGAATCGGGTCTGGTGCATTGTTGCTCTGGGAAAAATCCCTGCTGACCCATGGTGTGAGCCGACCACGACGGCGCCACCCCGGCGTCGTATACTTTCCTGGAGGCGTGGTCTCCGAGCTATGTCGCGTGGATCTGCTTCGCCATGGTTCAGGTCGTCTTGCTGTAGGGATGTGCTCAAACTTCGGGTGAGAACCTTGCATCGACTTTGTCGATGTCAGCGGTAGCGGCATCTATTGACGTCGCCTTCCTTGCCGGAGGTGCCGCTGTGGAGCTCCAGCACCTACAGTACTTTGCTTTGTGGTCTCCGGGTGAAAACCTAAGATCGGGCTTGCCGGATTGGATGATGGTGTTGCGTCTTCAACAGCACGACCTCCTTGGAGGCATCATCTTGGGGGCCCAAAGCGACGGCTCTTGTTGCTGCGTGTGATAGGGGTGGTGCGTTTGGTGGTGGTGGTGTGGCCAGCTTGGGGCCGACGGTGGTGTGTTTCTTCTTCATGTGTTTCTCTTTGGCTGTCCTTCGCGTGGTCTCCGTCCTGTTCCTGTGCATGCTCAAGACCCTCCCATGGTTGCCATTGTGCTACGGTGAGCTTTGGGCTCTTGGTGCTGTCTTGCTTCACATTTGCTCAATGACGACGCAATGATGCCTCCCCAACTTGCTAATCGTTTAGACCGCCCGTGGTGGATCTCCGAGTCAAGGTTCGTGTTTAGGTTTGGCACTGATTGATTTTGGTTGATCCTCCGTTGTGCCGTGGGGCTCGGTACGAACGCCGGTGCGGTGCGTTAGGTTGTTTCCAGAGTCTTAGTATTGTGATCCCTCGACAGCACCTCACATCTACTTGTTTCTCGCGTGGTGTTTGTCTTTCTGCCTGCTAGCTAGGTCATGCCTTCTCCTGGGTGGCAATTTTTTCTCATCTTCTTTAACCTTGTTACCTGTACGGTTTTCGGCCCGGTTTCCCTCATAAACGGGGTCAACATGTTTAGGTTTGTGATCCGGTTTCCCTTATAAACTGGATCAGCCAAAGTTAAGGAGTGACTCTTGGCTTTGGCAACCTTTTGAGCAATATATCCAGGTGGGGATCCTCTCCCCCCGGTGACCGTTCAAAAAAAGATAATCTTGAATCACAATCTCCATTGTAAAGGAGGAGCAGTGTTGTCATTGTCCAATGATCCTTTCGGCATATACTCATAAACCAAGAGCCAGTGGGATTTCTCTGCACAGAAACCAAATAGCCTTACCAGAATGATATGATGAATGCTTCCGATTGTCTGAACCTCTGCCATGAATTCTCTCTTTCCCTGACCAGCTTGATCCAAACGTTTTACAGCAATCCTTTCCTCGCCTAGCAGTCCCTCAAGAACTGACCCAAATCCTCCTTCCCCAAGCTTGTCTTTGAATTGCTCGCGGTTGCCACTTCTAACTGTTGATACGTGAACCTAATTGGTGTTCTTCTTCCATGTACGACGAAAAGGATGAATGCGACAATTAAAACAAAACTGGCTATGGAACCCGCAATTACAACCGAAATAGCTGTGCCTACTTTTCTAGGCGAAGGTCCTGTGCTGGATGGCCCAATAGCAGTCGAGTCAGGAGGACTTGGAGGTCTTGATGAAAGAGGAGGACGATGAAAGAGGTGGACTCGGAGGTTCTGATGGAAGCGGAGGACTTGGAGGTGGAGGCGTTAGATTGATTGAAGCGCAGAAGTTGATCTGGTAGTTGGTTCCCCATGCACAGCTGAATACATTTACTGTAACTGAGGTAGCATCACTTGAGTCAATGATTGCCTCTGGGCACATCTGCGGAAAGAAGTCTGAATAGTTGCAGGGCAATTTTGATACCACTGGACATTTGCTGTTGCAGCCTCCCGGCATCTTGAGCTCGCTTGGACACTGCGACGTGATGTCGGCCACGCAGCGTGGCCCCCTGCACCTTCCCTCTTGCCCCTCGACCGGCACTGGCAGGAACTCCATGGGTACGTTGAAGCCGTCGTCGAGGGAGATGTAAAATAAACTGTTGTGCTCAAGCTGATCGAGAAAGAACTCCGCGCAAGCGTGAAGGGATGCTTACTGTCTCGCATGACCCCTTGCCTTTGCTATTAAATGAGCAGCCCGTGCGTGCCCACATGCGACCTCCTTTGGTCTTATCGGGCACGTCTAGGGTCCATGTCCTCCCTGGGTCCAGCCGCAAGCCGCCGCCCACCGGCAAAGTGGCTGGACACACCGTGTAGGGGCACTGGTTGGTGATGGTCAGTGTAGTCTTGGTGGTAGCAGCTAGCAGGAGGAGCAGGATGCAGAGGAGGAGGGGAGGCGAGTGGGGGAGAATTAGAGAGGAGGTAGCCGTAGCTGCCATTTGTGTTGTGCAGTTTGCTCGCATTGCTAGCTGAAGCACAACTGAATAAATTCTCTTTCGTCTGAGTATGTAATAGGACATTTCTGGGGATGAAATTATGGATAAGAACTAAGAGGAACCGAGATCAACAACATCAGGACGCAGTTGTCTAAACACTTGTTAATGCGTGCTGGAAACGTTCAATGGTCAACTGCCGTCCGCCACTACCAGTCAAGTCACCCGGCCATATAACTTACCTTACTGTAGTGCGAACATAGCTTTCGTTTGTTAACTCCAGATTTGTTGTATATCTGTTGAGATGGCCGGCAACTCAGCTATATGGTACTACTGACAAGTTCTCTCAGTCGTGGTTTCTACTCTCGATGGTATAACAAGTTGTGATGTACTCATCGGCCATCGTTAGAGAATCTCCAATAGCACACACAAATTTTGTGCATCCAAATCCATTATGGATAGAGGAGAGAAAATATTTGGGTAGCCAATTCCTTTTCTACTTTGTTGCGTAACCTTTTCTCATACCCATGAATGAAAGAATATGCCAATTCGACTCATATTCAAGGCAAACTAAAATTTGTGGCGATGCGGCCCGGCTCGGCTGGGGTCTTGGCGCATTGCCCGGATTCGAATCAAGCTCGGTGAGCGGCGGTGTGGCTTGGGGACGGACTGAATTGGCAGGACCAGGTGGTGGCGTGCCGAGCGCGGTGTGTCTTGGGGACGGCTAGAATTGGCTGTACCGGGCGGCGTGGCGAGCGTGGTGTGGGTAGGGGCGGACGGCCTTGAGCGGCAGGGCTTGGGGTGGCCGTCGGCTGGAATCGTCCGGCATGGGCGCGTGGGCAATGAAACTTCACCGAACGACGGTTGGTGTTAGCGCCATATTTTTGAATGGGGCCGAAATATGGGTCTTTACTCTTTAGTAGCAAAAAATATGGGTGCTTGGGACAGTTAGTTGTTACTTCGGTGTTAGTTTTTTTTTGCCTGGTCATCCAGTACCGTTTGTTTCCTTTTTCGCAAAAAAAAGTTCCGTTCGTTTCCTGCTTCTCCTGCGAGCACGAGTAGCAGCCGCCTGTCCATGGAGGGGCTTCCCCAAGGAGAGAGTTTTGGAGTGTATTTCTAACTTTATTAACCATCATCAAATATGAAGAAAAAGAATTAAGAACAATACCTTGCGAAGAAATGATTAACAAGATTGATTCTCGTATGCATATCTCTCAGAACAATACCTTGAAGTTGAATCATATCATGAAGTGCCTCGAACCTTATCCCCTGAGCCACTCCCGCGAGCGGACGGGGGATCCTGTCGCAGCCGCCACCCACACCCTCCCCTCCGGCCCCCTCTCCCTCGCCGCCTAGAGGCGCCACCGGGCAAAGCCCGGCCGGCGTAGGCGGCGGCGGGGCCGCTCCTTTCCCCTCCTCGCGGATCCCCTAGCCGTTGCGGTACGGTTGGCCGCCGGAGACGCTGGGCTACGGCGAGGCTCATTGGTGCGGCAGCGGGCACACGTGGGGATGGTGGCGCCGTCCGGCGGAGGCGCGGCCTCTCCCTGCGGCTTGGAGGCGGCGCAGCGGCTGCTGGTGAAGCGGTCCAAGGTGGTGATGGGGGATTCTTCTCTGGGTGGTTTCGCGTGCGATGGCCCAGTCAGATCCGGCCGGATCTGCTGCCGGTGGCCTGTCTGGCGGCGAGGGCTGAGGCCAGCAGGGGCCACGGGCGACCGGTGCTGCCCTGGTTCGTCTGGCAGTGCTGGTGGCGTGGTCGCGGCGGCGGTGGTGTGTGCGCGTTCCGGACTCTTGCCAGCTCCTTTTCCCCAGCATCTGGACGACAACGTGCGGCGCGGGGCGGGCTTCCCTTGGGTCCATCCTTGGCGACGGGGGCGGCGGATCTACCCTCCTTCGGCGGACGGGCGGCTGTTGGGGGTCTCTCGCCGGTTTGCGCTAGTACCCGTGTTGGGCGAAGCAGGTGCTTCGGGGGGGGGGGGGGGGGGGGGGGAGGCCGGTAGGAGGTATGGGGGCTCCGACATGGTTGAGCCGCCCGTCGCCGGCACAGGGGGTGCCCGTCGTGGCCGTGTGCCGCTCCTTCCCTTCCCCCTTCCCCGACATGGTGCTTTCTGGTCGCTTTCTTGGCGATGCTTGAGGCGGGACGGTCGCGGCTGGTTCCGACTGTGGTCGGGGTTGGCGCAGCTGTCCAAAGCCGTCTCCTTTGATGGTCTCGGGGTGGTCTGGGTGCAGGGCGGCGGCCCTGGCGGTGGGAGACGTGTTGGTCCTGGGCAGATTGCGCGCCTCGGGAGTGGGCGAGCAGACATGGCCGCTTGGGTGGCATGGATGCAGGTGGTTGGTGGAGCGGGGTTGCATCGAAGGGGTCGGAGCAACGGGGTACATCACCTGCCCAGTCTTTGGACTGGCCAACGGCGGTGGCGGACACGATCGTCGTTTCCTCCTTGCAGGCATCATCGCAATGCTCTTACTCCCTTCGTGTTGCTCCGGGTGAAAACTTGATCCACGGGATCGGACGGTGGCGGCTTCCGTAATCGTGCCCTTCTTGGAGGCACCGTTTTGGAGTCCCCGCTCCGACATTGGCCGTCTCGCCCTCCTCGATGGATCGCTCTTGTGGCGGTCTCCGTCGGCTCAAAGCGGTTCTTCTTTGCTCATTTGTAGTGTGCTTAGTAGTCGTTGGGGTGGTGTGTCGGTGCCCAGCACCTTTGTATCTTGCCTTGGGTGTGTGTGTTGAGTGCGGTGTTGGCGTGTGTTTGTATCGGTGCTCTTGATGTTGCGTTGTTGCTTTATAATATAAAGCGGGGAACCCTTTTTCTTAATCATATCATCATTATACATCCATCTTAGCAAGCCCCACTGAAAAACAAGTGCTTGTCTGCTCTGTTAAAAGTGCAGAAATTATAGGACAACTGAAAACAATGACATGCTTCTTTAGATGGGCTGCACAGACACAAGTGCCATCAGGAGCTAGGATAATGGCAAACCAACCAGGACACGAGGCATCATCTGGTTCTTGCCATTAGCCCATTGTATCTCGCATACATTTTTCCTATCTAATTCTCCTCTGTGCATTTATCTTCAGAATCTTTCGTGACAGTTACGAAAAAGGGTTTTCCCCGCTTTATAGATAAAGCATCACCGAACAACCGACTCCTACTGATACAAACACACACCACACCACACCCACCCAAGGCTAGATAGAAGGACGCTGATAACAGCAACACTACCCCAACAAAATCCTAGCCAACATCAGATGAATACAATAAGCACTACTACGAAGATGTCGGGGCCCTCAACCGTGGGCGGGCCACCGCAAAGAGGAGAAGCCGTGTAAGACGAACAATAAGCTCCAAAGCGGCGCCTTCAGCAAGGAAACAACACCATTGTGTCACCACCGCAATCCAAGGATTAGAGTTTCCCCCGGAGCACTCCGACGACAAATGAGATGCCGTGACGATGCCTTCAAGAAGGGGACGACGAAAGAACGCCGCCGCCATCGGCCTGGCAAAGCAGAACGGGTTTTCACCCCGGCCAACACTCATCGTCACCGGATTGGGTGAACGAATCACCCCGGTCAACATGCCCATGAGCACCCCGGTTACCACCAACCAGGCCGCCGCCACGGCATCCGAGCCCCACCCTCAACCAGGACACACCAAACAGATGCGGCCGACCGGAACGAAGCTGAAGCTGGCCTTCCAAACCAAAGCCGACAGTACACACCTTTTTTCCGCAATGGTACACCTTAAGGATGGAGTCTTGGAACACATTATATGTTTGGATTTTGGACAACATTCACAAGAAAACATGGTACATAGTTCCGTGACTTGCAATATTATAACACACACTCAGATCACTGAAGGCAGACACATGGCCAAGTACCGTATGAAGGCTTATAGGTTTTCAGTAGATATAGTCAGCCAACACACAGATAAAAGAGAAGCTTGTGTGGACCATCTCCCAAGTTCCAATGGCTTTGATCGTCCTGCCGCTCCTATGACAGACGGCCGCTCTTCCCTAGCTGCACCCCTTTCCCCCACAACGGCTACGACTGCCATCTCCGATAGCTGCTTATTGTTGCCTTCGAAATTCAACGCCATCGCATCAACAAAAGTGAACCATATTATTTTCCTGCATTTGCATTGAGCACCCACACCATGGACTGCGAGCGCTGCTCATTTGCATCAACAATACACGGTGGGAGCACCTCTTTGAGGAGTTCGAAATCGAGGACGACGAGGAGCCGGAGTAGCACGACGAGCATGGCAAAGTGGTACACGTTGGTTTTGATTACATACATAAAACAAATTGTATTTAAAATTATATCAAGATTTTAAGTATGAAATTGTTTGTGTTGATGGTGTAAAATCTTTTCGGACTCTGTTTGATTATTTGAATGAGGAGCATGGGGACACCTGGGTGCGTGCATCACTGGATACTACATCGAGGGTCCTGTGCTATGTTGTTGCCCACTTGACTTAGGTGGTCAACTAATCTTTATGCGTTTGCTTTTCGTTTCAGCTTCCTCCATCGCTTTCAGGCTCAGTAAATTGGTCTTCAAATGCAGTTCCAGAATCCAGATAACAAGCAGTCTCTGGCCTTGCAAAGCTCTGCACAAGCACAAGGAACGACGGCACAAATCGCAGCAGGTTTGTTTTTCAAACTTTTGTAATCCCTAGCTTGAATAGTACGGCCATTAATTATCATATGATCCTGTAAAATATATTGCCATGTCGACACATCAAAACATGATTCATCCTAATTGTACCAGTTCAGTTCAGAGAGCAGAACAAGCTGTGCCACAGCTACCTCCTCAAGGAAGAGTGCAGCCATTCAGTCAACCGAAAGCCTAAGGCATCTTCGAAAGGCCCAATAACATGACCCATATTGACGTATCAGTTCGAGGCCCAGACCGACCAGAGAGAAAATCAGCAGGGCCATCCCCTTTCCTCCGCCGCCACGCCACACTTGCCGGCGGCTCCTGGTCGCCCGTGCCGTCGTGCGCTTCCTGTGGCAGGCCGGCACTCTGCCCTAGCTGCGCCTCTCTCTCCCGAAGTCCCGATACAGTTTTTTGGATCATCTGTGCCTAATTAAGTACAATCTGGGATCCTCCTGCCATTCGCTTCAGCAACCGGCAACGAGATGGCGATCAACAGCTTACTAAAGAAATTTCGTAAGGCACCTATACTTAGACGTCGGTCCTTACTGATGCCAAACGAGTGGCATCGGCACTGCATGGTAAGCAGCAGCTTCTTATCCACCTTCTGACCATTGTTATTAAATACAGTATCAAACTGTTTTGAAGTCTCTTGTCATGGCAATACCATTACATGGTCACAGATAGCAGAGATAATTCAGTCAAATGCAAGCGACACGGGGCAATGCATTGTTGATCTTTCCATGAGCATGAAGGTACAAACATGCGACGCTGCAGACTACTGAACCTTATTTATGATGATGCCATACACTTTGTTATTATCAGAATGCTGATTGAGTTGAAACATTAAATGCCACGTACAGTGAACATTACTAACAAAAAACACAGTGAATACTGGGAGGACCTAAAAGCACTCGAGATTTATAACTGATCCCAGTGCTAGTTAATCCGCACTCCCAAATTTCCTTCACTCTGCCAATTTCTCTTCCTTATTAAAGGACAGTGGCTAGAAAACATGCTATTGATTTCAAAAACAGTGGCTAGAAAACATATTCGAATTACATAGAGAATCTGAACAAATTGATGAATACATTTAGCCCAGCTGTTGTTAACATGGTCTGCAATACTGAAATATTTGTCAGAGAAAATCAACAGATAAGCGGCTTTAGATTGTATTAATTTGATTCGATAGAACGAGATGCATTTTGTTTTCAGAACATTTCCTTTTGATAGTCTAAATGTCTATCTTGTCTGGACTGTATCATTTCACCTCGGGCCCGATAGATCTGAGGCTAGAGGTGGAGCCGAAGGTGTTGCATTTCCAGCAATACAAAAATTCACTTGGTTTGTTGCAACAAAGTTATGATCTATATTGCTCTCTGCATCCATGGTACCTTCCAAGACCTTGACTACATCCGACATTTTAGGCCTTCTTTTGCAGTCAATCTGCAAACACCACATCGCGAGCTTCATCATCTGAATTACATCTTGCTCATGTGCTTGCATGTCATTACTGTTCCTGTCAACCAAATCTACCAAATGACCGTTCTTCACCTTTTCTTCCAATAGGGTAATAAGATGGATGCTCTTTTCAGACCGAGAAGTGTCAAGGTTTTTTCTTCCACTCGCGATTTCCATGACCACAATGCCAAAGCTATAAACATCAGCCTTCTCCGTGATTTGTGATGTCAACCATTCAGGAGCTAAATATCCAGGTGTACCTCTCATTCTAGTAACCACCTTGCTCATATCCCTATCAATGAGCTTACATAGACCGAAATCAGAAAGTTTAGCATTGAAGTCATCATCTATGAGGATATTTTGTGGTTTGACATCCAAATGAGCAATTCTCTTCATGCAGTCCTCATGAAGATAAGTAAGACCCTTTGCTATGTTAATGATAATCTTGCGCCGTACCCTCCATTCTAACGGAGGAGCAGTATTGTCATGTCGACAATAGATCCACTTGTCCAAGGATCCTTTTGGCATATACTCATAAACCAAGAGCCTATGTGATTTCTCTGCACAGAAACCAAGCAATCTCACCAGATTAATATGATGAATGCTGCCAATTGTGTGAACCTCTGCTAAGAATTCTCTCTTTCCCTGACCAGCTTGGTCCAAACGTTTTACTGCAATCCTTTCCTCGCCAAGCTGTCCCTCGAAAACAGACCCAAATCCTCCTTCCCCAAGCTTGTCTTTGAATTGTTCAGTTGCCACTTCTAACTGTTGAAACGTGAACCTCATTGGTGTTACTTGTAGCTTACCCAACTCTGCCTCGTCCTCCTCCATCTCATGGTGTCTGCGTCTTCTTCTTCTTCTTCTATGTACGACAAAAAGGATGGAGGTGACAGTTAAAATGAAACTGATTATGGCACCTGCAATCACAACAACAGTGCGCCCTTTTGATGACCCAAAAGGAGCTGTGTCTGGAGGACTTGGAGGTTTTGATGAAGGAGGAGGACTTGCAGCTGAAGGCGTTTGATTGATCGATGGGCAGAAGTTGATCTGGTATGTGGTTCCCCATGGGCAGCTGAATACAATCACTGAGGGAGAATCACTTGAGTCGATGATTGCCTCCGGGCACATCTGCACAAAGAAGTCTGTGTACTTGCAAGGCAATTTGGATACCACTGGACATGTGCTGTTGCAGCCTCCCGGCACCTTGAGCTCGCTCGGGCACTGCGACGTGATGTCTACCCCGCAGCGTGTTCCCTTGCACCTTCTTTGTTCCCCCTTGACCTGCACTGGCAGGAACTCCATGGGCACGTTGAAGCCGTTGTCGAGGGAGATGTAGAATAAGCTGTTGTGCTCAAACTGGTTGAGCGAGAACTCTGCAAGCGTGAAGGGTTGCTTACCACGGCCATTGCAGGTGAGCACGCCATCACAGTCGCCTGTCTGGCACGACCCCTTGTCATTGATGTCAAATGAACAGCCCGTGCGTGCCCATACTTGCCCTCCTTTGGTGTTATCAGGCACGTCGAAGGTCCATGTCGTCCCTGGGTCCAGCCGCTTGCCACCACCCACCGGCGTGGCGGCTGGCCACACGGTGTAGGGGCACATGTTGGTGATCTTCAGTGTCGTCTGGGCGGCAGCGGCTGGCAGGAGGAGCAGGATGCAGAGGAGAACCGGGGGCAGGTGATGGGGAGTTAGAGGGGAGGTGGCCGCAGCTGCCATTTGTGTTGTACGGTTTGCACGCATTGTTAGCCGAAGCACAACTGAATAAATTCTCTTTCATCTGAGTATGTATTAGGACATGTCTGGGGATGAAATTATGGATAACAACTAATTAGAGGAACAGAGATCAGCAACATCAGTGCGTAGTTCTCCAACACTTGTTAATTTGCGTGGTGGAAACATTCAATGGTCAACTGCCGTCCTCAAGCCGGCCATATAACTTACTGTAGTGGTAGAGGACATATAATATAGCTTTCGTTTGTTAGCTCCTGATTTTTGTTATTTTGAGATGGCCGGCAACTCAGCTGTATGGTACTAATGACAGGTTCTCTCAGTCGTGGTTTCTATCTCAATGCTAACACGTTGTGATGTAGTTCATGCTTTATTAAGTGAAATATACTATCGATGAATATTTTTCGCTGTACGCACTCGCTTCATACATGGTCTACGCTATATTGAACGGAGTACCAACCACCGTTCAAGGCAAAGTGTATACGGTTGGAGCGGGTGGCCAGGGAGGTTTATACCCAACATGGGTGGCAGCATAATCTTCGGAATGGTCCACCACCCCCTTCGACGTAGGCATAGTGTCGGTCTTATATGATTTTATTGTTGCCGATATGTCGGCTTTTTTTTATCTTTTATCAGTTTGTTAGTACTTGGTTGTGTACATCTTTAGTTATGCAGAGGCTGAGTGTTGCTCGTCATACTTTATATTCGCTTGATGCTACATTTTGAGTTAATAAAAACAGCTTTATAAAGTGGAAAAACATCTGTGTCACCAGCCATTCTTTCGGTGGTTTTCCCTCCGCTTTGTTTCGGTGGTTTTCCGTGTTAGTTAGTCAAGATATTTCTTTCGTTCTGTCCATTTCCTCTGCTTTGTTGGGGCCTAGGAGCATTTTGGAACATGTTGTTGATTCCAATTACAATGACTAGTAATATACCTGCGACAGTTGATCTGAAAACAGACCTGCATTACATGGAGAAACTGAACATTCTAGTGAACAAATTCAGTCCAGCTGTTTCTAGCATTTTAGAACATGCTGTTAATTTCTATCACACTGACTAGAAACAGACCTACATTAGTTGATCTACAAACAGACCTGCATTACATAGAGAAACTGAACATTCCGATGAATAAGTTCAGTCCAGCTGCTGTAGAACTACAAGTATTTTGCAGGTAAAATTAACTCGAGACAAGGGCCATCAGATTGTAGTAATTTGAGAAGATACAAGTATACAACAAACATATCATTTGCTTTACATAGGCAAATCTCCTGTACTGCTCATAATCTAATTGCATGTCTTGTCAGGATTGTCTCATTTCACCTGGGGCCTGATAGATGTGAGGCTAGAGGTGCAGCCGAAGAGGTCACATTTGCAACAATGCCAAAATTCACTTGGTTTGTTGCAACAAAGTTATGATCTATATTGCTCTCTGCATTCATGGTACCTTCCAAAACCGTGACTACCTCAGACATTTTAGGCCTTCTTTTGCAATCAATCTGCAAACACCACATCGCGAGCTTCATCATCAGCTAAATATCCAGGTGTGCCTCTCATTCTAGTAACCACTTGGCTTATTTCCCTATCAATGAGCTTACATAGACCAAAATCAGAAAGTTTGGCATTGAAGTTGTCATCCATGAGGATATTTTGTGGTTTGACATCCAAATGAGCAAGCCTCTGCATGCGGTCCTCATGAAGATAAGCGAGACCCTGAGCTATGTTAATAATAATTTTGGATCTTACCTTCCATTCTAGTGGAGGAGCAGTATTGTCATGTCGACCATAGATCCACTTGTCCAAGGATCCTTATGTTCGTTGATTATCTGATGTGGATGTGATTCATCACATTATATTCGTAGATGGTTCATCTTACAACACAAACGCTAATTGAGTAGTAGAAAACTAAATGTGATATCAACTTGGCTTCAAATTCTAAGAGTGGCCCAGTGCCTGCACTGCATAGTTGTACATTCTCTAACTTCGGTTCGTCGTCCCGCATGTGAATTTAGCAAATGGCTTCGGAGGTATCATTGGACTTATCAAGCTCCTTTATCAGCTCCAGTTCTTTCACCCTACGCGGTTACCTTCTCATATGCTCATTTTGGTTCTCAAACCATCGATCCGTCATCTAGGTTCCTCATCCTACTCACCATTCCCAACACAAGCATGCCATAGCTGTAAGCATCCAACTTGTAGGATATTGATTCAATATTATACAGGTTGAGCAGTTCAAAGCTGTATTTTCCATCTTTTTAGACATATAAGAATTCGATGTACATCACTATCTCTTCTCCCTCTGGTCACTATTTAATAGTAGGACTCTCATTGTGAAGATAAAAATTATTCAAAGAACTCTGAATTTTTTAGCAGTCCCCACAAAATGTGTCAAATTTCTGAAACAGAAGTTCTATTGTTACGGAAGTGTATGTAAAGTCCATTTCCTGCCCTTTTCTCAAAAGAAGAAATTTAGTTAGATCTGCATGATGGCCAATCCAGATAAAACTGGATTATTATGTAGGAACTGTGAAGCAACAAAGGGAGCTTATAGACTGATAAAGGAACTTCCTGCCTTTCCGAACTTACTAGATTAGTGTTAGTAGAAATTGCACTGCTGGTTGATACTAAACGTTTGGTGTTTATTAGTCCCTTGAGGTCCCAACTTTCTTTCGTATGGTGCATTCCTCTGCTTTCTTTGCACGTGTGAAAATTTGAACATGCTATTAGTTTCAACTACAATAACAACATATTTTGTGTTCAAGGGAGAAACTGGACAAAATACTGCAGCTGCTTGGAACTCAGCGTCTTGACTGACCAAAATGTCTTATTCACCATGGTTCTGTGATTCCCGTGCAACAGAGAAGGATGTCCAGAGCCTCGTCATTTTGTGTTCTCTGGCCAATATGGATTTTTGTGACAACCGTCCCTTGACTAGCCTATCATGCATGCTGTAACCTAACCTTGTGGTACGCATGCAGCCAAGAAACTCAGCCAAAGCCTCGTTATCTCGGTTCCATGGCCAATATGGGAATAATGTAATCCACACATCTTGGTTTCTCTAGGGCACTTCTGGAAGCAGCAACACATATTATTGGTCATGATCTGGAACAAAAGCTTGACTGTTTGCGGCGGCAGCTGCGTGGAAGGCTGGGAGCATCTCGGTAATATCGCGATCTCAAATCTGAATGCTCTCATAGAGACTGTGGTGATTTTTTACCTCTCTAAATAAAACTATCAATTTGTTAGCTTTGCAGAAAAATGTTAAAATGGGAAATTGGGTGGAAGGCAATAATTCTGTTTGGCTGTTTTGACGGGTCACTAGGCCGTAGACAAGTCTATGGCTCCATCAAGGACTCGTTCAAACTGAAATCGACATGTATGGGAAATGTAGTGGCGAAGACTACACCACTGACTCCTGTTGGCCAGTGAGTCGTATTAATACTTACCCTGCTCCTCCAACTACTTCCACACAACCAAAGGGAGAAAGAAAGAAACTCCGCTCTGAAAACCAGCATATAGCACCATGCCAGGTCTGATCTGGTTGTGCGTCCTCTTGATCGTCTCTTGCCATGATGGTGTTGATGGCGTCACGGAGTTCATATACAATGGGTTCGCCCGCAGCAAGCTCCACCTCGACGGTGAGGCTTCCATCTCAAAACACGGCGTCCTCTCTCTAACGAGCAGCAGCTGCGGCGACAGCTCCTTCACCCAGGGGCATGGTTTCCATCCAGAAGCTCTTCCGTTTGTCAATTCCCATGGCGTGTCCATGAGCTTCTCGGCCACTTTCGTGTTCTCCATCACGCCCAGTGACTCTGACACTTCCGGCGACGGGATGGCATTTTTCATCTCCTTGGCCCCGCTGTCTGGTACCTGGACAGATGGGCAATACTTGGGACTTGTCAATCAGGACGACGACGGTGGCACACTTGCAAACCGTTTCTTCGCCATCGAGCTTGACACCGTAGCCAACTGGGAGTTCAGAGATATAGACAACAACCATGTCGGGATTGATCTCAACAACCTAACGTCCGCCGCCTCTTCAACCGCAGGGTATTACAGCGACAATGTCGAGAAGGACTTCCACTTCTTCAATCCACTGAGACTTTCTAGTGGAAAGCCAATGCAGGTTTGGGTGGACTACTATGAGATGCAGCTCAACGTCACGCTTGCTCCTGTCCCCATGAATAAGCCCTCTTCACCGCTATTGTCTTACTACCCCATGGATCTTGCAAAGGTCCTGAAGAATGACACCAAATCAAAGGCAGGGGTTCCAACCACAGCATACGTCGGTTTCTCTGCCTCCAGCGGTGATTGGTGTGCCTCCCAACAAATTTTTGGGTGGAGCTTTAACCTGTATGGACCGGCCAAACCACTTGACTTATCGCTGCTGCTGCCGCCATTAAAACAAGTACAAGATAGTTCCAGACAAGAAGCCCATGACAAGAAAAAAGTCGTCAAATGGGTGCCCGCAACTATATCTTCACTTGCCATACTTGCAGGTATAACAACTTGCCTTCTGTTTCGATGGTGGTGGTGCAAGAAGAGGATGTCAGAGAGGAATGAAGACTGGGAGGCTGAGCTTGGGCCCCACCGCTTCGCGTACAAGGACCTCCGCCAAGCAACAAATGGCTTCGACGACAATCAACTCCTTGGGAAAGGCGGCTTTGGGCAAGTCTATAGAGGAGTCCTTGGCAACTCTGGCATGGACATCGCAGTGAAGCGGGTCTCCTCGGAGTCGAAGCAGGGGTTGACTGAATTCACAGCTGAGGTCATCATCCTTGGTCGCCTACGACACCGAAACCTTGTCCGTCTGATCGGCTATTGCCGGCACAAGGTCGAGCTTCTCCTCGTCTACGAGTACATGCCCAACGGCAGCCTGGATAGCTACCTGCATGCCCATACTAGGCACATGATGCTCTCCTGGTCTCAGAGGCTTCACATCATCAAAGGCGTCACGTCTGGGCTTCTGTACCTCCATGAGGACTGGGAGCAGGTCATCATACACCGTGACGTCAAGGCCAGCAACGTCCTCCTCGACGCAGAGATGAACGGTCGGCTGGGTGACTTCGGCCTTGCCAGGCTGCATGACCATGGTGCCGATGCGCACACCACCCACATGGCCGGCACGAGGGGCTACCTCGCCCCTGAGCTAACGAGGTTTGGCAAGGCGACCAAGGCCACAGATGTGTTTGCCTTTGGTGCCTTTGTGCTAGAGGTGGCTTGTGGTAGGCGTCCGGTGGGGTTCAACGCCCGCGGCGAGCTGCTGGTGCTTGTCCAGTGGGTGCGCGACACATGGGCGAGCGGCTCCTGCTCGATCCTCGACACCGTTGATCCAAGACTGGACGAATATGCTGCTGATGAGGCGGAGCTGGTGCTCAAGCTGGGACTGTTGTGTTCGCATCCTTTACCTGTGGCAAGACCCAGTATGCGCCTTGTTATGCGGTACCTCGATGGAGACTTACCCTTGCCCGAGTTCTCTCCTGAATATCTCAACATTACAGATGTCAATCAGGTTCTTGATGAAGTGCCTCCGTCAATGGCAAATAGCATTACAGGTCTGTCTGGAGGTAGATGATAGGACATCCAGGAGGGTTTATCTATTGTTGTTTAATTAAAGGCTGGGGTGGTGTTAGCTTTAGAAGAACCTGATGGGGAGAAAATGATAAATGATAGATATGTATGTGTTTGTGTGTGTGTGGCTACTGGCTACTGAACAAATCTGGGTACTTCACAATAAAAAATACCTGCATACCTTTCGGAAATTCTCTCAGGTTACTTTCCCACAAGTCTCTTTCTCAAGACTGAGAAGTATCCTCCAAAAGGATAGCCTTGGGAAGAGATTGTGGCTGCCAGTGTCACAGGATAGGAACGGCAGCTACCTCCTGCCCTGTACACCTTCCAACTACTACTTTGCAGGTCTGTTCCTTCCATTCATCCATTGTTCTTGTAGCTCCAGACAGAGCACACAGCTTGGCAAGCTCAAAAAGTCTTAAATCTTTGAATTGAAAATGCACCAAAATCCTCAACCGAGCACTGAAAAAACAAATAATTTGCCCCGCCAACTGCCAACACTGTTAGTTACCAGTAGTGGTGAAAAGGAGCAACGGAATCCCATATATATGTAGCATTTTACAGTTTTTTTCTTGTGACGGTTCAAGATTGGTTCGAGCCTTATTTTCCGCTTCTCCGAGGAAATCGAGCAATATTGTCAGCTGAGGTCTTTTTTTCTATCCCATTAGTGTTGGACTCATGCTGGTCAATCAATGACAATGATAAGCTCTATAAAAAAGAGTCTATTGAAGCTAACCTAACCAGTTCTTGTCTCTGAAATTTTATTGTCAGGGGATGTCTGCAAGACGCTCTACAGTTCCAGAATCCAGATAATAATATGCAGTCTCTGACCTTGCAAAGCTCTGCACAAGCATGCATAAGGGACAACAGGACAGATGGCAGCAGGTTGGTGTTACAAATTTAATCCCTAGCTTGAACCATATGAAAATTAATAATACTCCCTCCATTTTCGTATACAAGGCCACTATCAAAATTACAATTTGCAACTATACAAGGCCACTAACATTAATCGAGGCAAAATTGATGGCGTTTGCCTACTAGTACCCGAGGACAATAATATCCCTTGTGTGCATGCGGGAGTGAGAATGTTAGCTTGCATTGCCAACATTAATCAACCAACGAGGAGTGAGAGGGTTGGCTTGTTATGCGTGTGAGAGAGAAAACCACATTAATTAACACGACAAACAAGATGACAAGCTAGTTTGCAACATTGACTTAAACATAGGATTGATTTTTACCTTGGTACCTGTAAATGAGTTTGTGGCCTTGTATATAAAACTGGAGGGGGTACTAGGAATCTGTAAAATATATTGCCATGTCAACACATCAAAACATGGCAGTTTGAACCTGATTAATACCAGTTCAGTTCAGTTCAGTTCAGTTCAGAGAGAGAGAGAGCAAGCCGCGCCACTTCCCTCAAAAAGAAAACAAAAAAGATATCCCTTCCCTTCCTTCCCCGCCCCATCACACTTCTTGGCGGCGCTCCGGTGGTGGCTTCTGGTCTCGCCCCTGCGCTTATTGTGGCAGGCCACCACTCTGCCCTAGCTGCGCATCTCTTCCAGTCACCCCGCCGCATCAGGAGCTGGATGGCCTGCCGAACTGCGGAAACGGGGTCGGTTGCTTCAGAGCCGTGGTGTAGACCGGCCATGGCGAAGACCCAGCCGCCCACGCTGGAAGTGGCGACGGGGAGGGCGGGACCCGGACCTGATGAATCGGGAGGCCGGTCGGTGAGGGTGCCCCTGAGCTTGGCAGGGTCGGTGCCGGTTGAAAGGATCGATATGGTTGACTAGAGGGGGGGGGGGGTGAATAGGCAACTAACAATTTTTAGCTTTTCTTTAACAATTTAAACTTTGCATCAAAGTAGGTTGTCTAGATATGCAACTAGGTGAGCAACCTATATGATGCAACGAGGATAGGTACGCAAGCAAGCAAGAGATATGAAAGAAGTAAGCTTGCTTAAATAAAGGCACGAGATAACCAAGAGTGGAGACGGTGGAGACGAGGATGTCTTGCCGAAGTTCCTTCCCTTTGAGAGGAAGTACATCTCCGTTGGAGCGGTGTGGAGGCACAATGCTCCCCAAGAAGCCACTAGGGCCACCGTATTCTCCTCACGCCCTCACACAATGCGAGATGCCGTGATTCCACTATTGGTGCCCTTGAAGGCGGCGACCGAACCTTTACAAACAAGGTTGGGGCTCTCTCCACAACTTAATTGGAGGCTCCCAACAAAAACCACGAAGCTTCACCACAATGGAATATGGCTCCGAGGTGACCTCAACCGTCTAGGGTGCTCAAACGCCCAAGAGTAACAAAATCCACACAAGAAAGTATGGGGGAAGCAAATATCCTTTGGTGGAAGTGTAGATCTAGGTCTCCTCCTTCAATCCCTAGCAAATCAACAAGTTTGAGTGGCTAGAGAGAGAGATCGGGCAAGAGAGCTTGAAGGGCATTAATGGTGGAGTGAGAGAGGTCAAAGGTGGGAGTGGTAGGTGGGAGAAGCTCCCTTAAATAGTCACCCACATTTCCAACCGTTACTGCGTTTTTTTGCACTGCAGCGTACATCCGGTCCTCGTCCCGGTACAACCGGGACTCACGATGTAACTGCAGAATCCTACCAAGCGGTACAACCGGACAGGCGGGCGGTAGTACCGGCTAAGAAAAAATAACCGGACTAACCGCCTGGCTACCGCACAACCACCGCATCAAAACAGGAGCTTGACCGGTACTTGGG
Source organism: Triticum urartu (assembly GCF_056163025.1). Classification (NCBI taxonomy): domain Eukaryota; kingdom Viridiplantae; phylum Streptophyta; class Magnoliopsida; order Poales; family Poaceae; genus Triticum; species Triticum urartu. The sequence continues at coordinate 7,760,227 of NC_141875.1, forward strand.
CGGTGCCTGGCCGGAACAACCGCATGGCCTTGAGCTCTTGGGCGGCTAAGTTCTGAGCGGAAGAACCGCTCGGACCACCGGTGGTACCGGTCATCGTGGAACGACCGGACCAACCGGGCCACTACCGCCCAAGAACCGCATCAAACCAGAAGCGAGAGCGGTACTTGAGCGGTGCATGGACGGAACCACCGCCCCAGCTGTTGCAGAGCATGGTGGCGGTACCACCGCCCAGAGGCAGCGGTACAACCGCTCGAGCAAAGCTGGTGAGCGACAAGACCTAGCGGTACAACCGCTCTAGAGAGCGGTACAACCGCTGGGCAGAAACAGTGAGCAGGAAAGAGGGGAAGAGGCAAGGAAAACTCTCTCTCTCACACACACCTGAGGAAGGCAAAGAGAGGGTGAGAAAAGTGTACGTGAACTGATTCCCCCAGAGCTTCCTAATGAGGATTCCCTCTTGATAGTACGGGTACTCTATGACCAAAGAAAATAAAAGCGTAGAGGACACGTCTTCGATCTTTTCCTTCGAGAGGCAATAGCAATCCGATGTAAGTCTAAGCATCGAGAACCAGAAACATATAGCACATGATTAGACCACAAAGGGTTGTCATCATCATCCAAAACATAAAGTAGAGAAATGCCCTTTCAATCTCCCCCTTTTTGGTGGATGATGACAACAACACGATTTGCGAGAGATAAGTCAATGAAATCTAGACGGAACTCCCCCTGAATGTGTGCCCCAACAAGTACTAGCTGTTAGAAAGCATGGTCACACTTTCAGGAAAAAACGTCTAAAACGCCCAAAAACTCTATTTTCCCTTTGGAATTTTGTGATTTTAAAAAATTGTCGAAACGGAAAACTGGTTGTTTCAGCGGATCAATATTTTTGTTCTGCAAATTTTGATATATTATATGTATTTTTCTGAATTAGGATGATTTAGTTATGATTTTTTCAAGTTTGAAAATTGCCCTATAGTCCCGGTTTGTGACTCCAACCGGGACTATAGGTTAGACCCCTTTAGTGCCGGTTCGTGGCACGAACCGGTACTAAAGGTTGGCCCTTTAGTACCGGTTTGTGCCACAAACCGGGACTAAAGAGGCTCGTGGGGCCCCGGCCTGACGCCAGCCTGCCACCACCCCTTTAGTACCGGTTCGTGCCACGAACCAGTACTAAAGGTTCAACACGAACCGACATTAATGCAAATCCGTTCGAACCGGCACTAATGGTACCATTAGTACCGGGCCAAAATCAAACCGGCACTAATGTGCTTCACGTTTGACCCTTTTTCTACTAGTGGTGGAACCGAGGAGACCACATTTCCATCAGCGCCGAAATACACTTGATTTGTTGCAACAAAGTTATGATCAATGTTGCTCTCTGCATTCATGGCACCTTCCAAGACCTTGACTACCTCGGACATTTTAGGCCTTCTTTTGCAATCAATCTGCAAACACCACATTGCGAGCTTCATCATTTCAATTACATCCTGCTTATGTGCTAGTGGTAGGAACTTGTACCCTACCAGGCCTGGGGCGTAAGCAGTAGGGGAAGGAGGGAGCTGGGCGAGGCGATGAGCGGCCGCGCCGGCGGTTGAGCGCCGTTGCGGAAGAGGAGGGAGATGGCGGCGGCGGCTAGGGTTAAAGGCGGCTAGGGTTCCAGCTCCTCTGGGAGCCGGGCAATAGAGATAATAATCTTCTTATTGCTTAATTCCAAAAAGAGTCTTACAACCTATATTTATAACCTAGATAACTTGCAGAAGAATTAACCTAAGATAACTTGTGGGCTAAGATTGCCCGGTGGGCCTAGCTAAACCGGCCATAACACTTCTCCCCGCCTGCACAAACAGCTCGTCCTCGAGCTGTAAGGTGGGGAAGCGCTTGCGGAACTCCTTTATGTGATCAACCAGCGTCAAACACCTTCTCTATAGCTGGGGCGGCCAGGTCGGCGGCGACGGCATCCTCCGGAATGTAGTCTGCAACCTCCAGGTAGAAGAGTCGCGGGCAAGCATGGCTGGGCGTGTAGGGCTCGTCGCAGTTGAAGCACAACCCATGGCGGCGACGCTCGAGTAGCTCGGCTGAGGGGAGCCGGCGGAACGGGCGTGCCGCGGTCACGGCGAGGGGTGCCGCAGTAGCCTGTGCAGGCCGACCCTGTGCGGAATCCGGCCCGGGTAGTGACCCAGCGGTCCGGGATGGTGATTCCTGCTGGATGGCCACCGCACGGCGCTCGAAAGCGCGGGCGTAGTACATGGCCGACTGGAGATCCTGGGGTCCCCGAAGCTCCACGTCCACGCGGATGTGATCCGGAAGTCCACCGACAAAGAGGTCGGCCCGCTGCTGCGCCGTCAGACCCGACGCATGGCATGCCAGGGCCTGGAAATGGTCGGCGTAGTCCTGCACCGTGGAGGCGAAGGGAAGGCGACCGAGCTCCGCCAGGCTGCTCCCGCGAACCGGAGGCCCAAAGCGAAGGAGGCAGAGCTCGCGGAAGCGCTCCCAAGGGGGCATGGCGCCCTCCTCCTGCTCGAGGGCGTAATACCGGGTCTGTGCCGCGCCGCGGAGGTGATACGAGGCGAGCCAGGTACGCTCCGATGCGAGGGTGCGCTGCCCGCGAAAGAACTGGTCGCATTGGTTGAGCCAGTTGAGGGGGTCCTCCGTGCCGTCATAGGTGGCGAAGTCGATCTGGGCAAAGCGTGGCGGTGTCTGGGTCGGAGCGCCGTGTCGAGCTGGCTCAGAGGTGCGAAGCAGCGAGGCGGGTGGCGCCTGGTCGGAGTACTCCGGGTAGGGACCCGCGGAGCTGGATGGCCTGCCGAACTGCGGAAACGGGGTCGGTTGCTCCGGAGCCATGGTGTAGACCGGCGATGGCGAAGACCCAGCCGCCCACGCTGGAAGTGGCGACGGGGAGGGCGGGAACCGGACCTGATGAATCGGGAGGCCGGTCGGTGAGGGTGCCCCTGAGCTAGGCAGGGTCGGTGCCGGTTGAAAGGATCGATATGGTTGACTAGAGGGGGGCGGGGTGAATAGGCAACTAACAATTTTTAGCTTTTCTTTAACAATTTAAACTTTGCATCAAAGTAGGTTGTCTAGATATGCAACTAGGTGAGCAACCTATATGATGCAACGAGGATAGGTACACAAGCAAGCAAGAGATATGAAACAAGTAAGCTTGCTTTAATAAAGGCACAAGATAACCAAGAGTGGAGACGGTGGAGACGAGGATGTCTTGCCGAAGTTCCTTCCCTTTGAGAGGAAGTACATCTCTGTTGGAGCGGTGTGGAGGCACAATGCTCCCCAAGAAGCCACTAGGGCCACCGTATTCTCCTCACGCCCTCACACAATGCGAGATGCCGTGATTCCACTATTGGTGCCCTTGAAGGCGGCGACCGAACCTTTACAAACAAGGTTGGGGCTCTCTCCACAACTTAATTGGAGGCTCCCAACAAAAACCACGAAGCTTCACCATAATGGAATATGGCTCCGAGGTGACCTCAACCGTCTAGGGTGCTCAAACGCCCAAGAGTAACAAAATCCACACAAGAAAGTATGGGGGAAGCAAATATCCTTTGGTGGAAGTGTAGATCTAGGTCTCCTCCTTCAATCCCTAGCAAATCAACAAGTTTGAGTGGCTAGAGAGAGAGATCGGGCAAGAGAGCTTGAAGGGCATTAATGGTGGAGTGAGAGAGGTCAAAGGTGGGAGTGGTAGGTGGGAGAAGCTCCCTTAAATAGTCACCCACATTTCCAACCGTTACTGCGTTTTTTTGCACTGCAGCGGTACATCCGGTCCTCGTCCCGGTACAACCAGGACTCACTGTGTAACTGCAGAACCCTACCAAGCGGTACAACCGGACAGGCGGGCGGTAGTACCGGCTAAGAAAAATAACCGGACTAACCGCCTGGCTACCGCACAACCACCGCATCAAAACAGGAGCTTGACCGGTACTTGGGCGGTGCCTGGCCGGAACAACCGCATGGCCTTGAGCTCTTGGGCGGCTAAGTTCTGAGCGGAAGAACCGCTCAGACCACCGATGGTACCGGTCATCGTGGAACGACCGGACCAACCGGGCCACTACCGCCCAAGAACCGCATCAAACCAGAAGCGAGAGGGGTACTTGAGCGGTGCATGGACGGAACCACCGCCCCAGCTGTTGCAGAGCATGGTGGCGGTACCACCGCCCAGAGGCAGCGGTACAACCGCTCGAGCAAAGCTGGTGAGCGACAAGACCCAGCGGTACAATCGCTCCAGAGAGCGGTACAACCGCTGGGCAGAAACAGTGAGCAGGAAAGAGGGGAAGAGGCAAGGAAAACTCTCTCTCTCACACACACCTGAGGAAGGCAAAGAGAGGGTGAGAAAAGTGTACGTGAACTGATTCCCCCAGAGCTTCCTAATGAGGATTCCCTCTTGATAGTACGGGTACTCTATGACCAAAGAAAATAAAAGCGTAGAGGACACGTCTTCGATCTTTTCCTTCGAGAGGCAATAGCAATCCGATGTAAGCCTAAGCATCGAGAACCTGAAACATATAGCACACGATTAGACCACAAAGGGTTGTCATCATCATCCAAAACATAAAGTAGAGAAATGCCCTTTCAATCTCCCCCTTTTTGGTGGATGATGACAACAACACGATTTGCGAGAGATAAGTCAATGAAATCTAGACGGAACTCCCCCTGAATGTGTGCCCCAACAAGTACTAGCTGTTAGAAAGCATGGTCACACTTTCAGGAAAAAACGTCTAAAACGCCCAAAAACTCTATTTTCCCTTTGGAATTTTGTGATTTTAAAAAATTGTCGAAACGGAAAACTGGTTGTTTCAGCGGATCAATATTTTTGTTCTGCAAATTTTGATATATTATATGTATTTTTCTGAATTAGGATGATTTAGTTATGATTTTTTCAAGTTTGAAAATTGCCGTATATTCCCGGTTTGTGACTCCAACCGGGACTATAGGTTAGACCCCTTTAGTGCCGGTTCGTGGCACGAACCGGTACTAAAGGTTGGCCTTTTAGTACCGGTTTGTGCCACAAACCGGGACTAAATAGGCTCGTGGGGCCCCGGCCTGACGCCAGCCTGCCACCACCCTTTTAGTACCGGTTCGTGCCACGAACCGGTACTACAGGTTCAACACGAACCGGCATTAATGCAAATCTGTTCGAACCGGCACTAATGGTACCATTAGTACCGGGCCAAAATCAAACCGGCACTAATGTGGTTCACGTTTGACCCATTTTCTACTAGTGGTGGAACCGAGGAGACCACATTTCCATCAGCGCCGAAATACACTTGATTTGTTGCAACAAAATTATGATCAATGTTGCTCTCTGCATTCATGGCACCTTCCAAGACCTTGACTACCTCGGACATTTTAGGCCTTCTTTTGCAATCAATCTGCAAACACCACATTGCGAGCTTCATCATTTCAATTACATCCTGCTTATGTGCTAGTGGTAGGAACTTGTACCCTACCAGGCCTGGGGTGTAAGCAGTAGGGGAAGGAGGGAGCTGGGCGAGGCGATGAGCGGCCGCGCCGGCGGTTGAGCGCCGTCGCGGAAGAGGAGGAAGATGGCGGCGGTGGCTAGGGTTAAAGGCGGCTAGGGTTCCGGCTCCTCTGGGAGCCGGGCAATAGAGATAATAATCTTCTTATTGCTTAATTCCAAAAAGAGTCTTACAGCCTATATTTATAACCTAGATAACTTGCAGAAGAATTAACCTAAGATAACTTGTGGGCTAAGATTGCCTAGTGGGCCTAGCTAAACCGGCCATAACACTTCTCCCCGCCTGCACAAACTGCTCGTCCTCGAGCTGTAAGGTGGGGAAGCGATTGCGGAACTCCTTTACGTGATCAACCAGCATCAAACACCTTCTCTACAGCTGGGGCGGCCAGGTCGGTGGCGACGGCGTCCTCCGGAATGTAGTCTGCAACCTCCAGGTAGAAGAGTCGCGGGCAAGCATGGCCGTGCGTGTAGGGCTCATCGCAGTTGAAGCACAACCCTTGGCGGCGACGCTCGAGTAGCTCGGCTGAGGTGAGCCGGCGGAACGGGCGTGCCGCGGTCACGGCGAGGGGTGCCGCAGTAGCCTGTGCAGGCCGACCCTGTGCGAAATCCGGCCCGGGTAGCGACCCGGCGGTCCGGGATGGTGATTCCTGCTGGATGGCCACCGCGCGGCGCTCGAAAGCGCGGGCGTAGTACATGGCCGACTGGAGATCCTGGGGTCCCCGAAGCTCCACGTCCACGCGGATGTGATCCAGAAGTCCACCGACAAAGAGGTCGGCCCGCTGCTGCGCTGTCACGCCCGACGCATGGCATGCCAGGGCTTGAAAATGGTCGGCGTAGTCCTGCACCGTGGAGGCGAAGGGAAGGCGGCCGAGCTCCGCCAGGCGGCTCCCGCGAACCGGAGGCCCAAAGCGAAGGAGGCAGAGCTCGCGGAAGCGCTCCCAAGGGGGCATGGCGCCCTCGTCCTGCTCGAGGGCGTAATACCGGGTCTGTGCCGCGCCGCGGAGGTGATACGAGGCGAGCCAGGTACGCTCCGATGCGAGGGTGCGCTGCCCGCGAAAGAACTGGTCGCATTGCTTGAGCCAGTTGAGAGGGTCCTCCGTGCCGTCATAGGTGGCGAAGTCGATCTTGGCAAACCGTGGCGGTGTCTGGGTCGGAGCGCCGTGTCGAGCTGGCTCAGAGGTGCGAAGCAGCGAGGCGGGTGGCGCCTGGTCGGAGTACTCCGGGTAGGGACCCGCGGAGCTGGATGGCCTGCCGAACTGCGGAAACGGGGTCGGTTGCTTCAGAGCCGTGGTGTAGACCGGCCATGGCGAAGACCCAGCCGCCCACGCTGGAAGTGGCGACGGGGAGGGCGGGACCCGGACCTGATGAATCGGGAGGCCGGTCGGTGAGGGTGCCCCTGAGCTTGGCAGGGTCGGTGCCGGTTGAAAGGATCGATATGGTTGACTAGAGGGGGGGGTGAATAGGCAACTAACAATTTTTAGCTTTTCTTTAACAATTTAAACTTTGCATCAAAGTAGGTTGTCTAGATATGCAACTAGGTGAGCAACCTATATGATGCAACGAGGATAGGTACGCAAGCAAGCAAGAGATATGAAAGAAGTAAGCTTGCTTAAATAAAGGCACGAGATAACCAAGAGTGGAGACGGTGGAGACGAGGATGTCTTGCCGAAGTTCCTTCCCTTTGAGAGGAAGTACATCTCCGTTGGAGCGGTGTGGAGGCACAATGCTCCCCAAGAAGCCACTAGGGCCACCGTATTCTCCTCACGCCCTCACACAATGCGAGATGCCGTGATTCCACTATTGGTGCCCTTGAAGGCGGCGACCGAACCTTTACAAACAAGGTTGGGGCTCTCTCCACAACTTAATTGGAGGCTCCCAACAAAAACCACGAAGCTTCACCACAATGGAATATGGCTCCGAGGTGACCTCAACCGTCTAGGGTGCTCAAACGCCCAAGAGTAACAAAATCCACACAAGAAAGTATGGGGGAAGCAAATATCCTTTGGTGGAAGTGTAGATCTAGGTCTCCTCCTTCAATCCCTAGCAAATCAACAAGTTTGAGTGGCTAGAGAGAGAGATCGGGCAAGAGAGCTTGAAGGGCATTAATGGTGGAGTGAGAGAGGTCAAAGGTGGGAGTGGTAGGTGGGAGAAGCTCCCTTAAATAGTCACCCACATTTCCAACCGTTACTGCGTTTTTTTGCACTGCAGCGGTACATCCGGTCCTCGTCCCGGTATAACCGGGACTCACGGTGTAACTGCAGAACACTACCAAGCGGTACAACCGGACAGGCGGGCGGTAGTACCGGCTAAGAAAAATAACCGGACTAACCGCCTGGCTACCGCACAACCACCGCATCAAAACAGGAGCTTGACCGGTACTTGGGCGGTGCCTGGCCGGAACAACCGCATGGCCTTGACACTACTAGGAAAAGGCCTACTAATGGCGCACCGGTTTTGCCTACTAATGGCGCACTACCGGTGCGCCATTAGTAGCACGCCACTAGTATTTTTTACTAATGGCGCACCACTGGTGCGCCATTAGTATGCCAGATACTAATGGCGCACCATGTGGTGCGCCATTAGTATGCCATTCGGTGCTCCACTAGTATTCCCTCCAGGTGCGCCACTAATAACCTTATAAGTGCGCCACTAGTAATAAAGGAAGGTGCGCCACTAATAAGGGCTTAAATGCGCCACTAGTAATGTATTTGGAAAACAAAAAAAAATCTAAATTTACAGAAAACAACCTATAAGGAAAAATAATTTAAAAACAAAAATGAAATAGAATCATAATTTTTATTATAGTAAGAATATTACAATGTCTTTACAAGTTTCCAATAAAAGGAAAATTGCAAGGAAATAAAAGAAAATCCTAAAACTAATCTTCTAGTAATCTTTTCTTCTTTTTCTTCACTTTATCCCTGCAAAATGTAACAAAATAAACAGAAACACAAACAAACTATTTATAACATGTCAATACTGTCATTTTTTATGCAGAACTAGATATGAGCATATATTTCCAGAATTACATGGTGTGAATATTGTATGAGTAAGATTATAATGGAATATTGTATGAGTAAGATTATAATGGAATATTGTATGAGTAAGATTATAATGGAAACGAATTTTGATAGGAGCCCACTTTCGACGAGTATTTATCTGACAGAGTTAAATAATCAGGGCATTTACCTTTTGATAATATTATTATACTATACTACCAGTATACTACTCCACTTGGCTTCATTTGAATGTACAGTCAAATTAAAAAAATGTGTTCATGGGGCAGCAGCACTAAGATTCGACCGTTTTCTGTCGGCTAACATATATATGGATAAATCAGAGATTAGACATGCATATAAAAGAAGGAAAATCAAGAAATATTAATCAATTCGGGTAGTCATGGTGTACTCAGTTTTATCAACAAACATATATTCTAGCAGAGAGGCACTCTGATTTGCCTGCGTGGATCTGGACAATTCGTCAATTCCCCTCTCTCTACGAGAAGCTACTGAATAAACATGTTCCTACATCTGTTGATTGATTTAGATAATCAGAACAAAAGGATGCAGCATATATAAAATAAAACACTACATCTCTGTTTCTAAACAGAGAGCCAAGAGAAGAACTGTAACAGATGTAGTTCTCTGCCTCAACATGCTGTAATAATATTATCTCTGTTGATCCATGTCCATCTGGGTTAATATGAAATTTAAAAAAATTGAATGAGCCAACTTGGTACATCATTACAAATGATTACTTGCTAAGAGAAACAAGTCAGAAAACAAAGCTGCATATAACCACCTAAATATTATGGTCAAGTACTAATTATCAAACTGGCATATCCACTTGTCTGTTACTGCCTATGTAATCAAATGCAAGACATTTTAGGTCACTTCACAGATTTAGTAGTTTGTAAGTAGAAGAATAGAAATTTGAAGAAAAAAATGGTGGATACGCATTGAGATCACGGCACATAACAGGTGTTCAAATCAATGGAAAGCAAATGTATTTTGGAGATGGTACCATCCCTCTCTCAGAATAATCAGAGCCCAAAATTCCACATGTTGATCGATTGATATGCCAAACAGGGGGATCGGCTGAGGGGCTCACCGCGGTGCGGATGACGAGCTCGGGGAGGCCGGAGAAGTCGGAGCAGCGAGGGCGATGCGGATCGACGGGGGAAGGCGCGCGGCGGCCGACGGGGAAGAAGCTCGGTTCCGGCGATGTGGGGGCGCCCAGCTTGAACTGGTGGCCGTAGTCGGTGCAGAGGGGAGCTGCGGAGCTCGTGGACACCTTCCCATGTCGCGGATCCGGCGATGTGGTGGGTGAGGAGGTGCGGATCGACGAGATCCACCCATCATCATCACCCTTCTCGAGGTTCTTGACGCTTGGGTGATGCGAATGCGGTGCTGCGCCTCCTGCGGGCCCTTGAAGCCGGCCTTGCCGGCCTTCATCGACGGCAGGCCCTTTGAGGGGAGGGGACCTCTAGCCAGGGAGGGGAGTGGAGGGGAGGTGGCGCCGGCGGCGGAGTGGATGCGGTCGCCAGCGGGAGGAGGTGGCCGTGGAGGAGGTGGTCGCCGTGGTCGAATGGATCTGGGATGTAGGGAGAGGGGAGAAGGAGAGGGTAGGGGCGCCGGCTGTGGAGTAGAGGGCGGCGGGGGCGGTGGGGGCGGCGGGGCGCCGATGGTGGCGGTGGGGGCGGCGGCAGATCGAGATCGGGGAGGGGGCGGCGGCAGATCGAGATCGGGGAGGGGGCGGCGGTGAGGAGATGGGGACGAGGGAGGAAGGGGGCGACGGGGGGATCTGAGCTAGGGTTTGGCCTGCGGGTGGGGGTATCTCCTTTTCTTTTCTTTTATTTTTTATTTTTTCTGTAGATAGATGGATGGATGGATGTGGGATGGAGATATGGATGGATGGATAGATGGACGCCATGTCATCAATCCGTGGACAGAGTTACGATGGATGGATTGGTCCACTTACTAATGGCGCACCAACTCTAAATGAGCCATTAGTAATCCAGGTTACTAATGGCGCACCTTCTGGTGGTGCGCCATTAGTAGTTTTGCAAAAAAAAAACCATACTAATGGCGCACTGTTCCACAGTGCGCCATTACTAGTTTAAACTAGTAATGGCGCACGGTGAACAGTGTGCCATTACTAGTTTTGCAAAAAAAAGGAATAAAAAATATAATAAAAAAAAATTAGTGGCGCACTTTCCAACAGGTGCGCCATTACTAGTTACAACTAGTAATGGCGCACTATGTCTGGATGCGCCATTAGTATGTTTGCACAGGCGCACTAGTTCATAAAAAAATTTGATACTAATGGCGCATCCTGGGCCAGGTGCGCCATTAGTAGTTTCAACTCTAATGGCGTATCAGAAGGTGGTGCGCCATTAGTGTCAATCCCATCTATAGCCCTTTTTCTAGTAGTGTGAGCTCTTGGGCGGCTAAGTTCTGAGCGGAAGAACCGCTCGGACCACTGGTGGTACCGGTCATCGTGGAACGACCGGACCAACCGGGCCACTACCACCCAAGAACCGCATCAAACCAGAAGCGAGAGCGGTACTTGAGCGGAGCATGGACGGAACCACCGCCCCAGCTATTGCAGAGCATGGTGGCGGTACCACCGCCCAGAGGCAGCGGTACAACCGCTCGAGCAAAGCTGGTGAGCGACAAGACCCAGCGGTACAACCGCTCCAGAGAGCGGTACAACCGCTGGGCAGAAACAGTGAGCAGGAAAGAGGGGAAGAGGCAAGGAAAACTCTCTCTCTCTCACACACCTGAGGAAGGCAAAGAGAGGGTGAGAAAAGTGTACGTGAACTGATTCCTCCAGAGCTTCCTAATGAGGATTCCCTCTTGATAGTACGGGAACTCTACGACCAAAGAAAATAAAAGCGTAGAGGACACGTCTTCGATCTTTTCCTTCGAGAGGCAATAGCAATCCGATGTAAGCCTAAGCATCGAGAACCTGAAACATATAGCACACGATTAGACCACAAAGGGTTGTCATCATCATCCAAAACCTAAAGTAGAGAAATGCCCTTTCAATCTCCCCCTTTTTGGTGGATGATGACAACAACACGATTTGCGAGAGATAAGTCAATGAAATCTAGACGGAACTCCCCCTGAATGTGTGCCCCAACAAGTACTAGCTGTTAGAAAGCATGGTCACACTTTCAGGAAAAAACGTCTAAAACGCCCAAAAACTCTATTTTCCCTTTGGAATTTTGTGATTTTAAAAAATTGTCGAAACGGAAAACTGGTTGTTTCAGCGGATCAATCTTTTTGTTCTGCAAATTTTGATATATTATATGTATTTTTCTGAATTAGGATGATTTAGTTATGATTTTTTCAAGTTTGAAAATTGCCCTATAGTCCCGGTTTGTGACTCCAACCGGGACTATAGGTTAGACCCCTTTAGTGCCGGTTCGTGGCACGAACCGGTACTAAAGGTTGGCCCTTTAGTACCGGTTTGTGCCACAAACCGAGACTAAAGAGGCTCGTGGGGCCCCGGCCTGACGCCAGCCTGCCACCACCCCTTTAGTACCGCTTCGTGCCACGAACCGGTACTAAAGGTTCAACACGAACCGGCATTAATGCAAATCCGTTCGAACCGGCACTAATGGTACCATTAGTATCGGGCCAAAATCAAACCGGCACTAATGTGCTTCACGTTTGACCCTTTTTCTACTAGTGGTGGAACCGAGGAGACCACATTTCCATCAGCGCCGAAATACACTTTATTTGTTGCAACAAAGTTATGATCAATGTTGCTCTCTGCATTCATGGCACCTTCCAAGACCTTGACTACCTCGGACATTTTAGGCCTTCTTTTGCAATCAATCTGCAAACACCACATTGCGAGCTTCATCATTTTGAATTACATGCTGCTTATGTGCTAGGAACTTGTACCCTACCAGGCCTGGGGCGTAAGCAGTAGGGGAAGGAGGGAGCTGGGCGAGGCGATGAGCGGCCGCGCCGGCGGTTGAGCGCCGTCGCGGAAGAGGAGGGAGATGGCGGCGGCGGCTAGGGTTAAATGCGGCTAGGGTTCCGGCTCCTCTGGGAGCCGGGCAATAGAGATAATAATCTTCTTATTGCTTAATTCCAAAAAGAGTCTTACAGCCTATATTTATAACCTAGATAACTTGCAGAAGAATTAACCTAAGATAACTTGTGGGCTAAGATTGCCCGGTGGGCCTAGCTAAACCGGCCATAACACTTCTCCCCGCCTGCACAAACAGCTCGTCCTCGAGCTGTAAGGTGGGGAAGCGCTTGCAGAACTCCTTTACGTGATCAACCAGCGTCAAACACCTTCTCTACAGCTGGGGCGGCCAGGTCGGCGGCGACGGCGTCCTCCGGAATGTAGTCTGCAACCTCCAGGTAGAAGAGTCGCGGGCAAGCATGGCCGGGCATGTAGGGCTCGTCGCAGTTGAAGCACAACCCTTGGCGGCGATGATCGAGTAGCTCGGCTGAGTTGAGCCGGCGGAACGGGCGTGCCGCGGTCACGGCGAGGGGTGCCGCAGTAGCCTGTGCAGGCCGCCCCTATGCGGAATCCGGCCCGGGTAGCGACCCAGCGGTCCGGGATGGTGATTCTTGCTGGATGGCCACCGCGCGACGCTCGAAAGCGCGGGCGTAGTACATGGCCGACTGGAGATCCTGGGGTCCCCGAAGCTCCACGTCCACGTGGATGTGATCCGGAAGTCCACCGACAAAGAGGTCGGCCCGGTGCTGCGCCGCCACACCCGACGCATGGCATGCCAGGGCCTGGAAATGGTCGGCGTAGTCCTGCACCGTGGAGCCGAAGGGAAGGCGGCCGAGCTCCGCCAGGCGGCTCCAGCGAATCGGAGGCCCAAAGCGAAGGAGGCAGAGCTCGCGGAAGCGCTCCCAAGGGGGCATGGCGCCCTCGTCCTGCTCGAGGGCGTAATACCAGGTCTGTGCCGTGCCACGGAGGTGATACGAGGCGAGCCAGGTACGCTCCGATGCGAGGGTGCGCTGCCCGCGAAAGAACTGGTCGCATTGGTTGAGCCAATTGAGGGGGTCCTCTGTGCCTTCATAGGTGGCGAAGTTGATCTTGGAAAACCGTGGCGGTGTCTGGGTCGGAGCGCCGTGTCGAGCTGCTTCAGAGGTGCGAAGCAGCGAGGCGGGTGGCGCCTGGTCGGAGTACTCCGGGTAGGGACCCGCGGAGCTGGATGGCCTGCTGAACTATGGAAACGGGGTCGTTTGCTCTGGAGCCATGGTGTAGACCGGCGATGGCGAAGACCCAGCCGCCCACGCTGGAAGTGGCGATGGGGAGGGCGGGAACCGGACCTGATGAATCGGGAGGCCGGTCGGTGAGGGTGCCCCTGAGGTAGCCAGGGTCGGTGCCGGTTGAAAGGATCGATATGGTTGACTAGAGGGGGGGGGTGAATAGGCAACTAACAATTTTTAGCTTTTCTTTAACAATTTAAACTTTGCATCAAAGTAGGTTGTCTAGATATGCAACTAGGTGAGCAACCTATATCATGCAACGAGGATAGATACGCAAGCAAGCAAGAGATATGAAACAAGTAAGCTTGCTTAAATAAAGGCACGAGATAACCAAGAGTGGAGACGGTGGAGACGAGGATGTCTTGCCGAAGTTCCTTCCCTTTGAGAGGAAGTACATCTCCGTTGGAGCGGTGTGGAGTCACAATGCTCCCCAAGAAGCCACTAGGGCCACCGTATTCTCCTCACGCCCTCACACAATGCGAGATGCCGTGATTCCACTATTGGTGCCCTTGAAGGCTGCGACCGAACCTTTACAAACAAGGATGGGGCTCTCTCCACAACTTAATTGGAGGCTCCCAACAAAAACCATGAAGCTTCACCACAATGGAATATGGCTCCGAGGTGACCTCAACCGTCTAGGGTGCTCAAACGCCCAAGAGTAACAAAATCCACACAAGAAAGTATGGGGGAAGCAAATATCCTTTGGTGGAAGTGTAGATCTAGGTCTCCTCCTTCAATCCCTAGCAAATCAACAAGTTTGAGTGGCTAGAGAGAGATCGGGCAAGAGAGCTTGAAGGGATTAATGGTGGAGTGAGAGAGTTCAAAGGTGGGAGTGGTAGGTGGGAGAAGCTCCCTTAAATAGTCACCCACATTTCCAAGCGTTACTGCGTTTTTTTGCACTGCGGCGGTACATCCGGTCCTTGTCCCGGTACAACTGGGACTCACGGTGTAACTGGAGAACCCTACCAAGTGGTACAACCGGACAGGCGGGCGGTAGTACCGGCTCAGAAAAATAACCGGACTAACCGCCTCGCTACCGCACAACCACCGCATCAAAACAGGAGCTTGACCGGTACATGGGCGGTGCCTGGCCGGAACAACCGCATGGCCTTGAGCTCTTGGGCGGATAAGTTCTGAGTGGAAGAACCACTCGGACCACCGGTGGTACCGGTCATCGTGGAACGACCGGACCAACCGGGCCACTACCGCCCAAGAACCGCATCAAACCAGAAGCGAGAGCGGTGCTTGAGCGGTGCATGGACGGAACCACCGCCCCAGCTGTTACAGAGCATGGTGGCGGTACCACCGCCCAGAGGCAGCGGTACAACCGCTCGAGCAAAGCTGGTGAGTGACAAGACCCAGCGGTACAACCGCTCCAGAGAGCGGTACAACCGCTGGGCAGAAACAGTGAGCAGGAAAGAGGGGAAGAGGCAAGGAAAACTCTCTCTCACACACACACACCTGAGGAAGGCAAAGAGAGGGTGAGAAAAGTGTACGTGAACTGATTCCCCCAGAGCTTCCTAATGAGGATTCCCTTTTGATAGTACGGGTACTCTACGACCAAAGAAAATAAAAGCGTAGAGGACATGTCTTCGATCTTTTCCTTCGAGAGGCAATAGCAATCCGATGTAAGCCTAAGCATCGAGAACCTGAAACATATAGCACACGATTAGACCACAAAGGGTTGTCATCATCATCCAAAACATAAAGTAGAGAAATGCCCTTTCAATCTCCCCCTTTTTGGTGGATGATGACAACAACACGATTGGCGAGAGATAAGTCAATGAAATCTAGACGGAACTCCCCCTGAATGTGTGCCCCAACAAGTACTAGCTGTTAGAAAGCATGGTCACACTTTCAGGAAAAAACGTCTAAAATCGTCTAAAACGCCCAAAAACTCTATTTCCCTTTGGAATTTTGTGATTTTAAAAAATTGTCGAAACAGAAAACTGATTGTTTCAGCGGATCAATCACCTTGTTCTGAAAATTTTGATATATTATATGTATTTTTCTGAATTAGGATGATTTAGTTATGATTTTTTCAAGTTTGAAAATTGCCCTATAGTCCCGGTTTGTGACTCCAACCGGGACTATAGGTTAGACCCCTTTAGTGCCGGTTCGTGGCATGAAACGGTACAAAAGGTTGGCCCTTCAGTACCGGTTTGTGCCACAAACCGGGACTAAAGAGGCTCGTGGGGCCCCGGCCTGACGCCAGCCTCCACCACCCCTTTAGTACCGGTTCGTGCCACGAACCGGTACTAAAGGTTCAACACGAACCGGCATTAATGCAAATCCGTTCGAACCGGCACTAATGGTACCATTAGTACCGGGCCAAAATCAAACCGACACTAATGTGCTTCACCTTTGACCCTTTTTCTACTAGTGGTGGAACCGAGGAGACCACATTTCCATCAGCGCCGAAATACACTTGATTTGTTGCAACAAATTTATGATCAATGTTGCTCTCTGCATTCATGGCACCTTCCAAGACCTTGACCACCTCGGACATTTTAGGCCTTCTTTTGCAATCAATCTGCAAACACCACATTGCGAGCTTCATCATTTCAATTACATCCTGCTTATGTGCTAGTGGTAGGAACTTGTACCCTACCAGGCCTGGGGCGTAAGCAGTAGGGGAAGGAGGGAGCTGGGCGAGGCGATGAGCGTCTGCGCCGGCGGTTGAGCGCCGTCGCGGAAGAGGAGGGAGATGGCGGCGGCGGCTAGGGTTAAAGGCGGCTAGGGTTCTGGCTCCTCTGGGAGCCGGGCAATAGAGATAATAATCTTCTTATTGCTTAATTCCAAAGAGAGTCTTACAGCCTATATTTATAACCTAGATAACTTGCAGAAGAATTAACCTAAGATAACTTGTGGGCTAAGATTGCCCGGTGGGCCTAGCTAAACCGGCCATAACACTTCTCCCCGCCTGCACAAATAGCTCGTCCTCGAGCTGTAAGGTGGGGAAGCGCTTGTGGAACTCCTTTACATGATCAACCAGCGTCAAACACCTTCTCTACAGCTGGGGCAGCCAGGTCGGCGTCGACGGCGTCCTCCGGAATGTAGTATGCAACCTCCAGGTAGAAGAGTCGCGGGCAAGCATCGTCGGGCGTGTAGGGTTCGTCGCAGTTGAAGCACAACCCTTGGCGGCGACGCTCGAGTAGCTCGGCTGAGGTGAGCCGGCGGAACGGGCGTGCCGCGGTCACGGCGAGGGGTGCCGCAGTAGCCTGTGCTGGCCGACCCTGTGCGGAATCCGGCCCGGGTAGCGACCCAACGGTCCGGGATGGTGATTCCTGCTGGATGGCCACCGCGCGGCGCTCGAAAGCGCAGGCGTAGTACATGGCCGACTAGAGATCCTGGGGTCCCCGAAGCTCCACGTCCACGCGGATGTGATCCGGAAGTCCACCGACAAAGAGGTCGGCCCGCTGCTGCGCCGTCACACCCGACGCATGGCATGCCAGGGCCTGGAAATGGACGGCGTAGTCCTACACCGTGGAGGCGAAGGGAAGGCAGCCGAGCTCCGCCAGGCGGCTCCCGCGAACCGGAGGCCCAAAGCGAAGGAGGCAGAGCTCGCGGAAGCGCTCCCAAGGGGGCATGGCGCCCTCGTCCTGCTCGAGGGCGTAATACCAGGTCTGTGCCGTGCCACGGAGGTGATACGAGGCGAGCCAGGTACGCTCCGATGCGAGGGTGCGCTGCCCGCGAAAGAACTGGTCGCATTGGTTGAGCCAATTGAGGGGGTCCTCTGTGCCTTCATAGGTGGCGAAGTTGATCTTGGAAAACCGTGGCGGTGTCTGGGTCGGAGCGCCGTGTCGAGCTGCTTCAGAGGTGCGAAGCAGCGAGGCGGGTGGCGCCTGGTCGGAGTACTCCGGGTAGGGACCCGCGGAGCTGGATGGCCTGCTGAACTATGGAAACGGGGTCGGTTGCTCTGGAGCCATGGTGTAGACCGGCGATGGCGAAGACCCAGCCGCCCACACTGGAAGTGGCGACGGGGAGGGCGGGAACCGGACCTGATGAATCGGGAGGCCGGTCGGTGAGGGTGCCCCTGAGGTAGCCAGGGTCGGTGCCGGTTGAAAGGATCGATATGGTTGACTAGAGGGGGGGGGGTGAATAGGCAACTAACAATTTTTAGCTTTTCTTTAACAATTTAAACTTTGCATCAAAGTAGGTTGTCTAGATATGCAACTATGTGAGCAACCTATATGATGCAACGAGGATAGATACACAAGCAAGCAAGAGATATGAAACAAGTAAGCTTGCTTAAATAAAGGCACGAGATAACCAAGAGTGGAGACGGTGGAGACGAGGATGTCTTGCCGAAGTTCCTTCCCTTTGAGAGGAAGTACATCTCCGTTGGAGCGGTGTGGAGTCACAATGCTCCCCAAGAAGCCACTAGGGCCACCGTATTCTCCTCACGCCCTCACACAATGCGAGATGCCGTGATTCCACTATTGGTGCCCTTGAAGGCGGCGACCGAACCTTTACAAACAAGGTTGGGGCTCTCTCCACAACTTAATTGGAGGCTCCCAACAAAAACCATGAAGCTTCACCACAATGGAATATGGCTCCGAGGTGACCTCAACCGTCTAGGGTGCTCAAACGCCCAAGAGTAACAAAATCCACACAAGAAAGTATGGGGGAAGCAAATATCCTTTGGTGGAAGTGTAGATCTAGGTCTCCTCCTTCAATCCCTAGCAAATCAACAAGTTTGAGTGGCTAGAGAGAGAGATCGGGCAAGAGAGCTTGAAGGGATTAATGGTGGAGTGAGAGAGTTCAAAGGTGGGAGTGGTAGGTGGGAGAAGCTCCCTTAAATAGTCACCCACATTTCCAAGCGTTACTGCGTTTTTTTGCACTGCGGCGGTACATCCGGTCCTTGTCCCGGTACAACCGGGACTCACGGTGTAACTGGAGAACCCTACCAAGTGGTACAACCGGACAGGCGGGCGGTAGTACCGGCTAAGAAAAATAACCGGACTAACCGCCTCGCTACCGCACAACCACCGCATCAAAACAGGAGCTTGACCGGTACATGGGCGGTGCCTGGCCAGAACAACCGCATGGCCTTGAGCTCTTGGGCGGATAAGTTCTGAGTGGAAGAACCACTCGGACCACCGGTGGTACCGGTCATCGTGGAACGACCGGACCAACCGGGCCACTACCGCCCAAGAACCGCATCAAACCAGAAGCGAGAGCAGTGCTTGAGCGGTGCATGGACGGAACCACCGCCCCAGCTGTTACAGGGCATGGTGGCGGTACCACCGCCCAGAGGCAGCGGTACAACCGCTCGAGCAAAGCTGGTGAGTGACAAGACCCAGCGGTACAACCGCTCCAGAGAGCGGTACAACCGCTGGGCAGAAACAGTGAGCAGGAAAGAGGGGAAGAGGCAAGGAAAACTCTCTCTCTCTCACACACACCTGAGGAAGGCAAAGAGAGGGTGAGAAAAGTGTACGCGAACCGATTCCCCCAGAGCTTCCTAATGAGGATTCCCTTTTGATAGTACGGGTACTCTACGACCAAAGAAAATAAAAGCGTAGAGGACATGTCTTCGATCTTTTCCTTCGAGAGGCAATAGCAATCCGATGTAAGCCTAAGCATCGAGAACCTGAAACATATTGCACACGATTAGACCACAAAGGGTTGTCATCATCATCCAAAACATAAAGTAGAGAAATGCCCTTTCAATCTCCCCCTTTTTGGTGGATGATGACAACAACACGATTGGCGAGAGATAAGTCAATGAAATCTAGACGGAACTCCCCCTGAATGTGTGCCCCAACAAGTACTAGCTATTAGAAAGCATGGTCACACTTTCAGGAAAAAACGTCTAAAACGCCCAAAAACTCTATTTTCCCTTTGGAATTTTGTGATTTTAAAAAATTGTCGAAACAGAAAACTGGTTGTTTCGGCGGATCAATCTTCTTGTTCTGAAAATTTTGATATATTATATGTATTTTTCTGAATTAGGATGATTTAGTTATGATTTTTTCAAGTTTGAAAATTGCCCTATAGTCCCGGTTTGTGACTCCAACCGGGACTATAGGTTAGACCCCTTTAGTGCCGGTTTGTGGCACGAAACGGTACTAAAGGTTGGCCCTTTAGTACCGGTTTGTGCCACAAACCAGGACTAAAGAGGTTCGTGGGGCCCCGGCCTGACGCCAGCCTGCCACCACCCCTTTAGTACCGGTTCGTGCCACGAACCAGTACTAAAGGTTCAACACGAACCGGCATTAATGCAAATCCGTTCGAACCGGCACTAATGGTACCATTAGTACCGGGCCAAAATCAAACCGACACTAATGTGCTTCATGTTTGACCCTTTTTCTACTAGTGGTGGAACCGAGGAGACCACATTTCCATCAGCGCCAAAATACACTTGATTTGTTGCAACAAAGTTATGATCAATGTTGCTCTCTGCATTCATGGCACCTTCCAAGACCTTGACTACCTCGGACATTTTAGGCCTTCTTTTGCAATCAATCTGCAAACACCACATTGCGAGCTTCATCATTTCAATTACATCCTGCTTATGTGCTAGTGGTAGGAACTTGTACCCTACCAGGCCTGGGGCGTAAGCAGTAGGGGAAGGAGGGAGCTAGGCGAGGCGATGAGCGGCCGCGCCGGCGGTTGAGCGCCGTCGTGGAAGAGGAGGGAGATGGCGGCGGCGGCTAGGGTTAAAGGCGGCTAGGGTTCCGGCTCCTGTGGGAGCTGGGCAATAGAGATAATAATCTTCTTATTGCTTAATTCCAAAAAGAGTCTTACAGCCTATATTTATAACCTAGATAACTTGCAGAAGAATTAACCTAAGATAACTTGTGGGCTAAGATTGCCCGGTGGGCCTAGCTAAACCGGCCATAACACTTCTCCCCGCCTGCACAAATAGCTCATCCTCGAGCTGTAAGGTGGGGAAGCGCTTGCAGAACTCCTTTATGTGATCAACCAGCGTCAAACACCTTCTCTACAGCTGGGGCGGCCAGGTCGGTGGTGACGGCGTCCTCCGGAATGTAGTCTGCAACCTCCAGGTAGAAGAGTCGCGGGCAAGCATCGCCGGGCATGTAGGGCTCGTCAGAGTTGAAGCACAACCCTTGGCGGCGACGCTCGAGTAGCTCGGCTGAGGTGAGCCGGCGGAACGGGCGTGCCGCGGTCACGGCGAGGGGTGGCGCAGTAGCCTGTGCAGGCCGACCCTGTGCGGAATCCGGCCTGGGTAGCGACCCAGCGGACCGGGATGGTGATTCCTGCTGGATGGCCACCGCACGGCGCTCGAAAGCGCAGGCGTAGTACATGGCCAACTGGAGATCCTGGGGTCCCCGAAGCTCCACGTCCACGCGGATGTGATGCGGAAGTCCATCGACAAAGAGGTCGGCCCGTTGCTGCGCCGTCACACCCGACGCATGGCATGCCAGGGCCTGGAAATGGTCGGCGTAGTCCCGCACCGTGGAGGCGAAGGGAAGGCGGCCGAGCTCCGCCAGGCGGCTCACGCGAACCGGAGGCCCAAAGCGAAGGAGGCAGAGCTCGCGGAAGCGCTCCCAAGGGGGCATGGCGCCCTCGTCCTGCTCGAGGGCGTAATACCAGGTCTGTGCCGCGCCGCGGAGGTGATACGAGGCGAGCCAGGTACGCTCCGATGCGAGGGTGCGCTGCCCGCGAAAGAACTGGTCGCATTGGTTGAGCCAGTTGAGGGGGTCCTCCGTGCCGTCATAGTTGGCGAAGTCGATCTTGGAAAACCGTGGCGGTGTCTGGGTCGGAGCGCCGTGTCGAGCTGGCTCAGAGGTGCGAAGCAGCGAGGCGGGTGGCGCCTGGCTGGAGTACTCCGGGTAGGGACCCGCGGAGCTGGATGGCCTGCCGAACTGTGGAAACGGGGTCGGTTGCTCTGAAGCCGTGGTGTAGACCGGCGATGGCGAAGACCCAGCCGCCCACGCTGGAAGTGGCGACGGGGAGGGCGGGAACCGGACCTGATGAATCAGGAGGCCGGTCAGTGAGGGTGCCCCTAAGGTAGGCAGGGTCGGTGCCGGTTGAAAGGATCGATATGGTTGACTAGAGGGGGGGGTGAATAGGCAACTAACAATTTTTAGCTTTTCTTTAGCAATTTAAACTTTGCATCAAAGTAGGTTGTCTAGATATGCAACTAGGTGAGCAACCTATATGATGCAACGAGGATAGGTACACAAGCAAGCAAGAGATATGAAACAAGTAAGCTTGCATAAATAAAGGCATGAGATAACCAAGAGTGGAGATGGTGGAGACGAGGATGTCTTGCCGAAGTTCCTTCCCTTTGAGAGGAAGTACATCTCCGTTGGAGCGGTGTGGAGGCACAATGCTCCCCAAGAAGCCACTAGGGCCACCGTATTCTCCTCACGCCCTCACACAATGCGAGATGCCGTGATTCCACTATTGGTGCCCTTGAAGGCGGTGACCGAACCTTTACAAACAAGGTTGGGGCTCTCTCCACAACTTAATTGGAGGCTACCAACAAAAACCATGAAGCTTCACCACAATGGAATATGGCTCCGAGGTGACCTCAACCGTCTAGGGTGCTCAAACGCCCAAGAGTAACAAAATCCACACAAGAAAGTATGGGGGAAGCAAATATCCTTTGGTGGAAGTGTAGATCTAGGTCTCCTCCTTCAATCCCTAGCAAATCAACAAGTTTGAGTGGCTAGAGAGAGAGATCGGGCAAGAGAGCTTGAAGGGATTAATGGTGGAGTGAGAGAGGTCAAAGGTGGGAGTGGTAGGTGGGAGAAGCTCCCTTAATTAGTCACCCACATTTCCAAGCGTTACTGCGTTTTTTTGCACTGCAGCGGTACATCCGGTCCTTGTCCCAGTACAACCGGGACTCACGGTGTAACTGGAGAACCCTACCAAGCGGTACAACCGGACAGGCGGGCGGTAGTACCGGCTAAGAAAAATAACCGGACTAACCGCCTCGCTACCGCACAACCACCGCATCAAAACAGGAGCTTGACCGGTACTTGGGTGGTGCCTGGCCAGAACAACCGCATGGCCTTGAGCTCTTGGGCGGATAAGTTCTGAGTGGAAGAACCACTCGGACCACCGGTGGTACCGGTCATCGTGGAACGACCGGACCAACCGGGCCACTACCGCCCAAGAACCGCATCAAACCAGAAGCGAGAGCGGTACTTGAGCGGTGCATGGACGGAACCACCGCCCCAGCTGTTACAGAGCATGGTGGCGGTACCACCGCCTAGAGGCAGCGGTACAACCGCTCGAGCAAAGCTGGTGAGTGACAAGACCCAGCGGTACAATCGCTCTAGAGAGCGGTACAACCGCTGGGCAGAAACAGTGAGCAGGAAAGAGGGGAAGAGGCAAGGAAAACTCTCTCTCTCTCACACACACCTGAGGAAGGAAAAGAGAGGGTGAGAAAAGTGTACGCGAACTGATTCCCACAGAGCTTCCTAATGAGGATTCCCTTTTGATAGTACGGGTACTCTACGACCAAAGAAAATAAAAGCATAGAGGACATGTCTTCGATCTTTTCCTTCGAGAGGCAATAGCAATCCGATGTAAGCCTAAGCATTGAGAACCTGAAACATATAGCACACGATTAGACCACAAAGGGTTGTCATCATCAAACAAAACATAAAGTAGAGAAATGCCCTTTCAATCTCCCCCTTTTTGGTGGATGATGACAACAACACGATTGGCGAGAGATAAGTCAATGAAATCTAGACGGAACTCCCCCTGAATGTGTGCCCCAACAAGTACTAGCTGTTAGAAAGCATGGTCACACTTTCAGGAAAAAACGTCTAAAACGCCCAAAAACTCTATTTTCCCTTTGGAATTTTGTGATTTTAAAAAATTGTCGAAACGGAAAACTGGTTGTTTCAGTGGATCAATCTTCTTGTTCTGCAAATTTGGATATATTATATGTATTTTTCTGAATTAGGATGATTTAGTTATGATTTTTTCAAGTTTGAAAATTGCCCTATAGTCCCGGTTTGTGACTCCAACCGGGACTATAGGTTAGACCCCTTTAGTGCCGGTTTGTGGCACGAACCGGTACTAAAGGTTGGCCCTTTAGTAACGGTTTGTGCCACAAACCGGGACTAAAGAGGCTCGTGGGGCCCCGGCCTGACGCCAGCCTGCCACCACCCCTTTAGTACCGGTTCGTGCCACGAACCGGTACTAAAGGTTCAACACGAACCGGCATTAATGCAAATCCGTTCGAACCGGCACTAATGGTACCATTAGTACCGGGCCAAAATCAAACCGACACTAATGTGCTTCACGTTTGACCCTTTTTCTACTAGTGGTGGAACCGAGGAGACCACATTTCCATCAGCGCCAAAATACACTTGATTTGTTGCAACAAAGTTATGACCAATGTTGCTCTCTGCATTCATGGCACCTTCCAAGACCTTGACTACCTCGGACATTTTAGGCCTTCTTTTGCAATCAATCTGCAAACACCACATTGCGAGCTTCATCATTTCAATTACATCCTGCTTATGTGCTAGTGGTAGGAACTTGTACCCTACCAGGCTTGGGGCGTAAGCAGTAGGGGAAGGAGGGAGCTGGGCGAGGCGATGAGCGGCCGCGCCGGCGGTTGAGCGCCGTCGTGGAAGAGGAGGGAGATGGCGGCGGCGGCTAGGGTTAAAGGCGACTAGGGTTCCGGCTCCTGTGGGAGCTGGGCAATAGAGATAATAATCTTCTTATTGCTTAATTCCAAAAAGAGTCTTACAGCCTATATTTATAACCTAGATAACTTGCAGAAGAATTAACCTAAGATAACTTGTGGGCTAAGATTGCCCGGTGGGCCTAGCTAAACCGGCCATAACACTTCTCCCCGCCTGCACAAATAGCTCGTCCTCGAGCTGTAAGGTGGGGAAGCGCTTGCAGAACTCCTTTATGTGATCAACCAGCGTCAAACACCTTCTCTACAGCTCGGGCGGCCAGGTCGGCGGCGACGGCGTCCTCCGGAATGAAGTCTGCAACCTCCAGGTAGAAGAGTCGCGGGCAAGCATCGCTGGGCATGTAGGGCTCGTCATAGTTGAAGCACAACCCTTGGCGGCGACGCTCGAGTAGCTCGGCTGAGGTGAGCCGGCGGAACGGCCGTGCCGCGGTCACGGCGAGGGGTGCCGCAGTAGCCTGTGCAGGCCGACCCTATTCGGAATCCGGCCTGGGTAGCGACCCAGCGGTCTGGGATGGTGATTCCTGCTGGATGGCCACCGCACGGCGCTCGAAAGCGCGGGCGTAGTACATGGCCGACTGGAGATCCTGGGGTCCCCGAAGCTCCACGTCCACGCGGATGTGATGCGGAAGTCCACCGACAAAGAGGTCGGCCCGTTGCTGCGCCGTCACACCCGACGCATGGCATGCCAGGGCCTGGAAATGGTCGGCATAGTCCCGCACCGTGGAGGCGAAGGGAAGGCGGCCGAGCTCTGCCAGGGGGCTCACGCGAACCGGAGGCCCAAAGCGAAGGAGGCAGAGCTCGCGGAAGCGCTCCCAAGAGGGCATGGCGCCCTCGTCCTGCTCGAGGGCGTAATACCAGGTCTGTGCCGCGCCGCGGAGGTGATACGAGGCGAGCCAGGTACGCTCCGATGCGAGGGTGCGCTGCCCGCGAAAGAACTGGTCCCATTGGTTGAGCCAGTTGAGGGGGTCCTCCGTGCCGGCATAGTTGGCGAAGTCGATCTTGGAAAACCGTGCCGGTGTCTGGGTCGGAGCGCCGTGTCGAGCTGGCTCAGAGGTGCGAAGCAGCGAGGCGGGTGGCGCCTGGCCGGAGTACTCCAGGTAGGGACCCGCGGAGCTGGATGGCCTGCCGAACTGCGGAAACGGGGTCGGTTGCTCCGAAGCCGTGGTGTAGACCGGCGATGGCGAAGACCCAGCCGCCCACGCTGGAAGTGGCGACGGGGAGGGCGGGAACCGGACCTGATGAATCGGGAGGCCGGTCGGTGAGGGTGCCCCTAAGGTAGGCAGGGTCAGTGCCGATTGAAAGGATCGATATGGTTGACTAGAGGGGGGGGGGTGAATAGGCAACTAACAATTTTTAGCTTCTCTTTAGCAATTTAAACTTTGCATCAAAGTAGGTTGTCTAGATATGCAACTAGGTGAGCAACCTATATGATGCAACGAGGATAGGTACACAAGCAAGCAAGAGATATGAAACAAGTAAGCTTGCTTAAATAAAGGCATGAGATAACCAAGAGTGGAGATGGTGGAGACGAGGATGTCTTGCCGAAGTTCCTTCCCTTTGAGAGGAAGTACATCTCCGTTGGAGCGGTGTGGAGGCACAATGCTCCCCAAGAATCCACTAGGGCCACCGTATTCTCCTCACGCCCTCACACAATGCGAGATGCCGTGATTCCACTATTGGTGCCCTTGAAGGCGACGACTGAACCTTTACAAACAAGGTTGGGGCTCTCTCCACAACTTAATTGGAGGCTCCCAACAAAACCACGAAGCTTCACCACAATGGAATATGGCTCCGAGGTGACCTCAACCGTCTAGGGTGCTCAAACGCCCAAGAGTAACAAAATCCACACAAGAAAGTATGGGGGAAGCAAATATCCTTTGGTGGAAGTGTAGATCTAGGTCTCCTCCTTCAATCCCTAGGAAATCAACAAGTTTGAGTGGCTAGAGAGAGAGATCGGGAAGAGAGCTTGAAGGGCATTAATGGTGGAGTGAGAGAGGTCAAAGGTGGGAGTGGTAGGTGGGAGAAGCTCCCTTAAATAGTCACCCACATTTCCAACCGTTACTTCATTTTTTTGCACTGCAGCGGTACATCCGGTCCTCGTCCCGATACAACCGGGACTCACGGTGTAACTGGAGAACCCTACCAAGCGGTACAACCGGACAGGCGGGCGGTAGTACCTAAGAAAAATAACCGGACTAACCGCCTGGCTACCGCACAACCACCGCATCAAAACAGGAGCTTGACCGGTACTTGGGCGGTGCCTGGCCGGAACAACCGCATGGCCTTGAGCTCTTGGGCGGCTAAGTTCTGAGCGGAAGAACCGCTCGGACCACCGGTGGTACCGGTCATCGTGGAACGACCGGACCAACCGGGCCACTACCACCCAAGAACCGCATCAAACCAGAAGCGACAGCGGTACTTGAGCGGTGCATGGACGGAACCACTGCCCCAGCTGTTACAGAGCATGGTGGCGGTACCACCGCCCAGAGGCAGCGGTACAACCGCTCGAGCAAAGCTGGTGAGTGACAAGACCCAGCGGTACAACCGCTCCAGAGAGCGGTACAACCGCTGGGCAGAAACAGTGAGCAGGAAAGAGGGGAAGAGGCAAGGAAAACTCTCTCTCTCTCACACACCTGAGGAAGGCAAAGAGAGGGTGAGAAAAGTGTACGTGAACTGATTCCCCCAGAGCTTCCTAATGAGGATTCCCTTTTGATAGTACGGGTACTCTACGACCACAGAAAATAAAAGCGTAGAGGACATGTCTTCGATCTTTTCCTTCGAGAGGCAATAGCAATCCGATGTAAGCCTAAGGATCGAGAACCTGAAACATATAGCACACGATTAGACCACAAAGGGTTGTCATCATCATCCAAAACATAAAGTAGAGAAATGCCCTATCAATCTCCCCCTTTTTGGTGGATGATGACAACAACACGACTTGTGAGAGATAAGTCAATGAAATCGAGACGGAACTCCCCCTGAATGTGTGCCCCAACAAGTACTAGCTGTTAGAAAGCATGGTCACACTTTCAGGAAAAAATATCTAAAACGCCCAAAAACTCTATTTTCCCTTTGGAATTTTGTGATTTTAAAAAATTGTCGAAACGGAAAACTGGTTATTTCAGCGGATCAACCTTTTTGTTCTGCAAATTTTGATATATTATATGTATTTTTCTGAATTAGGATGATTTAGTTATGAATTTTTCAAGTTTGAAAATTGCCCTATAGTCCCGGTTTGTGACTCCAACCGGGACTATAGGTTAGACCCCTTTAGTGCCGGTTCGTGGCACGAACCGGTACTAAAGGTTGGCCCTTTAGTACCGGTTTGTGCCACAAACCGGGACTAAAGAGGCTCGTGGGGCCCCGGCCTGACGCCAGCCTGCCACCACCCCTTTAGTACCGGTTTGTGCCACGAACCGGTACTAAAGGTTCAACACGAACCGGCATTAATGCAAATCCGTTCGAACCGGCACTAATGGTACCATTAGTACCGGGCCAAAATCAAACCGGCACTAATGTGCTTCACGTTTGACCCTTTTTCTACTAGTGGTGGAACCGAGGAGACCACATTTCCATCAGCGCCGAAATACACTTGATTTGTTGCAACAAAGTTATGATCAATGTTGCTCTCTGCATTCATGGCACCTTCCAAGACCTTGACTACCTCGGACATTTTAGGCCTTCTTTTGCAATCAATCTGCAAACACCACATTGCGAGCTTCATCATTTCAATTACATCCTGCTTATGTGCTAGTGGTAGGAACTTGTACCCTACCAGGCCTGGGGCGTAAGCAGTAGGGGAAGGAGGGAGCTGGGCGAGGCGATGAGCGGCCGCGCCGGCGGTTGAGCGCCGTCGTGGAAGAGGAAGGAGATGGCAGCGGCGGCTAGGGTTAAAGGCGGCTAGGGTTCCGGCTCCTCTGGGAGCCGGGCAATAGAGATAATAATCTTCTTATTGCTTAATTCCAAAAAGAGTCTTACAGCCTATATTTATAACCTTGATAACTTACAGAAGAATTAACCTAAGATAACTTGTGGGCTAAGATTGCCCGGTGGGCCTAGCTAAACCGGCCATAACACTTCTCCCCGCCTGCACAAACAGCTCGTCCTCGAGCTGTAAGGTGGGGAAGCGCTTGCAGAACTCCTTTATGTGATCAACCAGCGTCAAACACCTTCTCTACAGCTGGGGCGGCCAGGTCGGCGGCGACGGCGTCCTCCGGAATGTAGTCTGCAACCTCCAGGTAGAAGAGTCGCGGGCAAGCATGGCCGGGCGTGTAGGGCTCATCGCAGTTGAAGCACAACCCTTGGCGGCGATGCTCGAGTAGCTCGGCTGAGGTGAGCCGGCGGAACGGGCATGCCGCGGTCACGGCGAGGAGTGCCGCAGTAGCCTGTGCAGGCCGACCCTGTGCGGAATCCGGCCCGGGTAGCGACCCAGCTGTCCGGGATGGTGATTCCTGCTGGATGGCCACCGCGCGGCGCTCAAAAGCGCGGGCGTAGTACATGGCCGACTAGAGATCCCGGGGTCCCCGAAGCTCCACGTCCACGCGGAGGTGATCCGGAAGTCCACCGACAAAGAGGTCGGCCCGCTGCTGCGCCGTCACACCCGACGCATGGCATGCCAGGGCCTGGAAATGGTCGGGGTAGTCCTACACCGTGGAGGCGAAGGGAAGGCGGCCGAGCTCCGCCAGGCGGCTCCCGTGAACCGGAGGCCCAAAGTGAAGGAGGCAGAGCTCATGGAAGCGCTCCCAAGGGGGCATGGCGCCCTCGTCCTGCTCGAGGGCGTAATACCAGGTCTGTGCCGTGCCACGGAGGTGATACGAGGCGAGCCAGGTACGCTCCGATGCGAGGGTGCGCTGCCCGCGAAAGAACTGGTCGCATTGGTTGAGCCAGTTGAGGGGGTCCTCCGTGCCGTCATAGGCGGCGAAGTCGATCTTGGCAAACCATGGCGGTGTCTGGGTCGGAGCGCCGTGTCGAGCTGGCTCAGAGTTGCGAAGCAGCGAGGCGGGTGGCGCCTGGTCGGAGTACTCCGGGTAGGGACCCGCGGAGCTGGATGGCCTGCCGAACTGCGGAAACGGGGTCGGATGCTCCGGAGCCGTGGTGTAGACCGGCGATGGCGAAGACCCAGCCGCCCACGCTGGAAGTGGCGACGGGGAGGGCGGGAACCGGACCTGATGAATCGGGAGGCCGGTCGGTGAGGGCGCCCCTGAGCTAGGCAGGGTTGGTGCCAGTTGAAAGGATCGATATGGTTGACTAGAGGGGGGGGGGTGAATAGGCAACTAACAATTTTTAGCTTTTCTTTAACAATTTAAACTTTGCATCAAAGTAGGTCGTCTAGATATGCAACTAGGTGAGCAACCTATATGATGCAACGAGGATAGGTACACAAGCAAGCAAGAGATATGAAACAAGTAAGCTTGCTTAAATAAAGGCACGAGATAACCAAGAGTGGAGACGGTGGAGAGGAGGATGTCTTGCCAAAGTTCCTTCCCTTTGAGAGGAAGTACATCTCCGTTGGAGCGGTGTGGAGGCACAATGCTCCCCAAGAAGCCACTAGGGCCACCGTATTCTCCTCACGCCCTCACACAATGCGAGATGCCGTGATTCCACTATTGGTGCCCTTGAAGGCGGCGACCGAACCTTTACAAACAAGGTTGGGGCTCTCTCCAAAACTTAATTGGAGGCTACCAACAAAAACCACAAAGCTTCACCACAATGGAATATGGCTCCGAGGTGACCTCAACCGTCTAGGGTGCTGAAATGCCCAAGAGTAACAAAAGCCACACAAGAAAGTATGGGGGAAGCAAATATCCTTTGGTGGAAGTGTAGATCTAGGTCTCCTCCTTCAATCCCTAGCAAATCAACAAGTTTGAGTGGCTAGAGAGAGACATCGGGCAAGAGAGCTTGAAGGGCATTAATGGTGGAGTGAGAGAGGTCAAAGGTGGGAGTGGTAGGTCAGAGAAGCTCCCTTAAATAGTCACCCACATTTCCAACCATTACTGCGTTTTTTGCACTGCAGCGGTACATCCGGTCCTCATCCCGGTACAACCGGGACTCACGTTGTAACTGCAGAACCCTACCAAGCGGTACAACCGGATAGGCGGGCGGTAGTACCGGCTAAGAAAAATAACCGGACTAACCGCCTGGCTACCGCACAACCACCGCATCAAAACAGGAGCTTGACCGGTACTTGGGCGGTGCCTGGCCGGAACAACCGCATGGCGTTGAGCTCTTGGGCGGCTAAGTTCTGAGCGGAAGAACCGCTCGGACCACCGATGGTAATGGTCATCGTGTGACGACCGGACTAACCGGGCCACTACCGCCTAAGAACCGCATCAAACCAGAAGCGAGAGCGGTACTTGAGCGGTGCATGGACGGAACCACCGCCCCAGCTGTTGCAGAGCATGCTTGTGGTACCACCGCCCAGAGGCAGCGATACAACCGCTCGAGCAAAGCTGGTGAGCGACAAGACCCAGCGGTACAACCGCTCTAGAGAGCGGTACATCCGCTGGGCAGAAACAGTGAGCAGGAAAGAGGGGAAGAGGCAAGGAAAACTCTCTCTCTCTCACACACCTGAGGAAGGCAAAGAGAGGGTGAGAAAAGTGTACGTGAACTGATTCCCCCAGAGCTTCCTAATGAGGATTCCCTCTTGATAGTACGGGTACTCTACGACCAAAGAAAATAAAAGCGTAGAGGACACGTCTTCGATCTTTTCCTTCGAGAGGCAATAGCAATCCGATGTAAGCCTAAGCATCGAGAACCTGAAACATATAGCACAAGATTAGACCACAAAGGGTTGTCATCATCATCCAAAACATAAAGTAGAGAAATGCCCTTTCAATCTCCCCCTTTTTGGTGGATGATGACAACAACACGATTTGCGAGAGATAAGTCAATGAAATCTAGACGGAACTCCCCCTGACTGTGTGCCCCAACAAGTACTAGCTGTCATAAAGCATGGTCACACTTTCAGGAAAAAACGTCTAAAAAACGTCTAAAACGCCCAAAAACTCTATTTTCCCTTTGGAATTTTGTGATTTTTAAAAATTGTCGAAACGGAAAACTGGTTGTTTCAGCGGATCAACCTATTTGTTCTGAAAATTTTGATATATTATATGTATTTTTCCGAATTAGGATGATTTAGTTATGATTTTTTCAAGTTTGAAAATTGCCCTATAGTCCCGGTTTGTGACTCCAACCGGGACTATAGGTTAGACCCCTTTAGTGCTGGTTCGGGGCACGAACCGGTACTAAAGGTTGGCCCTTTAGTACCGGTTTGTGCCACAAACCGGGACTAAAGAGGCTTGTGGGGCCCCGGTCTGACGCCAGCCTGCCACCACCGGCATTAATGCAAATCCGTTCGAACCGGCACTAATGGTACCATTAGTACCGGGACAAAATCAAACCGGCACTAATGTGCTTCACGTTTGACCCTTTTTCTACTAGTGGTGGAACCGAGGCGACCACATTTCCTTCAGCGCTGAAACACACTTGATTTGTTGCAACAAAGTTATGATCAATGTTGCTCTCTGCATTCATGGCACCTTCCAAGACCTTGACTACCTCGGACATTTTAGGCCTTCTTTGGCAATCAATCTGCAAACACCACATTGCGAGCTTCATCATTTCAATTACATCCTGCTTATGTGCTCGTGGTAGGAACTTGTACCCAACCAGGCCTGGGGCGTAAGCAGTAGGGGAAGGAGGGAGCTGGGCGAGGCGATGAGCGGTCGCGCCGGCAGTTGAGCGTCGTCGCGGAAGAGGAAGGAGATGGCGGCGGCGGCTAGGGTTAAAGGCGGCTAGGGTTCCGGCTCCTCTCGGAGCCGGGTAATAGAGATAATAATCTTCTTATTGCTTAATTCCAAAAAGAGTCTTACAGCCTATATTTATAACCTAGATAACTTGCAGAAGAATTAACCTAAGAAACTTGTGGGCTAAGATTGCCCGGTGGGCCTAGCTAAACCGGCCATAACACTTCTCCCCGCCTGCACAAACAGCTCGTCCTCGAGCTGTAAGGTGGGGAAGCGCTTGCAGAACTCCTTTATGTGATCAACCAGTGTCAAACACCTTCTCTACAGCTGGGGCGGCCAGGTTGGCGGCGACGGCGTCCTCCGGAATGTAGTCTGCAACCTCCAGGTAGAAGAGTCGCGGGCAAGCATGGCCGGGCGTGTAGGGCTCGTCGCAGTTGAAGCACAACCCTTGGCGGCGACGCTCGAGTAGCTCGGCTGAGGTGAGCCGGCGGAACGGGCGTGCCGCGGTCACGGCGAGGGGTGCCGCAGTAGCCTGTGCAGGCCGACCCTGTGCGGAATCTGGCCCGAGTAGCGACCCAGCTGTCCGGGATGGTGATTCCTGCTGGATGGCCACCGCGTGGCGCTCGAAAGCGCGGGTGTAGTACATGGCCGACTGGAGATCCTGGGGTCCCCGAAGCTCCACATCCACGCGGATGTGATCCGGAAGTCCACCGACAAAGAGGTCGGCCCGCTGCTGCGCCGTCACACCCGACGCATGGCATGCCAGGGCCTGGAAATGGACGGCGTAGTCCTACACCGTGGACGCGAAGGGAAGGCGGCCGAGCTCCGCCAGGCGGTTCCCGTGAACCGGAGGCCCAAAGCGAAGGAGGCAGAGCTCGCGGAAGCGCTCCCAAGGGGGCATGGCGCCCTCGTCCTGCTCGAGGGCGTAATACCAGGTCTGTGCCGTGACACGGAGGTGATACGAGGCGAGCCAGGTACGCTCCGATGCGAGGGTGCGCTGCCCGCGAAAGAACTAGTCGCATTGGTTGAGCTAGTTGAGGGGGTCCTCCGTGCCGTCATAGGTGGCGAAGTCGATCTTGGCAAACCATGGCGGTGTCTGGGTCGGAGCGCCGTGTCGAGCTGGCTCAGAGTTGCGAAGCAGCGAGGCGGGTGGCGCCTGGTCGGAGTACTCCGGGTAGGGACCCGCGGAGCTGGATGGCCTGCCGAACTGCGGAAACGGGGTCGGTTGCTCCGGAGCCGTGGTGTAGACCGGCGATGGCGAAGACCCAGCCGCCCATGCTGGAAGTGGCGACGGGGAGGGCGGGAACTGGACCTGATGAATCGGGAGGCCGGTCGGTGAGGGTGCCCCTGAGCTAGGCAGGGTCGGTGCCAGCTGAAAGGATCAATATGGTTGACTAGAGGGGGGGTGAATAGGCAACTAACAATTTTTAGCTTTTCTTTAACAATTTAAACTTTGCATCAAAGTAGGTTGTCTAGATATGCAACTAGGTGAGCAACCTATATGATGCAACGAGGATAGGTACACAAGAAAGCAAGAGATATGAAACAAGTAAGCTTGCTTAAATAAAGGCACAAGATAACCAAGAGTGGAGACGGTGGAGAGGAGGATGTCTTGCCGAAGTTCCTTCCCTTTGAGAGGAAGTACATCTCCGTTGGAGCGGTGTGGAGGCACAATGCTCCCCAAGAAGCCACTAGGGCCACCGTATTCTCCTCACGCCCTCACACAATGCGAGATGCCGTGATTCCACTATTGGTGCCCTTGAAGGCGGCGACCGAACCTTTACAAACAAGGTTGGGGCTCTCTCCACAACTTAATTGGAGGCTACCAACAAAAACCACGAAGCTTCACCACAATGGAATATGGCTCCGAGGTGACCTCAACCGTCTAGGGTGCTGAAATGCCCAAGAGTAACAAAATCCACACAAGAAAGTATGGGGGAAGCAAATATCCTTTGGTGGAAGTGTAGATCTAGGTCTCCTCCTTCAATCCCTAGCAAATCAACAAGTTTGAGTTGCTAGAGAGAGAGATCGGGCAAGAGAGCTTGAAGGGCATTAATGGTGGAGTGAGAGAGGTCAAAGGTGGGAGTGGTAGGTGGGAGAAGCTCCCTTAAATAGTCACCCACATTTCCAACCGTTACTGCGTTTTTTTGCACTGCAGCGGTACATCCGGTCCTCGTCCCGGTACAACCGGGACTCATGCTGTAACTGCAGAACCCTATCAAGCGGTACAATCGGACAGGCGGGCAGTAGTACCGGCTAAGAAAAATAACCGGACTAACCGCCTGGCTACCGCACAACCACCGCATCAAAACAGGAGCTTGAACGGTACTTGGGCGGTGCCTGGCCGGAACAACCGCATGGCCTTGAGCTCTTGGGCGGCTAAGTTCTGAGCGGAAGAACCGCTCGGACCACCGGTGGTACTGGTCATCGTGGAACGACCGGACCAACCGGGCCACTACCGCCCAAGAACCACATCAAACCAGAAGCGAGAGCGGTACTTGAGCGGTGCATGGACGGAACCACCGCCCCAGCTGTTGCAGAGCATGGTGGCGGTACCACCGCCCAGAGGCAGCGGTACAACCGCTCGAGCAAAGCTGGTGAGCGACAAGACCCAGTGGTACAACCGCTCCAGAGAGCGGTACATCCGCTGGGCAGAAACAATGAGCAGGAAAGAGGGGAAGAGGCAAGGAAAACTCTCTCTCTCACACACCTGAGGAAGGCAAAGAGAGGGTGAGAAAAGTGTACGTGAACTGATTCCCCCAGAGCTTCCTAATGAGGATTCCCTCTTGATAGTACGGGTACTATACGACCAAAGAAAATGAAAGCGTAGAGGACACGTCTTCGATCTTTTCCTTCGAGAGGCAATAGCAATCCGATGTAAGCCTAAGCATCGAGAACCTGAAACATATAGCACACGATTAGACCACACAGGGTTGTCATCATCATCCAAAACATAAAGTAGAGAAATGTCCTTTCAATCTCCCCCTTTTTGGTGGATGATGACAACAACACGATTTGCGAGAGATAAGTCAATGAAATCTAGATGGAACTCCCCCTGAATGTGTGCGCCAACAAGTACTAGCTGTTAGAAAGCATGGTCACACTTTCAGGAAAAAACGTCTAAAAACGTCTAAAACGCCCAAAAACTCTATTTTCCCTTTGGAATTTTGTGACTTCTAAAAATTGTCGAAATGGAAAACTGGTTGTTTCAGCGGATCAATCGTTTTGTTCTGCAATTTTGATATATTATATGTATTTTTCCGAATTAGGATGATTTAGTTATGATTTTTCAAGTTTGAAAATTGCCCTATAGTCCCGGTTTGTGACTCCAACCGGGACTATAGGTTAGACCCCTTTAGTGCCGGTTCGTGGCACGAACCGGTACTAAAGCTTGGCCCTTTAGTACCGGTTTGTGCCACAAACCGGGACTAAAGAGGCTCGTGGGGCCCCGACCAGACGCCAGCCTGCCACCACCCCTTTAGTACCGGTTCGTGCCACGAACCGGTACTAAAGGTTCAACACGAACTGGCATTAATGGAAATCCGTTCGAACCGGCACTAATGGTACCATTAGTACTGGGACAAAATCAAACCGGCACTAATGTGCTTCACGTTTGACCCTTTTTCTACTAGTGGTCGAACCGAGGAGACCACATTTCCTTCAGCGCCGAAATACACTTGATTTGTTGCAACCAAGTTATGATCAATGTTGCTCTCTGCATTCATGGCACCTTCCAAGACCTTGACTACCTCAGACATTTTAGGCCTTCTTTTGCAATCAATCTGCAAACACCACATTGCGAGCTTCATCATTTCAATTACATCCTGCTTATGTGCTAGTGGTAGGAACTTGTACCCTACCCGGCCTGGGGCGTAAGCAGTAGGGGAAGGAGGGAGCTGGGCGAGGCGATGAGCGGCCATGCCGGCGGTTGAGCGCCGTCGCGGAAGAGGAGGGAGATGGCGGCGGCTAGGGTTAAAGGCGGCTAGGGTTTCGGCTCCTCTGGGAGCCGGGCAATAGAGATAATAATCTTCTTATTGCTTAATTCCAAAAAGAGTCTTACAGCCTATATTTATAACCTAGATAACTTGCAGAAGAATTAACCTAAGATAACTTGTGGGCTAAGATTTCCCGGTGGGCCTAGCTAAACCGGCCATAACACTTCTCCCCGCCTGCACAAATAGCTCGTCCTCAAGCTGTAAGGTGGGGAAGCGCTTGCGGAACTCCTTTACGTGATCAACTAGCGTCAAACACCTTCTCTACAGCTGGGGCGGCTAGGTCGGCGGCGACGGCGTCCTCCGGAATGTAATCTGCAACCTCCAGGTAGAAGATTCGCGGGCAAGCATGGCCGGGCGTGTAGGGTTGTCACAGTTGAAGCACAACCCTTGGCGGCGACGCTCGAGTAGCTCGGCTGAGGTGAGCCGGCGGTACGGGCGTGCCGCGGTCACGGCGAGGGGTGCCGCAGTAGCCTGTGCAGACCGACCCTGTGCGGAATCTGGCCCGGGTAGCGACCCAGCGGTCCGGGATGGTGATTCCTGCTGGATGGCCACCGCGCGGCGCTCGAAACCGCGGGCGTAGTACATGGCCGACTAGAGATCCTGGGGTCCCCAAAGCTCCACATCCACGCGGATGTGATCCGGAAGTCCACCGATAAAGAGGTCGGCCCGCTGCTGCGCCGTCACACCCGACGCATGGCATGCCAGGGCCTGGAAATGGTCGGCGTAGTCCTGCACCATGGAGGCGAAGGGAAGGCGGCCGAGCTCCGCCAGGCGGCTCCCGCGAACTGGAGGCCCAAAGCGAATAAGGCAGAGGTCGCGGAAGCGCTCCCAAGGGGGCATGGCGCCCTCGTCCTACTCGAGGGCATAATACCAGGTCTGTGCCGCGCCGCGGAGGTGATACAAGGCGAGCCAGGTACGCTCCAATGCGAGGGTGCGCTGCCCGTGAAAGAACTGGTCGCATTGGTTGAGCCAGTTGAGGGGGTCCTCCGTGCCGTCATAGGTGGCGAAGTCGATCTTGGCAAACCATGGCGGTGTCTGGGTCGGAGCGCCGTGTCGAGCTGGCTCAGAGGTGCGAAGCAGCGACGCGGGTGGCGCCTGGTCGGAGTACTCCGGGTAGGGACCCGTGGAGCAGGATAGCCTGCCGAACTGTGGAAACGGGGTCGGTTGCTCCGGAGCCGTGGTGTAGACCGGCAATGGCGAAGACCCAGCCGCCCACGTTGGAAGTGGCGACGGGGAGGGCGGGAACCGGACCTGATGAATCGGGAGGCCGGTCGGCGAGGGTGCCCCTGAGCTAGGCAGGGTCGGTGCCGGTTGAAAGGATCGATATGGTTGACTAGAGGGGGGTGAATAGGCAACTAACAATTTTTAGCGTTTCTTTAACAATTTAAACTTTGCATCAAAGTAGGTTGTCTAGATATGCAACTAGGTGAGCAACTTATATGATGCAACGAGGATAGGTACACAAGCAAGCAAGAGATATGAAACAAGTAAGCCTGCTTAAATAAAGGCACGAGATAACCAAGGGTGGAGACGGTGGAGATGAGGATGTCTTGCCGAAGTTCCTTCCCTTTGAGAGGAAGTACATCTCCGTTGGAGCGGTGTGGAGGCACAATGCTCCCCAAGAAGCCACTAGGGCCACCGTATTCTCCTCACGCCCTCACACAATGCGAGATGCCGTGATTCCACTATTGGTGCCCTTGAAGGCGGCGACCGAACCTTTACAAACAAGGTTGGGGCTCTCTCCACAACTTAATTGGAGGCTCCCTACAAAAACCACGAAGCTTCACCACAATGGAATATGGCTCCAAGGTGACCTCAACCGTCTAGGGTGCTCAAACGCCCAAGTGTAACAAAATCCACACAAGAATGTATGGGGGAAGCAAATATCCTTTGGTGGAAGTGTAGATCTAGGTCTCCTCCTTCAATCCCTAGCAAATCAACAAGTTTGAGTGGCTAGAGAGAGAGATTGGGCAAGAGATCTTGAAGGGCATTAATGGTGGAGTGAGAGAGGTCAAAGGTGGGAGTGGTAGGATGGAGAAGCTCCCTTAAATAGTCACCCACATTTCCAACCATTACTGCGTTTTTTTGCACTGCAGCGGTACATCCGGTCCTCGTCCCGGTACAACCGGGACTCACGGTGTAACTGCAGAACACTACCAAGCGATACAACCGGACAGGCGGGCGGTAGTACCGGCTAAGAAAAATAACCGGACTAACCGCCTGGCTACCGCACAACCACCGCATCTAAACAGGAGCTTGACCGGTACTTGGACGGTGCCTGGCCGGAACAACCGCATGGCCTTGAGCTCTTGGGCGGCTAAGTTCTGAGCGGAAGAACCGCTCGAACCACCGGTGGTACCGGTCATCGTGGAACGACCGGACCAACCGGGCCACTACCACCCAAGAACCGCATCAAACCAGAAGCGAGAGCGGTACTTGAGCGGTGCATGGACGGAACCACCGCCCCAGCTGTTGCAGAGCATGGTGGCGGTACCACCGCCCGGAGGCAGCGGTACAACCACTCGAGCAAAGCTGGTGAGCGACAAGACCTAGCGGTACAACCACTCCAGAGAGCGGTACAACCGCTGGGCAGAAACAGTGAGCAGGAAAGAGGGGAAGAGGCAAGGAAAACTCTCTCTCTCTCACACCTGAGGAAGGCAAAGAGAGGGTGACAAAAGTGTACGTGAACTGATTCCCCTAGAGCTTCCTAATGAGGATTCCCTCTTGATAGTACGGGTACTCTACGACCAAAGAAAATAAAAGCGTAGAGGACACGTCTTTGATCTTTTTCTTCGAGAGGCAATAGCAATCCGATGTAAGCCTAAGCATCGAGAACCTGAAACATATAGCACACGATTAGACCACAAAGGGTTGTCATCATCATCCAAAACATAAAGTAGAGAAATGCCCTTTCAATCTCCCCCTTTTTGGTGGATGATGACAACAACATGATTTGCGAGAGATAATTCAATGAAATCAAGACGGAACTCCCCCTGAATGTGTGCCCCAACAAGTACTAGCTGTTAGAAAGCATGGTCACACTTTCAGGAAAAAACGTCTAAAACGCCCAAAAGCTCTATTTTCCCTTTGGAATTTTGTGATTTTAAAAAATTGTCGTAACGGAAAACTGGTAGTTTCAGCGGATCAATCTTTTTGTTCTGCAAATTTTGATATATTATATGTATTTTTCTGAATTAGGATGATTTAGTTATGATTTTTTCAAGTTTGAAAATTGCCCTATAGTCCCGGTTTGTGACTCCAACCGGGACTATAGGTTAGACCCCTTTAGTGCCGGTTCGTGGCACGAACCGGTACTAAAGGTTGGCCCTTTAGTACCGGTTTGTGCCACAAACCGGGACTAAAGAGGCTCGTGGAGCCCCGGCCTGACGCCAGCCTGCCACCACCCGTTTAGTACCGGTTCGTGCCACGAACCGGTACTAAAGGTTCAACACAAACCGGCATTAATGCAAATCCGTTCGAACCGGCACTAATGGTACCATTAGTACCGGGCCAAAATCAAACCGGCACTAATGTGCTTCACGTTTGACCCTTTTTATACTAGTGGTGGAACCGAGGAGACCACATTTCCATCAGAGCCGAAATACACTTGATTTGTTGCAACAAAGTTATGATCAATGTTGCTCTCTGCATTCATGGCACCTTCCAAGACCTTGACTACCTCGGACATTTTAGGCCTTCTTTTGCAATCAATCTGCAAACACCACATTGCGAGCTTCATCATTTCAATTACATCCTGCTTATGTGCTAGTGGTAGGAACTTCTACCCTACCAGGCCTGGGGCGTAAGCAATAGGGGAAGGTGGGAGCTGGGCGAGGCGATGAGCGGCAGCGCCGGTGGTTGAGCGCCGTCGCGGAAGAGGAGGGAGATGGCGGCGGCGGCTAGGGTTAAAGGCGGCTAGGGTTCCGGCTCCTCTGGGAGCCGGGCAATAGAGATAATAATCTTCTTATTGCTTAATTCCAAAAAGAGTCTTACAGCCTATATTTATAACCTAGATAACTTGCAGAAGAATTAACCTCAGATAACTTGTGGGCTATGATTGCCTGGTGGGCCTAGCTAAACCGGCCATAACACTTCTCCCCGCCTGCATAAACAGCTCGTCCTCGAGCTGTAAGGTGGGGAAGCGCTTGCGGAACTCCTTTACGTGATCAACCAGCATCAAACACCTTCTCTACAGCTGGGGCGGCCAGGTCGGCGGCGACGGCGTCCTCCGGAATGTAGTCTGCAACCTCCAGGTAGAAGAGTCGCGGGCAAGCATGGCCGGGCGTGTAGGGCTCGTCGCAGTTGAAGCACAACCCTTAGCGGCGACGCTCGAGTAGCTCGGCTGAGGTGAGCCGGCGGAACGGGCGTGTCGCGGTCACGGCGAGGGGTGCCGTAGTAGCCTGTGCAGGCCGACCCTATGCGGAATCCGGCCCGGGTAGCGACCCAGCGGTCCGGGATGGTGATTCCTGCTGGATGGCCACCGCACGGCGCTCGAAAGCGCGTGCGTAGTAAATGGCCGACTGGAGATCCTGCCAGGGCCTGGAAATGGTCGGCGTAGTCCTGCACCGTAGAGGCGAAGGGAATGCGGCTGAGCTCCGCCAGGCGGTTCCCGCGAACCGGAGGCCCAAAGCGAAGGAGACAGAGCTCGCGGAAGCGCTCCCAAGGGTGCATGGCGCCCTCGTCCTGCTCGAGGGCGTAATACCAGGTCTGTGCCGCGCCGCGGAGGTGATACGAGGCGAGCCAGGTACGCTCCGATGCGAGGGTGCGCTGCCCGCGAAAGAACTGGTCGAATTGGTTAAGCCAGTTGAGGGGGTCCTCCGTGCCGTCATAGGTGGCGAAGTCGATCTTGGCAAACCGTGGCGGTCTGGGTCGGAGCGCCGTGTCGAGCTGGTTCAGAGGTGCGAAGCAACGAGGCGGGTGGCGCCTGGTCGGAGTACTCCGGGTAGGGACCCGCGGAGCTGGATGGCCTGCCGAACTGCGGAAACGGGGTCGGTTGCTCCGGAGCCGTGGTGTAGACGGGCGATGGTGAAGACCCAGCCGCCCACGCTGGAAGTGGCGACGGGGAGGGCGGGAACCGGACCTGATGAATCGGGAGGCCGGTCGGTGAGGGTGCCCCTGAGCTAGGCAGGGTCGGAGCCGGATGAAAGGATCGATATGGTTGACTAGAGGGGGGTGAATAGGCAACTAACAACTTTTAGCTTTTCTTTAACAATTTAAAGTTTGCATCAAAGTAGGTTGTCTAGATATGCAACTAGGTGAGCAACCTATATGATGCAACGAGGATAGGTACACAAGCAAGCAAGAGATATGAAACAAGTAAGCTTGCTTAAATAAAGGCACGAGATAACCAAGAATGGAGACGGTGGAGACGAGGATGTCTTGCCGAAGTTCCTTCCCTTTGAGAGGAAGTACATCTCCGTTGGAGCGGTGTGGAGGCACAATGCTCCCCAAGAAGCCACTAGGGCCACCGTATTCTCCTCACGCCCTCACACAATGCGAGATGCCGTGATTCCACAATTGGTGCCCTTGAAGGCGGTGACCGAACCTTTACAAACAAGGTCGGGGCTCTCTCCACAACTTAATTGGAGGCTCCCAACAAAAACCATGAAGCTTCACCACAATGGAATATGGCTCCGAGGTGACCTCAACCGTCTAGGGTGCTCAAATGCCCAAGAGTAACAAAATCCACACAAGAAAGTATGGGGGAAGCAAATATCCTTTGGTGTAAGTGTAGATCTAGGTCTCCTCCTTCAATCCCTAGAAAATCAACAAGTTTGAGTGGCTAGAGAGAGAGATCGGGCAAGAGAGCTTGAAGGGCATTAATGGTGGAGTGAGAGAGGTCAAAGGTGGGAGTGGTTGGTGGGAGAAGCTCCCTTAAATAGTCACCCACATTTCCAACCGTTACTGTGTTTTTTTGCACTGCAGCGGTACATCCGGTCCTCGTCCCGGTACATCCGGGACTCACGGTGTAACTGCAGAACCCTACCAAGCGGTACAACCGGACAGGCGGGCGGTAGTACCGGCTAAGAAAAATAACCGGACTAACCGCCTGGCTACCGCACAACCACCGCATCAAAACAGGAGCTTGACCGGTACTTGGGCGGTGCCTGGCCGGAACAACCGCATGGCCTTGAGCTCTTGGGCGGCTAAGTTCTGAGCGGAAGAACCGCTCGGACCACCGGTGGTACCGGTCATCGTGGAACGACCGGACCAACCGGGCCACTACCGCCCAAGAACCGCATCAAACCAGAAGCGAGAGCGGTATTTGAGCGGTGCATGGACGGAACCACCGCCCCAGCTGTTGCAGAGCATGGTGGCGGTACCACCGCCCAGAGGCAGCGGTACAACCGCTCGAGCAAAGCTGGTGAGAGACAAGACCCAGCGGTACAACCGCTCTAGAGAGCGGTACAACGGCTGGGCAGAAACAGTGAGCAGGAAAGAGGGGAAGAGGCAAGGAAAACTCTCTCTCTCACGCACACCTGAGGAAGGCAAAGAGAGGGTGAGAAAAGTGTACGTGAACTGATTCCCCCAGAGCTTCTTAATGAGGATTCCCTCTTGATAGTACGGGTACTCTACGACCAAAGAAAATAAAAGCATAGAGGACACGTCTTCGATCGTTTCCTTCGAGAGGCAATAGCAATCCGATGTAAGCCTAAGCATCGAGAACCTGAAACATATAGCACACGATTAGACCACAAAGGGTTGTCATCATCAGCCAAAACATAAAGTAGAGAAATGCCCTTTCAATCTCCCCCTTTTTGGTGGATGATGACAACAACACGATTTGCGAGAGATAAGTCAATGAAATCTAGACGGAACTCCCCCTGAATGTGTGCCCCAACAAGTACTAGCTGTTAGAAAGCATGGTCACACTTTCAGGAAAAAACGTCTAAAACGCCCAAAAACTCTATTTTCCCTTTGGAATTTTGTGATTTTAAAAAATTGTCGAAATGGAAAACTGGTTGTTTCAGCGGATCAATCTTTTTGTTCTGCAAATTTTGATATATTATATGTATTTTTCTGAATTAGGATGATTTAGTTATGCTTTTTTCAAGTTTGAAAATTGCCCTATAGTCCCGGTTTGTGACTCCAACCGGGACTATAGGTTAGACCCCTTTAGCGACGGTTCGTGGCACGAACCGGTACTAAAGGTTGGCCCTTTAGTACCGGTTTGTGCCACAAACCGGGACTAAAGAGGCTCGCGGGGCCCCGGCCTGACGCCAGCCTGCCACCACCCCTTTAGTATCAGTTCGTGCCACGAACCGGTACTAAAGGTTCAACACGAACCGGCATTAATGCAAATCCGTTCAAACCGGCACTAATGGTACCATTAGTACCGGGCCAAAATCAAACCGGCACTAATGTGCTTCACGTTTGACCCTTTTTCTACTAGTGGTGGAACCGAGGAGACCACATTTCCATCAGCACCGAAATACACTTGATTTGTTGCAACAAAGTTATGATCAATGTTGC
Organism: Triticum urartu; assembly: GCF_056163025.1. NCBI lineage: Eukaryota > Viridiplantae > Streptophyta > Magnoliopsida > Poales > Poaceae > Triticum > Triticum urartu. The sequence goes on from NC_141875.1 coordinate 7,803,810, forward strand.
TCTCTGCATTCATGGCACCTTCCAAGACCTTGACTACCTCGGACATTTTAGGCCTTCTTTTGCAATCAATCTGCAAACACCACATTGCAAGCTTCATCATTTCAATTACATCCTGCTTATGTGCTAGTGGTAGGAACTTGTACCCTACCAGGCCTGGGGCGTAAGCAGTAGGGGAAGGAGGGAGCTGGGCAAGGCAATGAGCGGCCGCGCCGGCGGTTGAGCGCCGTCGCGGAAGAGGAGGGAGATGGCGGCAGCGGCTAGGGTTAAAGGCGGCTAGGGTTCTGGCTCCTCTGTGAGCCGGGCAATAGAGATAATAATCTTCTTATTGCTTAATTCCAAAAAGAGTCTTACAGCCTATATTTATAACCTAGATAACTTGTAGAAGAATTAACCTAAGATAACTTGTGGGATAAGATTGCCCGGTGGGCCTAGCTAAACCGGCCATAACACTTCTCCCCGCCTGCACAAACAGCTCGTCCTCGAGCTGTAAGGTGGGGAAGCGCTTGCGGAACTCCTTTACGTGATCAACCAGCGTCAAACAACTTCTCTACAGCTGGGGCGGCCAGGTCGGCGGCGACGGCGTCCTCCGGAATGTAGTCTGCAACCTCCAGGTAGAAGAGTCGCGGGCAAGCATGGCCGGGCGTGTAGGGCTCGTCGCAGTTGAAGCACAACCCTTCGCGGCGATGCTCGAGTAGCTCGGCTGAGGTGAGCCGGCGGAACGGGCGTGCCGCAGTCACGGCGAGGGGTGCCGCAGTAGCCTGTGCAGGCCGACCCTGTGCGGAATCCGGCCCGGGTAGCGACCCAGCGGTCCGGGATGGTGATTCCTGCTGGATGGCCACCGCGCGGCGCTCGAAAGCGCGGGCGTAGTACATGGCCGACTGGAGATCCTGGGGTCCCCGAAGCTCCACGTCCACGCGGATGTGATCCGGAAGTCCACCGACAAAGAGGTCGGCCCGCTGCTGCGCCGTCACACCCGACGCATGGCATGCCAGGGCCTGGAAATGGTCGGCGTAGTCCTGCACCGTGGAGGCGAAGGGAAGGCGGCCGAGCTCCGCCAGGCGGTTCCCGCGAACCGGAGGCCCAAAGCGAAGGAGACAGAGCTCGCGGAAGCGCTCCCAAGGGTGCATGGCGCCCTCGTCCTGCTCGAGGGCATAATACCAGGTCTGTGCCGCACCGCGGAGGTGATACGAGGCGAGCCAGGTACGCTCCGATGCGAGGGTGCGCTGCCCGCGAAAGAACTGGTCGAATTGGTTGAGCCAGTTGAGGGGGTCCTCCATGCCGTCATAGGTGGCGAAGTCGATCTTGGCAAACCGTGGCGGTGTCTGGGTCGGAGCGCCGTGTCGAGCTGGCTCAGAGGTGCGAAGCAGCGAGGCGGGTGGCGCCTGGTCGGAGTACTCCGAGTAGGGACCCGCGGAGCTGGATGGCCTGCCGAACTACGGAAACGGGGTCGGTTGCTCCGGAGCCGTGGTGTAGACCGGCGATGGCGAAGACCCAGCCGCGCACACTAGAAGTGGCGGCGGGGAGGGCGGGAACCGGACCTGATGAATCGGGAGGCCGGTCGGTGAGGGTGCCCCTGAGCTAGGCAGGGTCGGTGCCGGATGAAAGGATCGATATGGTGGACTAGAGGGGGGCTGAATAGGCAACTAACAACTTTTAGCTTTTCTTTAACAATTTAAAGTTTGCATCAAAGTAGGTTGTCTAGATATGCAACTAGGTGAGCAACCTATATGATGCAACGAGGATAGGTACACAAGCAAGCAAGAGATATGAAACAAGTAAGCTTGCTTAAATAAAGGCACGAGATAACCAAGAATGAAGACGGTGGAGACGAGGCTGTCTTGCCGAAGTTCCTTCCCTTTGAGAGGAAGTACATCTCCGTTGGAGCGGTGTGGAGGCACAATGCTCCCCAAGAAGCCACTAGGGCCACCGTATTCTCCTCACGCCCTCACACAATGCGAGATGCCGTGATTCCACTATTGGTGCCCTTGAAGGCGGCGACCGAACCTTTACAAACAAGGTTGGGGCTCTCTCCACAACTTAATTGGAGTCTCCCAACAAAAACCACAAAGCTTCACCCCAATGGAATATGGCTCCGAGGTGACCTCAACCGTCTAGGGTGCTCAAATGCCCAAGAGTAACAAAATCCACACAAGAAAGTATGGGGGAAGCAAATATCCTTTGGTGGAAGTGTAGATCTAGGTCTCCTCCTTCAATCCCTAGCAAATCAACAAGTTTGAGTGGCTAGAGAGAGAGATCGGGCAAGAGAGCTTGAAGGGCATTAATGGTGGAGTGAGACACGTCAAAGGTGGGAGTGGTAGGTGGGAGAAGCTCCCTTAAATAGTCACCCACATTTCCAACCGTTACTGCGTTTTTTTGCACTGCAGCGGTACATCCGGTCCTCGTCCCGGTACAACCGGGACTCACGGTGTAACTGCACAACCCTACCAAGCGGTACAACCGGACAGGCGGGCGGTAGTACCGGCTAAGAAAAATAACCGGACTAACCGCCTCGCTACCGCACAACCACCGCATCAAAACAGGAGCTTGACCGGTACTTGGGTGGTGCCTGGCCGGAACAACCGCATGGCCTTGAGCTCTTGGACGGCTAAGTTCTGAGCGGAAGAACCGCTCGGACCACCGGTGGTACCGGTCATCGTGGAACGACCGGACCAACCGGGCCACTACCGCCCAAGAACCGCATCAAACCAGAAGCGAGAGCGGTACTTGAGCGGTGCATGGACGGAACCACTGCCCCAGCTGTTGCAGAGCATGGTGGCGGTACCACCGCCCAGAGGCAGCGGTACAACCGCTCGAGCAAAGCTGGTGAGCGACAAGACCCAGCGGTACAACTGCTCCAGAGAGCGGTACAACCGCTGGGCAGAAACAATGAGCAGGAAAGAGGGGAAGAGGCAAGGAAAACTCTCTCTCTCTCTCTCACACCTGAGGAAGGCAAAGAGAGGGTGAGAAAAGTGTACGTGAACTGATTCCCCCAGAGCTTCCTAATGAGGATTCCCTCTTGATAGTACGGGTACTCTACGACCAAAGAAAATAAAAGCGTAGAGGACACGTCTTCGATCTTTTCCTTCGAGAGGCAATAGCAATCCGATGTAAGCCTAAGCATCGAGAACCTGAAACATATAGCACACGATTAGACCACAAAGGGTTGTCATCATCATCCAAAACATAAAGTAGAGAAATGCCCTTTCAATCTCCCCCTTTTTGGTGGATGATGACAACAACACGATTTTCGAGAGATAAGTCAATGAAATCTAGATGGAACTCCCCCTGAATGTGTGCCCCAACAAGTACTAGCTGTTAGAAAGCATGGTCACACTTTCAGGAAAAAACGTCTAAAAACGTCTAAAACGCCCAAAAACTCTATTTTCCCTTTGGAATTTTGATATTTTAAAAAATTGTTGAAACGGAAAACTGGTTGTTTCAGCGGATCAATCTTTTTGTTCTGCAAATTTTGATACATTATATGTATTTTTCTGAATTAGGATGATTTAGTTATGATTTTTTCAAGTTATAAAATTGCCCTATAGTCCCGGTTTGTGACTCCAACCGGGACTATAGGTTAGACCACTTTAGTGCCGGTTCGTGGCACGAACCGGTACTAAAGGTTGGCCCTTTAGTACCGGTTTATGCCACAAACCGGGACTAAAGAGGCTCGTGGGGCCCCGGCCTGACGCCAGCCTGCCACCACCCCTTTAGTACCGGTTCGTGCCACGAACCGGTACTAAAGGTTCAACACGAACCGGCATTAATGCAAATCCGTTCGAACCGGCACTAATGGTACCATTAGTACCGGGCCAAAATCAAACCGGCACTAATGTGCTTCACGTTTCACCCTTTTTCTACTAGTGGTGGAACCAAGGAGACCACATTTCCATCAGCGCCGAAATACACTTGATTTGTTGCAACAAAGTTATGATCAATGTTGCTCTCTGCATTCACGGCACCTTCCAAGACTTTGACTACCTCGGACATTTTAGGCCTTCTTTTGCAATCAGTCTGCAAACACCACATTGCGAGCTTCATCATTTCAATTACATCCTGCTTATGTGCTAGTGGTAGGAACTTGTACCCTACCAGGCCTGGGGCGTAAGCAGTAGGGGAAGGAGGGAGCTGGGCGAGGCGATGAGCGGCCGCGCCGGCGGTTGAGCGCCGTCGCGGAAGAGGAGGGAGATGGCGGCGGCGGCTAGGGTTAAAGGCGGATAGGGTTCCGGCTCCTCTGGGAGCCGGGAAATAGAGATAATAATCTTCTTATTGATTAATTCCAAAAAGAGTCTTACAGCCTATATTTATAACCTAGATAACTTGCAGAAGAATTAACCTAAGATAACTTGTGGGCTAAGATTGCCCGGTGGGCCTAGCTAAACCGGCCATAACACTTCTCCCCGCCTGCACAAACAGCTCGTCCTCGAGCTGTAAGGTGGGGGAGCGCTTGCGGAACTCCTTTACGTGATCAACCAGCGTCAAACACCTTCTCTACAGCTGGGGCGGCCAGGTCGGCGGCGACGGCGTCCTCCGGAATGTAGTCTGCAACCTCCAGGTAGAAGAGTCGCGGGCAAGCATGGCCGGGCGTGTAGGGCTCGTCGCAGTTGAAGCACAACCGTTGGCGGTGATGCTCGAGTAGCTCGATTGAGGTGAGCCGGCGGAACGGGCGTGCCGCGGTCACGGCGAGGGGTGCCGCAGTAGCCTGTGCAGGCCGACCCTGTGCGGAATCCAGCCCGGGTAGCGACCCAGCGGTCCGGGATGGTGATTCCTGCTGGATGGCCACCGCGCGGCGCTCGAAAGCGCGGGTGTAGTACATGGCCGACTGGAGATCCTGGGGTCCCCGAAGCTCCACGTCCACGCGGATGTGATCCGGAAGTCCACCGACAAAGAGGTCGGCCCGCTGCTGCGCCGTCACACCCGACGCATGGCATGCCAGGGCCTGGAAATGGTCGGCGTAGTCCTGCACCGTGGAGGCGAAGGGAAGGCGGCCGAGCTCCGCCAGGCGGTTCCCGCGAACCGGAGGCCCAAAGCGAAGGAGACAGAGCTCGCGGAAGCGCTCCCAAGGGTGCATGGCGCCCTCGTCCTGCTCGAGGGCATAATACCAGGTCTGTGCCGCGCCGCGGAGGTGATACGAGGCGAGCCAGGTACGCTCCTATGCGAGGGCGCGCTGCCCGCGAAAGAACTGGTCGCATTGGTTGAGCCAGTTGAGGGGGTCCTCCGTGCCGTCATAGGTGGCGAAGTCGATCTTGGCAAACCGTGTCGAGCTAGCTCAGAGGTGCGAAGCAGCGAGGCGGGTGGCGCCTGGTCGGAGTACTCCGGGTAGGGACCCGCGGAGCTGGATGGCCTGCCGAACTACGGAAACGGGGTCGGTTGCTCCGGAGCCATGGTGTAGACCGGCGATGGCGAAGACCCAGCCGCCCACGCTGGAAGTGGCGACGGGGAGGGCGGGAACCGGACCTGATGAATCGGGAGGCCGGTCGGTGAGGGTGCCCCTAAGCTAGGCAGGGTCTGTGCCGGTTGAAAGGATCGATATGGTTGACTAGAGGGGGGGTGAATAGGCAACTAACAATTTTTAGCTTTTCTTTAACAATTTAAACTTTGCATCAAAGTAGGTTGTCTAGATATGCAACTAGGTGAGCAACCTATATGATGCAACGAGGATAGGTACACAAGCAAGCAAGAGATATGAAACAAGTAAGCTTGCTTAAATAAAGGCACGAGATAACCAAGAGTGGAGACGGTGGAGAGGAGGATGTCTTGCCGAAGTTCCTTCCCTTTGAGAGGAAGTACATCTCCGTTGGAGCGGTGTGGAGGCACAATGCTCCCCAAGAAGCCACTAGGGCCACCGTATTCTCCTCACGCCCTCACACAATGCGAGATGCCGTGATTCCACTATTGGTGCCCTTGAAGGCGGCGACCGAACCTTTACAAACAAGGTTGGGGCTCTCTCCACAACTTAATTGGAGGCTCCCAACAAAAACCACGAAGCTTCACCACAATGGAATATGGCTCCGAGGTGACCTCAACCGTCTAGGGTGCTCAAACGCCCAAGAGTAACAAAATCCACACAAGGAAGTATGGGGGAAGCAAATATCCTTTGGTGGAAGTGTAGATCTAGGTCTCCTCCTTCAATCCCTAGCAAATCAACAAGTTTGAGTGGCTAGAGAGAGAGATCGGGCAAGAGAGCTTGAAGGGCATTAATGGTGGAGTGAGAGAGGTCAAAGGTGGGAATGGTAGGTGGGAGAAGCTCCCTTAAATAGTCACCCACATTTCCAACCGTTACTGTGTATTTTTGCACTGCAGCGGTACATCCGGTCCTCGTCTCGGTACAACTAGGACTCACGGTGTAACTGCAGAACCCTACCAAGCGGTATAACCAGACAGGCGGGCGGTAGTACCGGCTAAGAAAAATAACCGGACTAACCGCCTGGCTACCGCACAACCACCGCATCAAAACAGGAGTTTGACCGGTACTTGGGCGGTGCCTAGCCGGAACAACCGCATGGCCTTGAGCTCTTGGGCGGCTAAGTTCTGAGCGGAAGAACCGCTCGGACCACCGGTGGTACCAGTCATCGTGGAACGACCAGACCAACCGGGCCACTATCGCCCAAGAACCGCATCAAACCAGAAGCGAGAGCGGTACTTGAGCGGTGCATGGACGGAACCACCGCCCCAGCTGTTGCAGAGCATGGTGGCGGTACCACCGCCCAGAGGCAGCGGTACAACCGCTCGAGCAAAGTTGGTGAGCGACAAGACCCAGCGGTACAACCGCTCCAGAGAGCAGTACAACCGCTGGGCAGAAACAGTGAGCAGGAAAGAGGGGAAGAGGCAAGGAAAACTCTCTCACACACACACACCTAAGGAAGGCAAAGAGAGGTGAGAAAAGTGTACGTGAACTGATTCCCCCAGAGCTTCCTAATGAGGATTCCCTCTTGATAGTACGGGTACTCTACGACCAAAGAAAATAAAAGCGTAGAGGACACGTCTTCGATCTTTTCCTTCGAGAGGCTATAGCAATCCGATGTAAGCCTAAGCATCGAGAACCTGAAACATATAGCACACGATTAGACCACAAAGGGTTGTCATCATCATCCAAAAATAAAGTAGAGAAATGCCCTTTCAATCTCCCCCTTTTTGGTGGATGATGACAACAACACGATTTGCGAGAGATAAGTCAATGAAATCTAGACGGAACTCCCCCTGAATGTGTGCCCCAACAAGTACTAGCTGTTAGAAAGCATGGTCACACTTTCAGGAAAAAACGTCTAAAATGCCCAAAAACTCTATTTTCCCTTTGGAATTTTGTGATTTTAAAAAAATTTCGAAACGGAAAATTGGTTGTTTCAGCGGATCAATCTGTTTCTTCTGCAAATTTTGATATATTATATGTATTTTTCTGAATTAGGATGATTTAGTTATGATTTTTTCAAGTTTGAAAATTGCCCTATAGTCCCGGTTTGTGACTCCAACCGGGACTATAGGTTAGACCCCTTTAGTGCCGGTTCGTGGCATGAACCGGTACTAAAGGTTGGCCCTTTAGTACCGGTTTGTGCCACAAACCGGGATTAAAGAGGCTCGTGGGGCCCCGGCCTGACGCCAGCCTGCCACCACCCCTTTAGTACCGGTTCGTGCCATGAACTGGTACTAAAGGTTCAACACGAACCGGCATTAATGCAAATCCATTCGAACCGGCACTAATGGTACCATTAGTACCGAGCCAAAATCAAACCGGCACTAATGTGCTTCACGTTTGACCCTTTTTCTACTAGTGGTGGAACCGAGGAGACCACATTTCCATCAGCGCCGAAATACACTTGATTTGTTGCAACAAAGTTATGATCAATGTTGCTCTCTGCATTCATGGCACCTTCCAAGACCTTGACTACCTCGAACATTTTAGGCCTTCTTTTGCAATCAATCTGCAAACACCACATTGCGAGCTTCATCATTTCAATTACATCCTGCTTATGTGCTAGTGGTAGGAACTTGTACCCTACCAGGCCTGGGGCATAAGCAGTAGGGGAAGGAGGGAGCTGGGCGAGGCGATGAGCGGCCGCGCCAGCGGTTGAGCGCCGTCGCGGAAGAGGAGGGAGATGGCGGCGGCGGCTAGGGTTAAAGGCGGCTAGGGTTCCGGCTCCTCTGGGAGCCGGGCAATAGAGATAATAATCTTCTTATTGCTTAATTCCAAAAAGAGACTTACAGCCTATATTTATAACCTAGATAACTTGCAGAAGAATTAACCTAATCTAACTTGTGGGCTAAGGTTGCCCGGTGGGCCTAGCTAAACCGGCCATAACACTTCTCCCCGCCTGCACAAACAGCTCGTCCTCGAGCTGTAAGGTGGGGAAGCGCTTGCGGAACTCCTTTACGTGATCAACCAGCGTCAAACACCTTCTCTACAGCTGGGGAGGCCAGGTCGGCGGCAACGGCGTCCTCCGGAATGTAGTCTGCAACCTCCAGGTAGAAGAGTCGCGGGCAAGCATGGCCGGGCATGTAGGGCTCGTCGCAGTTGAAGCACAACCCTTGGCGGCGACGCTCGAGTAGCTCGGCTGAGGTGAGCCGGTGGAACGGGCGTGCCGCGGTCACGGCGAGGGGTGCCGCAGTAGCCTGTGCAGGCCGACCCTGTGCGGAATCCGGCCCGGGTAGCGACCCAGCGGTCCGGGATGGTGATTCCTGCTGGATGGCCACCGCGCGGCGCTCGAAAGCGCGGTTGTAGTACATGGCCGACTCGAGATCCTGGGGTCCCCGAAGCTCCACGTCCACGCGGATGTGATCCGGAAGTCCACCGACAAAGAGGTCGGCCCGCTGCTGCGCCGTCACACCCGACGCATGGCATGCCAGGGCCTAGAAATGGTCGGCGTAGTCCTGCACCGTGGAGGCGAAGGGAAGGCGGCCGAGCTCCGCCAGGCGGCTCCCGCGAACCGGAGGCCCAAAGCGAAGGAGGCAGAGCTCGCGGAAGCACTCCCAAAGGGGCATGGCGCCCTCGTCCTACTTGAGGGCGTAATACCGGGTCTGTGCCGCGCCGCGGAGGTGATACGAGGCGAGCCAGGTACGCTCCGATGCTAGGGTGCGCTGCCCGCGAAAGAACTGGTCGATTGGTTGAGCCAGTTGAGGGGGTCCTCCGTGCCATCATAGGTGGCGAAGTCGATCTTGGCAAACCGTGGCGGTGTCTGGGTCGGAGCGCCGTGTCGAGCTGGCTCAGAGGTGCGAAGCATCGAGGCAGGTGGCGCCTGGTCGGAGTACTCCGGGTAGGGACCCGCGGAGCTGGATGGCCTGCCGAACTGCGGAAACGGGGTCGGTTGCTCCGGAGCCGTGGTGTAGACCGGCGATGGCGAAGACCCAGCCGCCCACGTTGGAAGTGGCGGCGGGGAGGGCGGGAACCGGACCTGATGAATCGGGAGGCCGGTCGGTGAGGGTGCCCCTGAGCTAGGAAGGGTCGGTGCCGGTTGAAAGGATCGATATGGTTGACTAGAGGGGGGGTGAATAGGCAACTAACAATTTTTAGCTTTTCTTTAACAATTTAAACTTTGCATCAAAGTAGGTTGTCTAGATATGCAACTAGGTGAGCAACCTATATGATGCAACGAGGATAGGTACACAAGCAAGCAAGAGATATGAAACAAGTAAGCTTGCTTAAATAAAGGCACGAGATAACCAAGAGTGGAGACGATGGAGACGAGGATGTCTTGCCGAAGTTCCTTCCCTTTGAGAGGAAGTACATCTCCGTTGGAGCGGTGTGGAGGCACAATGCTCCCCAAGAAGCCACTAGGGACACCGTATTCTCCTCACGCCCTCACACAATGCGAGATGCCCTGATTCCACTATTGGTTCCCTTGAAGGCGGCGGCCGAACCTTTACAAACAAGGTTGGGGCTCTCTCCACAACTTAATTGGAGGCTCCCAACAAAAACCACGAAGCTTCACCACAATGGAATATGGCTCCGAGGTGACCTCAACCGTCTAGGGTGCTCAAACGCCCAAGAGTAACAAAATCCACACAAGAAAGTATGGGGCAAGCAAATATCCTTTGGTGGAAGTGTAGATCTAGGTCTCCTCCTTCAATCCCTAGCAAATCAACAAGTTTGAGTGGCTAGAGAGAGAGATCGGGCAAGAGAGCTTGAAGGGCATTAATGGTGGAGTGAGAGAGGTCAAAGGTGGGAGTGGTAGGTGGGAGAAGCTCCCTTAAATAGTCACCCACATTTCCAACCGTTACTGCGTTTTGTTTCGCACTGCAGCGGTACATCCGGTCCTCGTCCCGGTACAACCGGGACTCACGGTGTAACTGCAGAACCCTACCAAGCGGTACAACCGGATAGGCGGGCGGTAGTACCGGCTAAGAAAAATAACCGGACTAACCGCCTGGCTACCGCACAACCACCGCATCAAAACAGGAGCTTGACCGGTACTTGGGCGGTGCCTAGCCGGAACAACCGCATGGCCTTGAACTCTTGGGCGGCTAAGTTCTGAGCCGAAGAACCGCTCGGACCACCGGTGGTACCGGTCATCGTGGAACGACCGGACCAACCGGGCCACTACCGCCCAAGAACCGCATCAAACCAGAAGCGAGAGCGGTACTTGAGCAGTGCATGGACGGAACCACCGCCCCAGCTGTTGCGCAGCATGGTGGCGGTACCACCGCCCAGAGGCGGCGGTACTACCGCTCGAGCAAAGCTGGTGAGCGACAAGACCCAGCGGTACAACCACTCCAGAGAGCGGTACAACCGCTGGGCAGAAACATTGAGCAGGAAAGAGGGGAAGAGGCAAGGAAAACTCTCTCTCTCTCTCACACACCTCAGGAAGGCAAAGAGAGGCTGAGAAAAGTGTACGTGAACTGATTCCCCCAGAGCTTCCTAATGAGGATTCCCTCTTGATAGTACGGGTACTCTACGACCAAAGAAAATAAAAGCGTAGAGGACACGTCTTCGATCTTTTCCTTCGAGAGGCAATAGCAATCCGATGTAAGCCTAAGCATCGAGAACCTGAAACATATAGCACACGATTAGACCACAAAGGGTTGTCATCATCATCCAAAACATAAAGTAGAGAAATGCCCTTTCAATCTCCCCCTTTTTGGTGGATGATGACAACAACACGATTTGCGAGAGATAAGTCAATGAAATCTAGACGGAACTCCCCCTGAATGTGTGCCCCAACAAGTACTAGCTGTTAGAAAGCATGGTCACACTTTCAGGACTAGACTCCCCCTAGATTTTATAGACTCATCACTCTGAGCTCAACAGGATAGACAATATAATACTTAGAGGCAATAATAACGATAATGACCTACGAACAGAAAGGTAAACGGAGTAACAAGTCTCACACACAGCACGAAACGAAACAAGTCCACAAACAAACACAAAAGACGAGAACAAGAGAAAAAAACAAAAAAACAAGCAAATCCCCGAGACCTATAGAACCCTCTCCCCTTTGGCATCAAGACACCAAAAAGGAAAAGAGCGAAGCTAGCGACCCGAAGCTCAGGCGTCCTCCTCTGACTCCTCGATCGCATCTGGATCTTCATCATCAGAGTCGTCATCGTCGTCGTGATCAGATTCTTCAATGGCATTGTCAGCTGCTGCAAACGAGGATGATGGCTGGGGAGGGGCTTCATCATCAGTCCAGGTACTATGGGTAGAGATCCAACGCTCCTCTAGGGTGTTGCTCTTCTCAGAGCCACTCTGAACCTGCATGTTGAGGTGCTTCATCATGGCAATTTGGCGACGCCGTGCAAGCTTCTCATTGACATGTGCCTCATACATCTTCTTCTAGATGTCAGCCTAGAGACAAAAGGTCTTCTTCACCTTGGCAGTAAGTTTGGCCACCCACGAAGGCTTGGCCCCTGGCTTCAGCTCAAAATCCTCATCGTCAGAAGTAGCATAGACATCCTCAGGAGCATGTTCAGGGAAGTGAGGCTCGGCATGCTTCTTCTTCTTAAGGAGCTTGACCTCATGAACTGTGAGGTTGTCTGGAGAAGTGAGGAGCTCTCCAGGACGATGAACAGCCCACACAGAGTTTAGAAAGCACATGACAAACGGAGCATAGACTGGGACTTTACGGTAGATGACCATGTTGTACACCTCATGCCACAGCCAATTTGACACATCAAACGTTGCCCCTGTCCCCACCATGGTCTTCATAGCAACCATCAAATCAACCAGATAGCCATGAATCTCATCTTGATTTCCCACCTTGGGCAAGAGCACATTGCGGAACACTCGGTGCATGATGTCATAGACCTTCTCAAAATCCTTGGATTCTCCAATAATCCCACGGCCCCGAATGTACAGAGGGGCAAGCTTCTCCTTAGGCATGGACTCAGGAAAATCATGAGGGCGAATGCCACCCCTTCCTTCCAGACCGGTATCCTCGTACCCAATAGCATTGCAGAAAGCCCACCAGGGAACGTGAAACAATTCATCGCGACACATGAAGGTGAGAGTGCACGCATCATCTTCCCCAAAATGAACCGTGGCATAGAACTGATGGATAAGTTGAACATCAAAGTCATAGTTGACAGACATGATCTTGACAAGATCAAACTCCTCGCAGAGAGCTAGTGCCTCACCAAAATACTCCATGTTGTTTCTCCAATGATCAAAATCAATTGTCCACTGCTTGGCATATCTGTTCTTGTTGTGCTCAAAGAGTTCATGAACAATCCGCACTTGCATCTCATTCCGGAACTGAACAGTGGTCCAACGGGGAGCAATGGGAACCTCATACGGATTCTTTGAGCGGAAGGCTTCCCAATCCTTGGCTTTCCAACGATGCAACGGCATAACCACACGTTGCTTAGCAGCTGCACACTTTTCACGGTGAGTGGGCTTGGTGGGAATCACAACTTCTTCATCATCAGACACAACCGGGCGGAAGGTCCTTCGTGCCCTCTTCTTGGTCTTGCGAGGAGCAGAGCGAGAACTAGAGCCACCTGAACACACACACAAAAAGAACACAAAAAAACCCAACAAGGATGAGAGGATTGCACCCAGTAGCAGAAAAGGAACAAGTTGCAACAACATAGAAGATAGAATAGTGCTTAGTGGTTGATATACTCCGGTTGTACCGGATCTTCCGCCGGTAGTACCGCTCCAGCGGTTGTACCGCCCGTAGGGGCGGTAGTACCGCTCTAGCGGTTCTACCGCCCGTAGGGACGGTAGAACCGCTGACAGTGGCACTACCAGGGAAGATAGATCTAACCGAGGCATACGAATCACACAAGTAATATTCGAAATTCTAAGTGCTGCAAACAAGACAGGAGGCTAACAAAGAAATCTTCTAAGCCATAGATCGAACACTAAACGCAGAAAGATAAGTAAAGCCCTAGACAAGGAAGAACCCTAAAAAAATCTAGAGGCAAAGAACACGAGGCATTACCACCATCCATGGGAAGAGATCGGGAGGCCTCCACGGAGAGAATCCACGGAGAGCCAAGGATCCGAAGCGCGAGACGCACTCCGGGGCAGGGGTAGAGATGGCCGGCGGCTAGGGCAAAAAGGAAGAGGAACGAGGACGAAGGGAAAAAGACAACCCTTCAGCCCCGTCGAGTATATATAGGCCCGTACACACACCCCGGTAGAACCGCTTAGGGGAGCGGTTGTACCGCTCGTCTGGTACAGACCGGTGGATGGAGGCGGTACTTCCGGTGCCTGGGAGGCAGCGGTAGTACCGCACGGCATCAACCAGTAGTACCGGACGTGGGTTACCGTGGGTTTGAGCGGTGGAACCGCCCAAGCACCGAACGGAGACCCTTGGGACGGCACAACCCGGTACCAGCGGTAGAACCGCTCGTGGTACCGGTTGTACCGCCCGACCACCTAATCCCAAGCCAAGATCAAGTGAGTGCAATCCGAAGGGAGGAAGAAGAGGCACAAAACAGGAGAGAAACAACACCCTAGGAGAACCTAACACAAAGAGCAAAGACAGAAGGAGAGAAAACAACACGAGAACAACATGGTTAACTCCAACCTCCCGAAGAGAGGACGGTGGCCGAGGCCACCTATGTTTGAGTCAATTGGTATGGCACCGCGAAGAATTATCCTTGGGTCCATGACCAGAACTCGCCTTTGAAGCACAAGTACCATCAAATATGGCTAATGTGAAAGACACGATCAATTTATGCATAATGGGGGGAGGGAGAGTTCATTGAGAGAACAACACTCCCCCTATGTCCATGCCTACACCTAAACTAGACAACAAATTGAGCGTGGTAGGATGTGCAAGGGTTCAAGCCACATTGCTCGAATCAATGATATTTAGCTCATGCCTTAACTCGCCAAATCTTGCTTCATCCAAGGGCTTCGTGAAAATATCTACAAGGTTGTCATGAGTGTTGACAGTTGAGCTCGATCTCTCCTCGTCTAATGTGATCCCGGATGAAGTGATATCGGATCTCAATATGCTTCGTCTTGAAATGTTGCACCGGATTGAGAGAGATCTTGATGGCACTTTCATTGTCACAACAAAGAGGCACTTTGTCACAAGTGACACCATAATCCTTTAAAGTTTGCCTCATCCATAGGAGTTGAGCACAACAACTACCGGCGGCAACATACTCCGCCTCAGTGGACGAGAGAGACACACAACTTTGCTTTTTGGAAGACCAACTTACCAAAGAGCAACCAAGGAATTGGCACCCTCCGGAAGTGGACTTCCTATCCATTTTGTCTCCCGCCCAATCGGAATCCGAGTACCCTACAAGATTGAAGTTTGATCCTATGGGGTACCATAGGCCAAAGTTTGGGGTATGAGCCAAATATCGAAAGATTCGTTTGACCGCCACATAGTGACTTTCCTTAGGTGCGGCTTGAAACCATGCACAAATTCCCACACTCAACATGATGTCCGGTCTAGATGCACAAAGGTAAAGCAAGGATCCAATCATGGAATGATATACCTTTTGATCCACCACTTTACCATTGGGATCTAAGTCAAGTTGGCACTTGGTGGGCATTGGAGTGGAAGCCGGCTTGACGTCACTTAGCTTGAATCTCTTGAGCATTTCTTGAGTATTTGGATTGATTGATGAAGGTTCCTTCTCTTCTTTGCTTCACTTTGAACCCTAGAAAGAACTTCAACTCTCCCATGGAGGACATCTCGAACTTTGAGGTCATGAGAGCGGCAAATTCCTCATTGAAAGCTTTGTTAGGACAACCAAAGATAATATCATCAACATATAATTGGCACACAAACAACTCCCCTTTGACCTTCTTAGTAAAAAGAGTGGGGTCGATTAGCCCAACTTCAAAACCACGGTCTTGTAACAACTCGGTAAGGTGGTCATACCATGCACGTGGGGCTTGTTTAAGGCCATAGAGCGCCTTATCGAGTTGATACACATGATCGGGAAAGTAGGGATCCTCGAACCCCGGGGGTTGCTTGACGTAAACCAATTCATTAATGGGACCATTAAGAAAAGCACTCTTCACATCCATTTGTTGTAACTTAAAGTTATGATGAGAAGCATATGCAATCAACATGCGAATGGATTCAAGACGAGCAACGGGAGCAAAGGTTTACCGTAGTCGATACCCTCGACATGGGAGTAGCTTTGTGCTACCAAACGAGCCTTGTTGCGAATGATAATCCCATGGGCATCTTGCTTGTTCTTGAATATCCACTTGGTTCCAATGACATTGTGGTTCCCCGTTGGCCTTGGCACCAATCTCCACACTTTGTTGCGCTCGAAGTTGTTGAGTTCTTCGTGCATGGCATTGAGCCAATCCGGATCTTCTAGCGCCTCATAGACCTTGTGGGGTTCCACACAAGAGACAAACGCGTGATGCTCACAATAATTTGCTAATTGTCTACAAGTGCTTACCCCCTTTCTTAAGCTTCCAAGCACATTCATCATGAGATGATCCTTGGTGGAGAGCTTGGATGCAATCTTGGCGGCACGACGCTCTAATTCCACCTCGATGGTGAGTTGAGGAGTGGTTACTTGATCATCTTGAGCGCCGTCATGAACTTGTTCTTGATCTTGAACTTGCTCGGGGGAGAGAACTTGACCTTGGGCATCACTTGGTGTGTCAACACCGTCTTGAGTATGATCTTGCCCTTGGTCTTGTTCATGAGGTTGAGGGCCTTCACTTTGTTCTTCGGAAGCGTGTGGGCCTTGGGTTGGTGATGGCTCCACTTGAGTGGAGCATTGTCCTTCTCCTTCGGCCACAAGGGGTTCCTCAATGGGTAGGATAAAACCAACACCCATTCTTCTTATGGCTTGAGGAGGAATTTCATCACCTACATCACAAGTGCCACTTTGCTCCACTTGGGAGCCATTATTCTCATCAAACTCCACGTTACACGTCTCCTCAATAAGTCCCGTGGATTTATTGAGGACACGGTAAGCATGAGAGTTTGTAGCATAACCAACAAATATGCCCTCATGAGCTCTAGCCTCAAATTTAGACAACCGAACACCTTTCTTGAGAATGAAACACTTACACCCGAATACCCGGAAGTACTTGAGGTTGGGCTTGTTACCGGTGAGTATCTCATATGGAGTCTTGTTCAAGCCCTTGCGGAGGTAGAGCCGATTGGATGCATGACACGCGGTGTTGATGGCTTCGGTCCAAAAGTTGTACGGAGACTTGAACTCCGCCATCATGGTCCTTGCCGCATCCATCAACGTCCGGTTCTTCCTCTCCGCAACACCGTTTTGTTGAGGGGTGTATGGTGCGGAATATTGATGCTTGATTCCCTCATCACTAAGAAATTCATCCAAGGTGTAGTTCTTGAACTCGGTGCCGTTGTCACTTCTTATTGTGAAGATCTTTGCATTGTGTTGACGTTGTGCTTCATTTGCAAAGTCAATGACGGTTTGTTGGGTCTCGCTCTTCCTCTTGAAGAAATACACCCACGTGTACCTTGAGTAGTCATCCACAATCACCAAGCAATACTTCCTACCTCCAAGACTATCGAAGGATGGAGGCCCAAAGAGATCCATGTGAAGGAGCTCCAAAGGCCTCTTTGAATAAATGATAGTCATGGGAGGGTGAGCCTTCTCATGTAGCTTCCTTCGATACAGGCACTGCAAGCACGATCTTTAGCAAAACTAACATTCGTTAGTCCACGGACATGGTCCCCCTTGAGGAGACTTTGCAAAGATCTCATATTGACATGGGCTAAACGGCGATGCCAAAGCCATCCCACATCAACTTTAGCCATTAGGCATGTCGCGGTCTTAGTGGGTCGCTCCGAAAAGTTAATCACATATAGACCATTCTCGACATGCCCAACAAAGTCTACTTTAAGAGTCTTGCTCCACAAGAGGGCCACAGTATCGATATCAAAGAAAGTGGCAAAGCCCATGATTGCAAGTTGACGAACGGAAAGTAAATTGTATGCAAGGGACTCAACAAGCATGACCTTCTCGATCGTGAGATCATGAGAGATGACCACCTTGCCAAGTCCCAATACCTTAGAAGATGAGGCGTCACCCCACTCGACATTGGTGGGCACAGATGGAACCTTGTGCATGTCCACCACCAAGTCCTTGCTTCCGGTCATATGATTTGTAGCTCCGCTATCGAGCAACCATGATCCACCACCGGAAGCAAACACCTACAACAGATCAATGCTTGGTTTTAGGTACCCATTTTGTAATGGGTCCTTTGATGTTAGTAACAAGGGTCTTAGGAACCCAAATAGACCATTCAATGTATTCATGAAGAGAACCAACAAATTTGGCATAAACATGACCATCACTAGCACGGCATAACACATAAGAAGGATTAAAATCGCCGACTCTGTTGGGAGGGGTGACATTGCCCTTCTTGACATTGTTCTTCTTCTTCTCCTCGGGGGCACTCTCTCCCTCCCTCACAAAG
Source organism: Triticum urartu (assembly GCF_056163025.1). Taxonomy (NCBI): domain Eukaryota; kingdom Viridiplantae; phylum Streptophyta; class Magnoliopsida; order Poales; family Poaceae; genus Triticum; species Triticum urartu. Next base: position 7,821,634 of record NC_141875.1, read on the forward strand.
GTCTACATGAGGGGAGGAGGTTGTTTGGTCTTGTCATTCTTCTTCTTGTTCTTGGAGTCGGGCACGTACCCAACCCCTTCCTTGTCCACAACTCCCTTTTGGTTGATCAAGAGATCGTTGAGGTTCTTCTTGCCTTGTATGCAAGTCGCAAGACCTCTCTCAAGTTGCTCCTTCAACTTAGCATTTTCCTCAACAAGATGTATATGCTCACAACATGGGTTAGTAGCATTTGCATTATCAATTAAAACCATATGAGGAAAAGTTGCTTTCTCCTTAGTTAGCTTCACTTGGAGTTGATCATGAGACTCCTTGAGACTAGCGTGAATACCCTTCAAGGCCTTGTGGGCTTTGTCAAGTATATCAAACTCCTCTTTGAGTCTAGCAAGATCAACCCCGAGTCTGGCCTTCTCGGAATTTAGCACACGAGAAACAATGAGGACATTATCATAATCTTTCTTTAACTTAGCATGATCAACGTTGTGTGACTCCTCAAGAGCCAAACGAAGACCACGCTCTTCCTCAAGAGCATTGGAAAGATCCGAGATCTCATCGGCATAGTCACGACTATGCCCTTCCATCTTAGAGATGGTGTCCTCGTGAGCCTCGATCATGTCATTGGCTTCACCAAGTTGTTCCAAGAGAGCAACAAAGTGCTTCTTGGATTTTCCCTTGAGTTTGCCCATAAAGGCCTCAAACTCGTTAGCCTCCACATTAGCTCCCTCAAGTTCATTAATGCAATCCGTCGGGGAAGGATGATTAATGATGGTAGTTTTGATGTTGGAGGTTACCTTGTTGGTGGCTTTAGCCATGAGGCACTTGGCGGTGATGCTCTCGTTGGGTGAGTCGAAGAGAGACACCCGTGACGTTGTTGCAATGGCAATGGAGGCCATGGCAACCGACTCATCATCTTCATCATCGTCATCATCCTCATTGTACTCTTCTTGCACAACCAAAGCCTTGGGAGGAGTCTTCTTAGAGAAGTTGTTCTTGTTGAGGAACGACTTGGCCTTGTCCTTTCGGATGAGCTTTCCACCATTGTCTTCCCTCTTCTCATACGGGCATTCCGCAACAAAATCACTCACGTTGCCGCAATTGTAGCAAGTCCTTACACGTTTCTTGCCCCTTGTACCACTCGAGTTGTTTTTGCTAAAGTTTTGCCTCGAGTTTTTCTTGCTCCAAAATTGCCTTGAAGCAAGTGCCATGTGTTCATGATATGCATACTTTGTATCTTCGGGGTTGCTCTCCTCTTCTTCCTCTTCTTCGTCTTCCACGATGAGCTTGGCCTTCAATGCAAGGTTAGGCTTCTTTGCCCGTTGAGAACGGAGCACTGCATTGTCGGCGGTCTTGTCCAAAATGTTCATGGCCACAAACTCATCCAACACTTCGCTTGAGGTCAAAGTGTGGAAGTCCGGTCTTTGACGAATGATGGAGGACATGGCCTTGTGATAGGGCATCATTGCCTTGAGGAATTTGCGCTTGATCCAATTGGCATCCGTGTCCTTGCTCCCGTGATCTCGTAGTGAGACCGCGAGTTTGGTTACTCTCCGATAGAGCTCACGAGGTTCTTCATCTTCCTTCATTGCAAACTCATCGGCCTCATCTTGTACCACTTCATAGTTGGAGCGTTGAATGCTTGCGCTTCCCCGGTAGAGAGACACGACACAATGTCATGCATCTTTGGCCAAGGCGAAAGGACGAAGATGAGGTAGGTCTTTGGGTGGAATTGCATCTTGAATGATGAAGAGAGCATTCTCATTGAATTGATTGTCCGCGGCTTCTCGAGGAGTGAAGTTGCTTGGATCATGTGGATAGAAACCTTCTTCAATGATTCTCCAAAGGTTAGTGTTCACATGATTTAAATGACGTTTAAAGCGGTAAACCCAAGAATCAAAATCCTCATTTTTCACAATCTTAGGGGGAGGACCGGCATGATTCAAATGAGTGGAAGGAACCGGTCCACCATAAACCAGTGGTGGTTCCACATGGGCAAAGATGTCGGTGCCATTCTTGCCACTAGAAGAAGGAGCCTTTTCACTACTAGCTTCCCCCTTGTCAGGGATAGCATCCGTCACCTTGTTGGCGGGATCACCCACTTTCAACGGTGCAGTGAATAGTTTAAGCCCCTCATGAAATTTAGTAAACATGCTTTCGACTTCGGTCATCATGGAGGTTTTCAATGTCTCCAAGGCCACATTGAACTCCTCACGAGAGACCGAAGTTCCCCCATCTCCCGTAGACAAGATCGGATTCACACCGGAGTGTTCCTCCACACCGTCTACGGTATCAACCATACTCTTTGGACGGTAAAGTCCTTAATAAAGAGACGAGGCTCCGATACCAATTGAAAGGATCGATATGGTTGACTAGAGGGGGGGTGAATAGGCAACTAACAATTTTTAGATTTTCTTTAACAACTTAAACTTTGCATCAAAGTAGGTTGTCTAGATACGCAACTAGGTGAGCAATCTATATGATGCAACGAGGATAGGTACACAACAAGCAAGAGATATAAAACAAGTAAGCTTGCTTAAATAAAGGCACGAGATAACCAAGAGTGGAGACGGTGGAGACGAGGATGTGTTGCCGAAGTTCCTTCCCTTTGAGAGGAAGCACATCTCCGTTGGAGCGGTGTGGAGGCACAATGCTCCCCAAGAAGCCACTAGGGCCACCGTATTCTCCCCGCGCCTTCACACAATGCGAGATGCCATGATTCCACTATTGGTGCCCTTGAAGGCGGCGATCAAACCTTTACAAACAAGGTTGGGGCTCTCTCCACAACTTAATTGGAGGCTCCCAACAAAAACCACGAAGCTTCACCACAATGGAATATGGCTCCGAGGTGACCTCAACCGTCTAGGGTGCTCAAACACCCAAGAGTAACAAAATCCACACAAGAAAGTATGGGGGAAGCAAATATCCTTTGGTGGAAGTGTAGATCTAGGTCTCCTCCTTGAATCCCTAGCAAATCAACAAGTTTGAGTGGCTAGAGAGAGAGATCGGGCAAGAGAGCTTGAAGGGCATTAATGGTGGAGTAAGAGAGGTCAAAGGTGGGAGTGGTAGGTGGGAGAAGCTCCCTTAAATAGTCACCCACATTTCCAACCGTTACTGCGTTTTTTTTGCACTGCAGCGGTACAACCGGTCCTCGTCCCGGTACAACCGGGACTCACGGAGTAACTGCAGAACCCTACCAAGCGGTACAACCGGACAGGCGGGCGGTAGTACCGGCTAAGAAAAATAACCGGACTAACCGCCTGGCTACCGCACAACCACCGCATCAAAACAGGAGCTTGACCGGTACTTGGGCGGTGCCTAGCCGGAACAACCGCATGGCCTTGAACTCTTGGGCGGCTAAGTTCTGAGCCGAAGAACCGCTCGGACCACCGGTGGTACCGGTCATCGTGGAACGACCGGACCAACCGGGCCACTACCGCCCAAGAACCGCATCAAACCAGAAGCGAGAGCGGTACTTGAGCAGTGCATGGACGGAACCACCGCCCCAGCTGTTGCGCAGCATGGTGGCGGTACCACCGCCCAGAGGCGGCGGTACTACCGCTCGAGCAAAGCTGGTGAGCGACAAGACCCAGCGGTACAACCACTCCAGAGAGCGGTACAACCGCTGGGCAGAAACATTGAGCAGGAAAGAGGGGAAGAGGCAAGGAAAACTCTCTCTCTCTCTCACACACCTCAGGAAGGCAAAGAGAGGCTGAGAAAAGTGTACGTGAACTGATTCCCCCAGAGCTTCCTAATGAGGATTCCCTCTTGATAGTACGGGTACTCTACGACCAAAGAAAATAAAAGCGTAGAGGACACGTCTTCGATCTTTTCCTTCGAGAGGCTATAGCAATCCGATGTAAGCCTAAGCATCGAGAACCTGAAACATATAGCACACGATTAGACCACAAAGGGTTGTCATCATCATCCAAAACATAAAGTAGAGGCAGAGCTCGCGGAAGCGCTCCCAAGGGGGCATGGCGCCCTCGTCCTGCTCGAGGGCGTAATACCAGGTCTGTGCCGCGCCGCGGAGATGATACGAGGCGAGCCAGGTACGCTCCGATGCGAGGGTGCGCTGCCCGCGAAAGAACTGGTCGCATTGGTTGAGCCAGTTGAGGGGGTCCTCCGTGCCGTCATAGGTGGCGAAGTCGATCTTGGCAAACCGTGGCGGTGTCTGGGTCGGAGCGCCGTGTCGAGCTGGCTCAGAGGTGCGAAGCAGCGAGGCGGGTAGCGCCTGGTCGGAGTACTCCGGGTAGGGACCCGCGGAGCTGGATGGCCTGCCGAACTGCGGAAACGGGGTCGATTTTTTAACATACTATTAATTTTAACTTTTTATAGTAACTCAGTTTTTTTTTCTTTTCATAGGTAACTGGACAAAGCAATTAAAACGAAATTAGCTAAAGATGAGGGGCTTCAGATTGTAGTAATCTGACAAAGAATACAACATATCATGGCTTTTGATTTACATAAGAAAAATCTCCTGTCCTGCCCATTATCTAATTGCCTATCTTGTCAGAATTGCCTCATTTCACTTGGGCCCTGATACATGTGAAGCTAGAGGTGGAACCGAGGAGATCACATTTGTAGCAACAACAGAGTTATGATCAATTTTGTTGTCTGCATTCATGCTACCTTCCAAGACTTTACTACCTCAGACATTTTAGGCCTTCTTTTGCAATCAATCTGCCAACACCACATCGCGAGCTTCATCATCTGAATTGCATCCTTCTTATGTGCTTGCATGTCATTGCTGTTCCTATCAATCAAATCTACCAAGTGATCATTCCTCATCTTTTCCTCCAATAGAGTAATAAGATGGATGCTCTCTTCTGACCGGGAAGTGTCAAGGTTCTTTCTTCCGCTGATGACTTCCATGACCACAACACCAAAGCTGTAGACATCGGCCTTCTCTGTGATTTGTGACGTTAACCATTCAGGAGCTAAATATCCAGGTGTGCCTCTCATTCTGGTAACCACCTGGCTCATATCCCTATCAATGAGCTTGCATAGTCCAAAATCAGAAAGTTTAGCATTGAATTCATCATCTAAGAGGATATTTTGTGGTTTGACATCCAAATGAGCAATTCGTTTTGTGCACTCCTCGTGAAGATAAGAGAGACCCTTAGCTATGTGAGTTATAATTTTGCACCGGGTGCTCCAATCCAGAGGAGGAGCATAGCTGTCATGTCGACCATAGATCCATCTATCCAAGGATCCTTTGGGCATATACTCATACACCAAGAGCCTATGGGACTTCTCTGCACAGAAACCAGTCAATCTCACAAGATTAATATGATGAATCCTGCCAATTGTCTGAACCTCTGCAGAAAATTCTCTTTTGCCCTGACCAGCTCGATCCAAACATTTTACTGCAATCATTTCATCACCAAATTGTCCCTTGAAAACAGACCCAAATCCTCCTTCCCCGAGCTTGTCTGCAAATTGCTCGGTTGCTGCTTTTAGCTGTTGAAATGTGAAACTGATTGGTGTTGCTTGTAGCTCCCCAAACTCTTCTTCCTCCTCCATCTCAAGCTGTCTATGTGTTCTCCGTTTACGTATAAAGTAGGTGACAAGGAACACGATGGTAAGCAAAATGAAGCTGCCTACGGGAGCTAGAATTGTCACAATTCTTCTCACAGTGGAGGATTTTGGTTTCATGCTTGTTGGCTCAATAGGCGCAGGCAGAGCCACGGGATTTTCAGCTGAAGGTGATATTGCTTGATTGATCAGGGGACAAAAGACGACCTGGTAGTTGGTGCCCGTCGGGCAAGTGAAAGTGCTGTTGGGATAATCCTTGGGGTAGCTGTAGGCAGCTGGGCACATCTTCTTAAACAAGACTGAGTAGTTCGTAGTGCTGCAATTGTCTGCAGCGCTCCCGGTACAGCAGTATTTGTCCTTCTTGAACACCCTGCATGCATTGTTACAACCCCCTAGAGCCTTGCAATAGGCCTCCGTCTCTGTTGTGTGGCAGCTAACAGAGTGGAATAGTGGGGATAACAGAGACCGCTGAATTATTCCATTCCACGTTCAGCAGACAACAGCTAGCCTAGATTTTTGCAGGACTTGTATATGTACGTCTTTTCAAAGAGAATTGCATATCATTTTTTCTATTTTGGAAACTTGCTAGATTGCACATCTTTGCTCATTCCTGATCTGCTTTATGTTTTGCTGTGGCGGTCACATCTGGAATATGGAGGCAGCAGCTCAAGGAAGAAGTATCTTTGCTTGGTGGTTGGGACAAGCTGAAGCTGACAGGAGTCTGGAGCTGCCTGGAAGCAGTCCAAGCAGCCGGAGGCCTCCCTCCATGCATGACATGCCCCGTCAAGCGTATGGATCCATGTCTCACTCACCATAACTCCTTTACTGTGTGCACATTTTTTGAATCCGAGTGCATTTTTTGCAAATTTGGGAATTTCTTATGTAAATCCTTTCTTCTTCCAAAAGCCCAATCCGGAAAACGATATTTGGTGCTTTTTCAGAAGCTTGTAGAAGCTTTCGACCGGTTTTCTTGTAAATTTTTATTCTTCCGGTTGTTTGTTCGTTTTTCCATTTGTAATTCCCTTTTTCACTTTTCTTTCTATTTCTCATTTTTGAATTTTATATTTCATGAACTGTTTTCAAAACCGTGAACTTTTTTTTCAAATCTGGCAACCTTTCTCAAATTCATGATTTTTTTAAATCGATGATCTTTTTTTAAATTTCTGAACATTTGTTTTTCAAATTTGTGCACATCGATTCAAATTTATGAAGATTTTTCAAATTCTCAATTTTTTAAAAAAAAATTGTGAACTTTATTTAAATCCATGAACATTTTGAATCTATGATTTTTTTTCATCTGCAAAAACCAAAGGGTCGTTCTTTTCCCTGAAATCCAGTAGCGCACCAAGTTGGGCTGCAGCGCACAATGCTCGTGCAAGTGCTGGTCGGCCTAGGAGCGCTGAAGAGGCTCTCTGCCTCTGGCCAATCTATTGGTGGCCTTTCCTGACAGCGCTCTGTCGGGCTGGTTCTTATTTGGCGCTTAAGGTGCCAAATAGATGCCATTTGGTACAAGGTGCACCACCCCCTCAACCGAACTAATGGGGCCGCCACATGAGATGGTTTATTTCTTTTTTCTGGATAGCTTCTAGTAGCTACGGGTCGGGTTTGTTTAGTCTTTTTTTCGTTTCCTTCTTCTTTTTCCTATTTATTTTTTTTCAATTTGGGATTTTGTTTCAAATTCATGTAATTGTTTTGAAAATATATGAACTTTTTTCTCATGAACTTTTCAAAATCACAGTTTCTTTTAAATATGGGTTTTTACTAAAATCTGTGAATTTTGTAAAATCTCGTGAACATTTTGCAAATTAAGAAACTTTTTCTCAAGCTTGTGATTGTTTTTCTTCAAATTTTCTAATTTTTTAAAATTACATGAACTTTTTTTCAAAGTCAACTGTGATTGTCGGCGGTCAACGACCATGTTCCCGGTCAATTGTCCAGGCGAGCGACAGAGCAAGAGGGAATGCGCGCTTGGTTGGTAGGGATGAAAACGGAGTGGAAACGGATGGAACTGAGTGCTATCATATTTGTTTTCACTTTTTTTTGCAGAAGCGGAAACGAATACAGAAACCCTGAAAATGAATACGGAAACATATATTATCGGAAACGGACACGGAGCGAATACAAAGCAGATACGGAAACAGAAATAGGCATTGATCGGAACTTAAAAACCCCTTGAATCATAGAGAAATACACGCAAAAACAAACAAATTTAATGAGTTGTTAACATGGCTAAAAAATAATATCATTATGTTAGCAATTTAGCGTAGTATTGTAGTACTACCGGACAATTGCTTATAGGGTCAAACTGAGTACATGTATGGTAGTACAAGTTGGGCCTCAGATCCATTCTACTAATTGTGTCATTGTGTTCTCTCTGATGGTTAGGCTACAAAGCAGCTATAGGTCTATAGTAAAAACAGAAATTCCATATTCACGAAAACGGAAAGTTCCGTTTACATGCATGTTCCACCGGAAAACACCGTTTCGTTTTTGTTTCCGTTTCCGTCTAAAAAATTCCATTTCCACTTTGGTTTTGCAAATTTTTATTTCCGTTTTCATATTTCCTCTCCGTTTCCATTTTTCGTCCGAAAAAAAGAAAAGTTTCCATTCCATTGTCAACCCTATTAGTTTGGTGATGTTTGTCATGGTGGCATCAGAGTCGCCGATGAGCAGCAGCAACACAGCAGGTGAGGCAGGAGGTTGGGAGCCGCCCAGTCGTAGGCACCCATTGCTGACATTTCTGCTACGACTCTACTTGCATCGGCCACTTCTAGAGTTCTACTTTTATACGAAGCGTTGTACTACTAGTCAGGTCGTGCCTTCTTTTTTTCAAATTAGAAAGCACATCTTTGTCTCTGATCCGCATGCTTTGATGATGCGACGGCGACGAACAGCCCAACACGACCACTTGGAAAACAGTACTCCCGGATAGCAACGAGGGATCGCCGGGAGCCTACATCGGCATGCCTTGTTGACTTGAGCACTTGCCACAAGTCCAAGCTTTTGGACATCTATGTTAACGTATGTGTTAGACATTTTGATTAAGTTATAAGTATATGCTTAATCAAGATCCAAGATATCTTTTGAGGCGATGAGATCCAAGATAGAATCCATGGGTGACAATTATAGACAACTATCTTTCCATACGTGTAGCACACTTCACATAGATATAGATCGGAGTCTCATGACAAATAGAGTGCAACACACACACACCTATATATATATTATATATATATATAAACACTATTCTGATAACGTGATCAGAATAATATTCGATCACAACCTGAACTGCCTGAGTAATGTGCCAGAACTTCTCTCTGTACGAATCCGACCTTCGGTCTAGCTTCACAATCGTGTCTCCACGCGTGATTTATTCTGATTAGTTGTGTTCTATATGATGCTAGTGTAATGTAGAAACGTTTTTTAGTAACTAAATACCCGTTTTAAATAGGAATCTCGCTCGTTGGCAGATTTTGCTCTCGGGTTGTGATGAAATTGCATTTTTGCATTTTACTGCGTGAGTTGTTCGACCTGAACTTCTCCCAGTGCTAGGTTGAACTTCCGCCAACATTGCCCAAATGGGGCTTGTGATATACCGTTGGAAAGCTATGGACACCAGTATCATGACCCAAGTTGAATTTTTGGCAAAATATAACCGGTTTAAGAGCAGTTTTGTAAACCGTTTTTTCATCATACAAAAAACATGAATCGTATTTTCGATCACATTTCTAAACCGTTTATCGGAATGAGGCTAATAATATGGCGTTGGAAGGTACTGTAAATCCGCTCCTTCCAAATGTTGACAGTTTTTCTCTAATTCCTTATGGTTAAAGAGTAATTTGGAAAATCGTAAAATTCCGCAAACCAAATAGCCGAGTTCGTATCTTCGACGTCATTTCTAAACTGCTAATCCAATTGAGGCAAATGATATGGCGTTGGAATGCTTGACGAAATTTAGAAAATGGTCCAAGTTGCACCGAGTTCGTATTTTTGAGCTAATTTTTTAACCGTACGTCCGAATGTAGCCAATAATATGACGTTGGAAAGCTTGAAGAAATTCGAAAGTTTTTGGTATATATTGTTTCTCCCAGTTCCTTACTTTTTTAAGTTAATTTTGAAAATGGCTAAAAACGTATTTTTGCCGTAATTTCTACAAACTTTATCGGAATGGGGCAAATAATATACCATTGAAAAGCTAAGAAAAATGCGAAACTTTTTCGTGTTGATGGTTTTCTTCGATTCCTAGCCGTTTTCAAGTAATTTGGAAAATGGCAAGATGATTCATTCTATCTTTATCACGAAACAGATTCTTCGAAAATGCACCACGTGAAGAACCTGAACTTCTCGGCATGTCTACTTGAACTTCACTCTGTTTTTCACGTGTTTTTTTGCCCGTAGCTCTCCATCCACTCACCAGAACACTCACCGGAATTGAGCAAGTGATGTACCTGTGGAAAGTTGATGTAAACAGACAGCTTTCCCGTGTTAATAATTTTTTCATACTCACGACGATTTTAAAAAAAATTCATCTCAAATTCATTCACTATAGTAGTCGAACTTTCTGCTGTTTTCACGTTGAACTTCTGTGACGTATTTTCGTTTGTAATTTTCTCATCCATTTCGTCAGTGTTACACAAACTTTCTCCGACCGAGGACTTGAACTTACACAAATGATATTCCTGTCGTTTTGAAGTAAATTAGAGAAATGACGAGATCATGATTTCTGCCTTCATTGCGAATGGAAACGCACTACGTGAAGTAGTTGAACTTCTCGGGCATGTCTGTTTGAACCTCACTCTGTTTTTGATGTGCTATTTTTTGCACTACGTGAAGTAGTTGATCTTCTGGAGCATGTCTGTTTGAACTCCACTCCATTTCAATTTATTGTATTTTTCTTATACGAAACACACACCATGCAGTATGTGAACTTCTGGATGTTATCAATTTGAACTTCTCTCTGGTTTGAGTGAATTATTTTAAAACACAATAAACAACATCTTTTTTATGTATTTTGGACATCTAAATGCACGGTGAACCTCTCTCACAAGAATTTTTGAACTTCTCCTCGCCGAGCACTTGAACCTCTCTCACAAGATTTTTTTTTCATTTATGAGTTGTTTTTAAAAGTGCAAAAAAGGGTGTTGTGTTTTTTATTTTTTGAACAGGTAAATCCTAGGTTTTAATAAACTCAGAACTTCTCTGTTATTTCAATTTGAACTTCACCTTTTTATATTTTTGAGTAAGGAATTGTATTCGATTTTTATACGGAAAAAGTCCAACATGCAAATACAAGGTGAACCTCTCTCGCAAGATTTTTTGAACTTCTCCGGACACAGCACTTGAAATTCCTTCAACAAACCTTTTAAGCATTTATTTTTCTATACTTTGATTCTCACCTGAAATGCATTCCTTGCAGTACTTGAACTTCTCTGTTATTTTAATTCGAACTTCTTAGTTTTATTCTTTAGTAACTACGAAAATTGAGTTTTTTGAACTTCTCTGTTTTAAAATTTTGAACTTCTTGGATTTATTTTTTAATAATATGAAAATTCTGAATTTTTTATAGACATCGAACTTCACCATTTTTAAAGTTTTGAACTTCTTAGATTTATTGGTTAGTAAATGGAAAATGTTTTTTCTTATATAAACAATGATACCACCCTATTATTTTAATTTGAACATCTAGTTTTTATAGAATGGGGAAAATCAGTTTTTATACGATCTTTTTGAAATGCTCCTCTTTTTAATTTGAACTTCTCTGTTTTTTACAAACGTGGAAAATGCGTTATAAAGATTTTTGAACTACTTTTTTTTACTTCTTGCTCAAATTTTTTGAGCTTCCAAATTTGTCTTCTAGATATTAAAAACTTCATTTTTTTTAATGTTGACCTGCTTCGGTTTTTAAATTTGAATCTCTTATAAAATTTTGTCACGACATTTTATGCATTTTTTGCTTTTCGGTGAAATAGCTAGGCGGTCACTTTTTTCATTTGATCTTTTTTCTTCTGTACATGGTACACGTGAAATTCAAAATTTCTGAAACATGAACTTCGCGTGACATTACTGTTTTTTCATGAAACTCCATAGCTTTATTCTTTGAATTCCATGATTTTTTTTTACATTTTTTTGGTTTGAACTTCGATGTCCGTTACAGCTGAACTTTTGAAATCACACCTTCTTTATACACATTTTCCCTTGAATCCAACATGTGAAAAAACAATAGGAAAATTTGGGTCAATTCTCATAAGCAATAGGAACAACATTTTAGAGGGCACCCAAAATAGTTTTTTTGTTCTGTTCAATGTACTACGCACAAGCACATCACAACACATCCGCACAAAAATTTGGCTCACCTAAAACCACACCTTTTTTATTTGAACTTCATTGTGTATTTTTATAAATATTGAACTTCTTTCATTACTTGAAATTGAAATTATTGGTTTTATTATTTAGTAATTAGAAAAATCAGATTTTTTCAAATAAATAAGAAAGTGCTCCGCTTTTTCCAATTGAACTCCATAGCTTTATTCTCTAGTAATGTGAAAACCTGAGTTTTTTTATATACATTGAACTACTCCGTTTTTTGAAATTGAACTTCTTGGTTTTAATATTTTAGCATTGAGGAAATCTCAGTTTTTATAAACACTAAACAACTTCACATTTTTATTAGCTTTGGACTTCTTGATGTTATTCATTAGTAACGGGAAAAGTCTAGTTATGTAATAAATATCGAACTCCTCAATTATTTAAAGTTGAACTTATAGGTCTTATTTTCAAAACAAGGAAAATCTTCTTTTATAAAATTTTTGAACTGCTCGGTTTTTTCAGTTTGACCTTGTTGATATTATAATAAGCATTGAACTTCCCCATTATTAAAATTTGAACCTCTAGGTTTTTTTTAGAATGGGGATTACATTTTCTCTATAAATTTTGAGTTGCTCTATTTTTTAATTTGGCCTTCTTGGGTTATTCGTTAGTAACGAAAAAAATCCTAATGCAGTAATAAGCATTGAACCACTCGACTATTTGTATTTTAACTTCTAGTTTTTTAAAAGAGAAAGTCACCTTTTTAGGTTTTATTTTCCTTTTAGTAATGAGAAAAATCTCAATAATTTGTCGTAAACTTCGAACTTCCTTCTCTTCTTTGTTCGTCCTTCTCTTCTCTGTTCTTTATTCGTGAACTAATAGTGTTTTTATTCTGATTTCCACACTTTGTTATGTTATGTTATATTTATATATATATATACACACTGACCTAATTGTTATATATGAACTTCCAAAATTTTGAATCGCGGACTTTGTTAGGTGTGGCTTTTTTTCATATTGAAATTGTACATGTTAAAAGCAGATTGTGTTTTAAAATTTCTGCTTTTTTTCAAGGACAAAGTTTCTATTTAAAATCACACACGTGGGATCACACACCCAGCAAGGACACAAGGGGTACCACACAACAAGTACGCTTGCTATAATACACACACAAACACACACTCAAGCAGTCACACCAAACTAAGAACGCACACACCAAAGCACACTAACGCAAGATCGTGCATGGCATTTGAGTTGGCCCACAATCCTCCATCACGCTGACGCACACGCATACATGGATCCATTAAGAGTCAAGGCAATCTTTAGTTAATTTCTTCAAATTTTGTTCTCGGCACATTGCGTCCATCAATCCGCTTAGTAATTCGGCATGGAACAACAAAGCCACAACTTTTCTTTTGTTCTGCAGAACGCAAGTGCAAATACTTGCCAACATTGATGTCGAGAGAGTGTTGGTGTTCCAGAAAGTATACTTTAACATATTTTTGACCTTCTCGAACAATTTCCTTTGACCTTCAGCCATTTTTCCTTATTCCAAATATAAGTGACCAAACTTTACAACAATGTATAATGCTCTGCAGCGCCAAGGTTGTGAGCGCCTCCGTCTGTGTCAACGAGGAAGGAGTCCCTAATGCACGATGTTGCATGGACACCAGCTCCAACAGCAATACGTCGAGCTGCAAAAAAAATCAGTTAACATCATGGTTCATAAACTACTATACACTCGTAGTTAACATCATTCTTCACAAACTACTAGACATCGTGGTTCACGGGGAAAGACGAGCAGAGAGAAGTACAAGTCTTTATTTTGAGCAGTGAACAATATAATCGTTTACAAGTCCTCTTCAGATATTAAAGATATAAACTCTGAACTTGTAACTTGACAGAAACTGAACTTTGGTTCTTTTCGAGATTTTCGAGACTATGTGAGTTGTGTCCATACAAGCAAACAGCTACACACGCCTGGGAGAAGAGAAATCTGTATATCCAATCGATCACAAAAGTAGCAGCTTCATATCACAAGTTCAGAAGAATGTTCTAGGGAGACTTCAAAACAGCAAGCTAAAAGGTTGAAAGTATATAACCAGCAGCAGCAAGTCATGCAAACTAGCGTGACAGCCGGCGTATAGCTGTCGTAGAACTTGGCATACATCCATAGTAGATCTTCAGGCCGGCCGCCGTTCAGTTGTACTAGAACTTTCACAAAACTTTGTTATGTTATGTTATGTTATATATATATATATATATATATATATATATATATATATATATATATATATATATTGAAAGTCTATTAGTAACCCAGGGTGATGAATAAGTAATTCTTCACCCCGGTCCAGTCACCGAGCCAAACTCCCCCCAATCGCAGGACCAAGGCTCCACCGGTCGCCTCTGACGTAAAACTCTATCCCTCGTGATGTAATTTTACGTGGACGTCGAGAGCCCACTTTCGTCCTAAAGAAAAAAAAAGGCCAACTCCCTCGTCCAATTCTAATCTTGGGTGAGTCATCTCAAAAAAATCAGGGGCGGAGTGGATCAGGGGTGCGATCGTGCGAGCACCGAGCGGCGGTTGGGCTTCGGCGTCGTGGGACGCGGCGGGCGGAGCCGTCGTGTTGCGACGTCGGTAGTACTTGGGGTCAGGGCTTCTTCATGATATGGGGGCATCTCCCGTGTGGACGGGGCCTCGTCGGCCGAGTTGCCGGCGGCGAACACTTGGCCGAAGACGGGCCCACTCCATGAGCCAGGGGCTGCTGGCGGCGTCCTCGGCTGGAGGGCGAGCTGGTCGTGGTTGGGCGGCGCGGGAGTCGTGTCTGCTGCTTGAAGAGGTACTTTGACGCTCTCCGATATATACCCCAGTCCCAGCGATTTGCTTCAAGATCCAGCTCTGTCTGTTTGATTCATTTTTACGAGAGTTTTGTTTGATTCCTTCATTCATACAACTTCTCCATAAATTGCTTTGTTACACCCGACTACTCGACTAGAAGGAGATCCTCGCAGGCTCGCAGCGTATCCCTCAATTTATTGCCAGAATGTTTCCAGGGTATCCCTATTTTAGTTGCCTCGTATCCTGGACTATTGCCGCAGGAGCGTCAGAAACATGCATTAAATACTTGACCATGATCACCACATGGTACACGTTATTTGATCATGTAGCGATTTAGTTCATATTGTTGATTGGTGGGGAACAAACAGACTAATGGTCAATTTGGTAATGTTGCATCTAGGTCTTGTTCTGACTCACTAATCAAGAAAGCCATTAAACCTTTCTCCTTCACTCCCTGCTAGTAATTTCCAAAAATAACCAAACAAAAGATTGGGCATAAAATTAATTCCCTTGCCCAATATCCTACTAACTCCCTCCTCTATATCTCCTCTTCTCCTTGATCAACCCACAAACCAAGAGGACTGATCCTCTTCTCCTTGATCTCCTTGATAGTCCAGCAATCAGCAAGTTGAAAAGATTTAAATCAAGGTTCCATGATAATTCTTTTGAATGTCGCTGTAAGGTACGCTTTTCGGATATTCCATTTCAAACTTAAGGTGCATTCCTTTTCCTTCGGTCAATATAAACTATGTAGTTTAATTTGTCTAACCTTGTGTGCATAGGGTTTCTTTCACACGAGAGGTAAAGATGTTCCTTGTATAATATTTAGGTTCTGCAATAAAAATATTGTTTTAATTGGCAGTTGTTTACCTGTCAGTCACACAAGCCTTTATATATATTAGGCCTTAGATGCTACTAAGTACTAACTGTTATCCCTTTGTAACAGAAGAGCAGAATTTCCACTCCCTACTTGTTGGGGAGATTGGATCATATTTCTGTGTGTCACATTCTAGTTCCAACAATGCATGCTGATGGTCCACCTTGTTGATTGCATGCTGATATTGTGAGATATTTGATTATGCTTGATAATATTAGTAGCGAAGAGTGCCTCATTAAATTTCTTAGTTGGAGAGCGAAATTTGCGTTAGTGGTATGTACTGAATTTTACAGCAATCATAAGATGAAATTGTTCCTGTGAAACTGTGGACTGAAAGTGAGGATTATTCTGTATCTTTACATTACACGGGATCAAGATGATCCTGGTGCTCAACAGTATGATAGTTTAGCCCCTGCATAAATTGTGGGAAATCCCATGTGCATGAAAAATGAAGGACTCAAAGGTTAACATAATCCATTTTATAAATCATCACACGTGCATCTTGATTATGTATGAGATTATTCTGGGGTACCGCCTCCATTAATTATGTATTAGAGAGGGAATTTATCTCTTGCGATAAACTGTGGAGGGGAACAGTTATGTTTGTCCCTGCAATTGTGAGATGTGTATTTCTACATCTGGCGTACAGCGTAACTATTTTAGGGCTTGACAGACCAGTTTTTATCCAGAAGAAAGGCCTTTAGCGTGCGTTTGGATCTGAAGAAACAAAGCAAGATATGGCTGTCATTCCTCCTAACTTGGCTAGTTACTAGTATCTCCTTGATTTTTTGATAAGGTAGTCTTGGCAAGTGTTTGGCCAATAGAGAACATAACTTGGAATTTTTGTACGTGTTTACTGTATTCATTTATTGAGGATTAGAAGCTTAATTTCTGAATTTTTTAGTTCAGGAGTAGCTACCTCCTGATGTACTGGTGTAATTTAATAGTTTCATCGAATGTGAATCAGAAGTATATGTTGTTAACATAGTTGGGTATACATATCATGTGATCTTGCTTTTCTAAGGTGTTTGATGAGTTCAATGCAATGAAACAGATGAGCTGAACATATTCAATGTTTCTAGTGGGAATCACTTCATGGCCATTCTGGTGATAATGGTTGTACTCCAGGTAAAAAAAAAGTATAATTCTTCTATTCCACATATGTAGTTGTTTCGGTTATTGTTATATGTTGTTTCCTTTTGTATATATGCAAGCTCTTATCATCGAGTTTCATTGGCAAGTTAACTTAAACAATCATAAGCTGGCAGCTATGGTTGGTACTGATGGGAGTTGCTCATTTTAGGTGCTGATGGTCCAAGAATTGTAAAGATAAGGCGGGGGAACCTTATTTGTGTGGTGGATGCAAGTATGTTATGAGGTCAATTTGTAACTTATTATACTGCAGTAACGGACCAAGCCATGAATCAGTACCAAAATTCAGGATTGGTGAGAAGAAGCATGAACTTATAATTTTGTTAGGACCCTAATCTTGACTTGTCGCTGATGGACCACAATGTTCAAGTTCAGCAAATACTGTTGAACAGCTAACATCATTGGGTCTCAAAACACCTGCAAATTAAGCCGCTTGACGAAAGTTCAGACACGTGTCAAGTCTTGGCATTCACATGTAATCAGTGGTGTTCATTTTTGAAATACTGCTTTGTACTCCCTCCATAACAAAATGTAAGATGTTTTTATGGCCTATGCAAACCAAAAAACGTCTAGAAATGTAAGGATGTGATGAGAATTTGACATGAATACACTGAATTGTACTGTGTGAACGGATTATGGAGAGTACCTTTCAAATTAATGTTCCTCTTTTCAGCTTTTTCCTTGCTTACATTTTGCCGTGAATCTCGAACAAACAAACAGGACAGAGGAGTCACGAGGAGCTGCAATGATCCAGATGGGGATTTTGCAACCTCTAATTTGAAATACAAATGGTGGCAGTTTGGCGGAAAAAAAGACTTGTCCATCTTAACATTGATGAGAGAGTGTTCTACTACAGAAAGATAGTTTGGTCTGTAGATACCAATTATGTTAGATGCTACTTTGTTGAGCAGTGTGTTGAATTTGTTATTTTTATGATTTATGTGTAAAGCAGGATTCCAGTAATCCATATGTCTTGGCAACAATGCTCAAGAATCTTTCTTGTGTGACCTGGAGTTAATCAGGTCAACAAACGTTGTGATTTTCTGGCAGGCAACTGTTGTTCAATACATTGGAGGAAAATGCAGAGCAGGAATCGGAAACCAAGAAATCAACATTATTTTGCTCAGATACACTCAACATGACACTTATTGACAAGCCTATCTCAATCTTCTGAGAACACACACAAATTACAAGAAAAAACTTCCAGTGGTACTTCTACAAGGAAATTTGACAAGCACGATTTCATCGACAGAATAATTTGCAAGGTAAATGCATTGCACCCAAATCAAGTAGGAGTATTCACTAGACATCATGAAAAAGAAAGGCAGTGAAATCTTTGTCTTCCTGTTACAATTTTAGGGTAGCGAGACCAAGAATTCATTCAGATCTTGTTGTCAGACTGAATAACCAAAGACCAACTGAATGACATGTGCCATCCATGCCATAAAAATTCAGAGTTCTTCTATCTTTTTTCTGGGATTGGCAGCTTCACTCAGGCTTCTGAATTCATGGCGAGCATCAACAAGTCGAGCGGCTGGACTTTGTTGGGGTTGTGCTCGTTCTCGTAGGTGACATGAGCATCCCAGCCAGCATTGCCGCGATAACGCTCCACGTGCTTCCTCGGATCGGTCCTTGATGCATGCTTCATGTGTAGAACCCCCTGCACTCTATTGCCCAAACTGAAGTACTTGATTCAGTTACCACCTACATTGAAAGGATGCATATCTCATCTTAAGCTAAATAACATGTATGAAAGCCCTATATATATACTCCCCGCAAAGAAAAAGCCCTATATAGAGCACATACCTGATGGGTCAGACATCTGAAGCTTTGGTAATATGAACTCCCAGCAGTTTTAAATAAGAAACCAACACATAGATAACTGGAGTAAGAAATGAATGAAACTTTGGGGATTGCCATTAAAATTTTATTTAGTGAATAACATTCTAAAAAGAAAATGGTATTATGAATACAACAACCCTGCCAAGATAAAGGGACTAAGAAGTATATTAAGTACCGAATTTTCAGATTGAAAAGAGAATCAATATTTAAGGGAAAAACTGCAAATACAATACCCGTATACACATGGATTTTCTGTATAGAACAAGTAGTATCATCATGAATCTCAAACTAAAGACAATGGCCTGCCAACTATATGAAGCTTCTAGTTAGATCAATCCATAACAGAGCAAGAAGATCTAAACACACGTTCATATGAGAGCTAACTGCTTCATTTTCTTTTGCAAGGGAGAGAGTTAGCTATTTCTCAACTACAAAAGCTAATCATCCTGGGAATGCCTTTGGTGATATAATTTGTACCTAAAAATTAATCACGTAATTTCCTAATTTTTATGTGGAAATCAGTGGTGGCACAAAAGCAGCTCAAAACTGATAGGAAACTCTACAATTAGTACGTGAAGGATTTACTTCAACTCCAACATGAGGTATATCTACTTTAAATCCAGACCTTAAATAAACAATGAGCACGCCTCGGTGAATTCCATCAAAGAAACGACCAGTGTTTTACAAGACAAACCCAAAAAAAATTAAAAGCCAGCACCCTCAACAAGCAAATGTTGAGCCAGCAGATTGGAGCAACCAGGTAGCCACGCAGGGGCCTGCGCAAACAGCCGCAACACAAATTAGATGCAGCAATTCGAGAAACAAGCATACCAAAGTAAAAGCACGGCTACAGCAGCTAAATGTACCAGACTAAGTTCATATTACAGAAAAAAAGAAACCAAATTTTCCTACCGAACAGGGGAAGGAATGCAAAGATGACAGGAAAGTCACAATATGCTTTTTAAATCCATACCTAGATGATAGGGAAGTCACAATATGCATACTAAACAGACAGAAATCCCAAAAATAATTCCGCTTACCTCTAGTAGGAAATTTTAGCCGCACCTCCAGAATCCACATTAAGTAGTAACATTACAATAATGTTTGGAGGAGCTACTATCTGCATGTACGACTCTGAGTAACAGAACAAGAGAGCCTTTCTGAACAATACAAATGTATTTGCAGTTAGATTTGCTCATCATGCATTGCGGTACAAAGCTATATCCTAGAACAAAATCTTTCTCCCATGCCTTCCCAAGAAAACGGCAAGGAAAATACAATGAGTTTGACAGGTCAATCAGGCTATACAACTAAAGTCGATTGACAAAAGGGGAATTCTGCAGAGGAAAAATAGTATGTTTTGATGGAGTTCATCATCATTGATCACAGTAAGTAGAGCATACTTGTATGGTGAGGCCCCACCTGGATCCCTACAACAAAAATACTGAACTAAAAAAATGAGCTGTGCTTCAATTTAAGAAAACAACCTCAAGAAACAACACTAGTTGGAGAGAAATACCTTTCTTTGGAATTGGATATTGATATCTCCCTGAAAATCAGGAAAGAGTAGAAGAACTTAGCCAACAAAATTACCATCTAGCAAGTACGCAAACTATAAGCTGAAGAAAAACTGCAACTGCCTAGATGCTGAGGTTGCAGCCATGCTAGCGTTCTGGCAGGCGCCCCAGGACAAATAATGATATTATAAGACCTTACCATAAGCACTTTAATTTCACATACATGCATGGTAATTTCGTTCTGCTCTCATTACAACAGGAACGAATGATTCCTTGACAAACAAAATACCCCATCACAACTTACCTCCCCAGTTAAGACGCCAAACTCATAATGCACATTTTTTATGCACTCTTGACGACAGAAACAACCTTCAGTCTATCAAAAATAAGTAGGAAAGTCACCCCGGGGGGGGAGGGTGTGGAGGCTGCAGATGCAAGGGGCGGAGCTCGAGCTCATGGGCACATGAAGTGGGAGAAGCGAATAAACTTGAAGAGGAGGTGATCATACCTAGACCATGAGGACTCAACCGCGGCCGGTGAGATCTTGGGATCCATTCAATCAGGCCCCTGAGCTCGCTTCCCTGGCGAAATTGATTCATGGATGTCGAGGTCAGACTTGGGCACTTGGCGCCGCCACTAACGCTGAATTAGGTCCCGCCCGAATCCCACCGGCGAGACGACCGATGCTCCTTCAGCAAAGACGCCGGAGCCAGTTCATGGCTGCAAGGATAGAGGGACCTGTTCCGTTGGCCTCCGCAGAAGGGGAACCGATGTGGCTGCGTGCGGAACAAATCGTGGGTAATATATAGTGGTGAACCGGCTGTCGAGACGCGCGAGGTAAATTTACCTCGCAAGTCTTACTGTCCTTTATCTTTATTTCTGGGAGGGCAATGCGTCAGGTAAATTTACGTCTCAGCCTTTGTTTCTTCAGTCGAATGTGTGCTTGGCTGGAGACGAGGGAGCGTGTGGTTCGGCTGGAGTGAGGAATAAAAATTCCTCACCCAGGGTAACGAATAGCGTGACCCTAATTTACCTCGCATAATGTAAGCTGCTGGATACCAGCATATACACTGACCTAATTGTTATATATGAACTTCCAAAATTTTGAATCGCGGACTTTGTTAGGTGTGGCTTTTTTTCAAATTGAAATTGTACATGTTAAAAGCAGACTGTGTTTTAAAATTTCTGCTTTTTTTCAAGGACAAAGTTTATATTTAAAATCACACACGTGGGATCACACACCCAGCAAGGACACAAGGGGTACCACACAGCAAGTACGCTTGCTATAATACACACACAAACACACACTCAAGCAGTCACACCAAACTAAGAACGCACACACCAAAGCACACTAACGCAAGACCGTGCATGGCATTTGAGTTGGCCCACAATCCTCCATCACACTGACGCACACGCATACATGGATCCATTAAGAGTCAAGGCAATCTTTAGTTAATTTCTTCAAATTTTGTTCTCGGCACGTTGCGTCCATCAATTCGCTTAATAATTCGGCATGGAACAACAAAGCCACAACTTTTCTTTTGTTCTGCAGAACGCAAGTGCAAATACTTGCCAACATTGATGTCGAGAGAGTGTTGGTGTTCCAGAAAGTATACTTTAACATATTTTTGACCTTCAGCCGTCTTTCCTTATTCCAAATATAAGTGACCCAACTTTACAACAATGTATAATGCTCTGCAGCGCCAAGGTTGTGAGCACCTCCGTCTGTGTCAACGACGAAGGAGTCCCTAATGCACGATGTTGCATGGACACCAGCTCCAGCAGCAATACGCCGAGCTGCAAAAAAATTCAGTTAACATCATGGTTCATAAACTACTATACACTTGTAGTTAACATCATTCTTCACAAACTACTAGACTTCATGGTTCACGGGGAAAGACGAGCAGAGAGAAGTACAAGTCTTCATTTTGAGCAGTGAGCAATATAATCGTTTACAAGTCTTCTTCAGATATTAAAGAAATAAACTCTGAACTTGTAACTTGACAGAAACTGAACTTTGGTTCTTTTGGAGATTTTCGAGACTATGTGAGTTGTGTCCATACAAGCAAACAGCTACACACGCCTGGGAGAAGAGAAATATGTATATCCAATCGATCACAAAAGTAGCAGCTTCATATCACAAGTTCAGAAGAATGTTCTCGGGAGACTTCAAAACAGCAAGCTAAAAGGTTGAAAGTATATAACCAGCAGCAGCAAGTCATGCAAACTAGCGTGACAGCCGGCGTATAGCTGTCGTAGAACTTGGCATACATCCATAGTAGAGCTTCAGGCCGGCCGCCGTATAGCTGTACTAGAACTTTCACAAAACATCTTTGCACTTGGTATACAGCGGCCATAAGCGACAGCGGCCTCGAGCACAACCAGAGCCAACTCTCTGCAAGGGAGCCCGTCTTGGCCGTGGGATCAGAGCCAGCTCGTCGAGGGAGGAGGCCGCCGACAACGTCATAGGGCAGGGTTGAGCTACAACAGCAAGTACCAAAACATCATAACACAAATTGCTAAATGGAAAAGCACCAGAGGCAGTGGTGCTGCACTCCAGTCCTCGGCAGCGTCAGAGAAGAGGGAGATCATGGGAGTTGAACGGCCTTGGGTTGCGGTGTTGAACGACCTGCAGTTGGGGAGGCGCGTGAGCCATGCAGCAGGCTCCCCACGGCGGCCAAGCAGGTAGACCGCACCACCACCCAGGAGCAGCAGAAGGTGACAACCGGCAATTTGACAGCAGCGCGCGGGCGGGAGGGCGTCCCCGTGTTGGAAGCAGAGGAGGCCGTGTCTGCTTGGTCGATCGGTGCCTCATTCCCACTGGATCCGGCAGAGAAACAAGGGGGAGGAAAAGCCTTGCCGGTGGTGGAGGGGGAGCGAGGTGGTTGGAGGCCGGTTGGAAGAGGGACGGTGGTTGCCGACGATGCGGTTGGAGGTGGGGTGCGGCCGCGGCGGTGGTAGGGAGGTCGGGGGTCTGGTCGCAGCGGCGGGAGGTCGCGCGGCCGCACAAATCAGGGAGGTCGCCGCGACGGCGGGGGGACTGGGGAGGCCGCGCCGTGGGAGGGAGGGGGCGGTCGGGGTCGGGGTGGGAGCTTGGCGGCGAGCCAGGTGGTGCCGGACCTGGAGGCGGGGGTGGTGTGGCGACGGTGCGAGATACTGCGGGTGGGCGGCGGCCGCGTCGCCGGCACTGGCGGGGGCTGGTGGGAGAGGTGGGTGCGGCCATCGGCGGGGATCGGGGGAAGTTCTGGCAGTTCGTGGTCTTGGGTTTTTTTTGTCGCTACTAGCTCGGGGGGTTCCCGAACACCTCATCAGGTCCTATATAGACGCGGTGTGATCCAAATAACTATTCTAATCCTAGAATTAGAATAGTGCTGTCCTCTATATATATGTATGTATGTATGTATGTATGTATGTATGATAGCACTATTCTAATCCCTGAATTAGAATAGTTATTTGGATCACGGCGCGTTCTATATAGAGCGATCGGGTTGTTCCCAAACTCTCCGACCCTTTGCAAAAAAAAAAATCACCCACGACCGCTTGTCCACCACTTCCTTCACCGATCCCCAACCTTCCCCTGATCCCATCGCTGCCGCTGCCTACCTCGCCTCCTACCGGCGCGCCACCACTTCCGCCTCCTTCCGGCGCGCCGTCGTCCCCGCCTCCTACCGGCGCGCCAGTGGACCCGCCCTCTCCCCCCGTGATCTGCACCTCCCCGCACGTCGCGCGCCGCCGGTCGCCGCTGTGGTCGAGCTTCCCCGGACCCCAACGACCAGCCGTGATGCACTCCCCAAACCATCACGCATCCCCGGATCCACCGCCACCACGATGTGGCGAGCTCCCTCACCAGGGATCCACTGGGACGGCAGCGGCCCGATCCCCCTGCCGCGGCCAACGATCTCCTGCTTCGCCCTTGTTGTGGTGGCCGCCAGCGGCCTTCTGCCGCGCTAGAGGTGCCCGTCCCCTACCTCCCGACGCTGCCTTGGTCTTCCCCACCTTCTCCAGTAGCTACAACGTCGGACATCTCCTGTAGTGGATCGGCTCATTAACCACCGCCCGATGCGTCGCCGGACCGGCGGATCCACGCTGCTCCTCCACCTCCCGACCAATGCCCTCGGCCCATCCTGTTGCTCACCTCCTCCTACATATGCATCAACAAAACATGGCATCCGCTGCAGTCCACATCGTTCAACAGTAGCAGCTCA
The DNA here is from genome assembly GCF_056163025.1 of Triticum urartu. Lineage (NCBI taxonomy): Eukaryota > Viridiplantae > Streptophyta > Magnoliopsida > Poales > Poaceae > Triticum > Triticum urartu. Next base: position 7,845,904 of record NC_141875.1, read on the forward strand.
ACTCCTCGCCGCCAAAAGCCCACGGTCTATTAAGCCAGAGATGGCACTGTACGCCGCTGCAGCCGGTCATCTGGATCAGACGGCTCCAGGGCCTTCCTCGTTGTCGACACGCCTCCATTTCTTCCACCCATGCTCCAATCTGACCTCTATCTCTCTCCATCCCTTCTTTCTCAGCAACAAGCAGTAGTTATTTGTTGTTGTTTGTTCTAAGATCTGCTCTCTATATTGTACTGTATGATCTAAAGGCTCTAATGTACCAGCGATCAGAATGCAGCAGTTGGAAAAAAAATTAACTTAGTGGCAGTCGTCCTTCTCACTAGGACCACCTTGACCTTCCCAAAGGAAGGTTCTTTGCAACGGCAGTCCGAACATGGCCGCGCATGCCGGCACAACAGAGGAAATGTGGAGGAGGTGCATGGGATCCCAGTGGCCCCTCTTGCTCATGCGGGTGCAGCGCGTATGGTGTTGTGATACGTCTCCGTCGTATCTACTTTTCCAAACACTTTTGCCCTTGTTTCGGACTCTAACTTGTATGATTTGAATGGAACTAACCCGGACTGACGCTGTTTTCAGTAGAATTGCTATGGTGTTGTTTTATGTGCAGAAAACAAATATTCTCGGAATGACCTGAAACTCCACGGAACATCTTAGAAAAAATAAAAAAAAATCCTCGCCAAAGACGAAGACCAGGGGGCCCACACCCTTCTCACGAGGGTGGGGGGCGCCCCCCCTAGGGCGCGACCCCTACCTCGTGGCTGCCCTGGATGCCCTCCGACGCCAACTCCAACTCTATATAATTGCTTTCAGAGAGAAAAAAATCCGAGAGAAGAAATCATCGCGTTTTACGATACGGAGCCACCGCCAAGCCCTAAAACCTCTCGGGAGGGCTGATCTGGAGTCCGTTCGGGGCTCCGGAGAGGGGGATTCATCGCCGTCGTCATCATCAACCATCCTCCATCACCAATTTCATGATGCTCACCGCCGTGCGTGAGTAATTGCATCGTAGGCTTGCTGGACGGTGATGGGTTGGATGAGATTTATCATGTAATCGAGTTAGTTTTGTTAGGGTTTGATCCCTAGTATCCATTATGTTCTGAGATTGATGTTGCTATGACTTTGCTACGCTTAATGCTTGTCACTAGGGCCCGAGTGCCATGATTTCAGATCTGAACCTATTATGTTTTCATGAATATATGTGAGTTCTTGATCCTATCTTGCAAGTCTATAGTCACCTACTATGTGTTATGATCCAGCAACCCCGAAGTGACAATAATCGGGACCACTCCCGGTGATGACCATAGTTTGAGGAGTTCATGTATTCACTATGTGCTAATGCTTTGTTTCCGTTCTCTATTAAAAGGAGGCCTTAATATCCCTTAGTTTCTAATAGGACCCCGCTGCCACGGGAGGGTAGGACAAAATATGTCATGCAAGTTCTTTTCCATAAGCACGTATGACTATATACGGAATACATGCCTACTACATTGATGAATTGGAGCTAGTTCTGTGTCACCCTATGTTATGACTGTTACATGATGAACCGCATCCGGCATAATTATCCATCACTGATCCGGTGCCTACGAGTTTTCCATATACTGGTTTACGCTTATTTACTTTTCCGCTGCTATTGTTACAATCACTACAAAATACAAAAAACATTACTTTTGCTGTCTTTACTTTTGTTGCCGCTACCACCACTATCATATTACTTTGCTACTAAACACTTTGCTGCAGATACTAAGTTTCCAGGTGTGGTTGAATTGACAACTCAGCTGCTAATACTTGAGAATATTCTTTGGCTCCCCTTGTGTCGAATCAATAAATTTGGGTTGAATACTCTACCCTCGAAAGCTGTTGCGATCTCCTATACTTGTGGGTTATCAAGACCAATTTCTGGCGTCGTTGCCGGGGAGCATATCTCTATTCTTTGAGTCACTTGGGATTTATATCTGCTGGACACTATGAAGAACTTGAGAGATCCAAAAACCAAGATCTATCCCTCAACTACGAGGGGAGGTAAGGAACTGCCATCTAGCTCTGCACTTGATTCACCTTCTGTTATGAGTAAGTTTGCGACACCTACACCTGCTTCTGCTATTTGTTCTGATATGTCGCATGTTATTGATGATGCCACTTCTGCTATGCATGATACTTATGATGAAACTGCTTCTATGCCTGATACTACTGTGCCCCTTAGTGAATTTCTTGATGAACAAATTGCTAGGGCTAGAGAAAAAGAAATTATTGAATCTGAATACGATGATGATAGTGATAATGAAAATATGCCTGTTATTCCTGAGGGTTATCTTTTTGATATGGAATCTTCTGCCGCTATTTTAGCTTGCAAAGATAGATATGAGCTTAAGAGGTTATTAACTAAATGGAACAAAGGATCACTTAGAAATAAAATGAAACACGACCCTGCTTTTGCTACTTCACCTATATGTGTTCCTGATAAGGATTATGAATTCTCTGTTGATCCTGATATAATTACTTTGGTTGAATCTGATCCGTTTTATGGCTATGAATCTGAAACTGTTGTGGCACATCTTACTAAGTTAAATGATATAGCTGCCCTGTTCACTAATGATGAGATATCGCGTTACTTTTACATACTCAAAATATTTCTGTGATCATTAAAGGGTGATGCTAAGATATGGTTTAATTCTCTTGATCCTGGTTGTGTGCGTAGTCCCCAGGACATGATTTATTACTTCTCTGCTAAATATTTCCCTGCTCATAAGAAACAAGCTGCTTTGAGGGAAATATACAACTTCGTGCAAATTAAAGAAGAGAGTCTCCCACAAGCTTGGGGGAGGCTTCTCAAGTTACTTAATGCTTTGCCTGATCATCCTCTTAAGAAACCTGAAATACTTGATATCTTTTATAATGGACTAACCGATGCTTCCAGAGATTACTTGGATAGTTGTGTTGGTTCTCTTTTCAGGGAAAGAACACCGGATGAAGCTGAAATTTTATTGAATAATATGTTGACAAATGAAAATAATTGGGCACCTCCTGAGCCAGCTCCTGAGCCAACTCCTGCTCCAATTACTGAGCCTATTCTTAAACCAACTCCGAAGAAGAGAGGTGTTTTATTTCTCAGTCCCGAAGGTATGCAAGAGGCAAAGAAATCTATGAAAGAAAAATGTATTAAAGCTGAAGACGTTAAGAATTTACCTCCTATTGAAGAAATACATGGTCTTAATTCACCGCCTGTTGAAGAAACATATGATCTTAATTCTTTGTTTACTGAAGAACCTCCTGATCCCGATATCCTGACACAGGTAGTAAAGGTAAATTCTCTCTATAGATATGATAAAGTTGAAGTCCCTCCTACTAAAATTGCTAGTCAGTGCTTGGATGAGTTTGATAACTTTATGTTTAAGCAAGACGACTTCAATGCTTATTTTCGTAGACAATTAAAAGAAAATGCTTATATGATTAGACGCTTGGGTGATTATATGGCTGATATTAAAGGTGAACTTAAACTTGTTAGCAAACATGCTTCTATGGTTACCACTTAATTAGAACAAGTACTTAAGGCTCAACAAGAAGTGCTTAATGAAATGAATAGTAAGAAAAATGATTATGCTGTTAGAGTGGCTACTAGAACTGGTAGAATGACTCAGGAACCTTTGTATCCTGAAGGCCACCCTAAGAGAATCAAGCAATATTATCAAAGAAATAATATTGATGTTCCTAGTTCTTCTAAAAAGAAGAAGAAGAAAAATGATAGAACTGTGCAAACTTCTAGCGAACCTATTGCTGAACCACCCGATAATTCAAATAATATATCTATGTCTGATGCTAAAATACAATCTGGTAATGAACATGAACCTAGTAAAAATATTAATGATGATGCTCAACCTAGTAATGATAATGATGTAGAAATTGAACCTACTGTTGATCTTGATAACCCACAATCAAAGAATCAACGTTATGATAAAAGAGACTTTGTTGCTAGGAAACATGGTAAAGAAAGGAACCTTGGGTTCACAAACCCATGCCTTTTCCTCCGAAACCATCCAAGAAAAAGGATGATGAGGATTTTCAGCGCTTTGCTGAAATGATTAGGCCTATCTTTTTGCGTATGAGATTAACTGATGTGCTCAAAACAAATCCTTATGCTAAACATATGAAGGATATCATTACTAATAAAAGAAAGATACCGGAAGCTGAAATTTCCACCATGCTTGCTAATTATACTTTTAAGGCTGGAATACCAAAGAAACTTGGAGACCCCGGAGTACCTACTATACCTTGCTCCATTAAAAGAAATTATATTAAAACTGCTTTATGTGATCTTGGAGCCGGTGTTAGTGTTATGCCTCTCTCTTTATATCGTAGACTTGACTTGAATAAGCTGACACCTACTGAAATATATTTGCAAATGGCTGATAAATCAACTGCTATACCTATCGGTATCTGTGAGGATGTGCTTGTTTTGGTTGCAAACGTTACTATTTTAACAGACTTTGTTAATCTTGATATTTTAACAGACCTTTTCTTAATACTGCAGGGGCTGTTATTGATTGCAACAAAGGCAATGTCACTTTTCATGTTAATGGTAATGAGCATACGGTACACTTTCCGAGGAAACAACCTCAAGTTCATAGTATCAACTCTATTGGAAAAATTCCATCGATTATAATTGGAGGTTTTGAATTTCCTCTTCCTACTGTCAAAAAGAAATATGATATACTTATTATAGGGGATATGCATATCCCCGTCGAGGTAACTTAGTGTTATTCGAAATTTCTCCGGTTTCATGATTATCAGAATGAGTTTGTTAACAAGACTTGATCAACCTTGTTAGTGGATTCTTTTTTATGAGCATGAGATGGATGAAACTAGAAGCACAAACTTCTGTACCCCACTTCTACTTTCTGTTATTTATAATAAATAAAGTAAAAATAGTATTTTCAGTCTATTTCCTGGCTTATCCGTGTAATATAAAAATATCCCGAAAATAAAAGTCCTCAGAATGACATGCCAATTTAATATGATTTTTTCGAGAATATTTGAGGATTTACTGTGCAAAAATTACCGCGGGAGGAGTTGCCACCTGGCCACGAGGGTGGTGGGCGCCCCCCTCTAGGGTGCGCCCCCTGCCTCGTGGGCCCACGGTGGCCCTCCTCCACTTATCCCAGCACCCATCTTCTTCCTGTCTCACACAAACCCGAAAAACCAACTCAAGCACGAGTTCGAGCCACTTTTTCTGTGATTTTCGATCTCCTTGCTCAAAGCACCTCTCGCAAAACTGCTAGGGAAGATTGTTCCTTGGTATGTGACTCCTCCATTGGTCCAATTAGTTTTTGTTCTAGTGCTTTATTCTTTGCAAATTTGTGCTGCATAGGTGACCATGTTCTTGAGCTTGCATGTCAAATTTATATGGTTCCAAGTAGTTCTAATGCTTGATATAGGCTCTAGGCACTTGTAGGAGTAGTTGCTATCAGTTTTATTGAAGTTGGTTTACTTTTATTTTGAAGTTACTAAAAATTTCAGAATTTTTCAGAGAAAAACAATATGCTTAGGAAGATGTTTCAAGGTGGTTCCTCTCAGAAGCAAGGACCCAAGATTGCTATAAGCGATGCTCACGAGGATCCACCAAGAGACGCTCCAGTACGGCCTTGCGAATGGCCGTCGGAAAATTTTATGGACCGTGCAGGAGTTAAAGAAGAATTCAAAGCATATTTGCGCAATGCCGGTCTTGAGGATTTTGAGGCTAACAAATGCCCCCGGTATCATGATCTCACAAGTTCATTTGTGAGGAGGTTTGAGTATTCATATTGACGTAATTCTCCTTCAATCATGTTTGATCTCTATGAAAAATCTTATACCATGGACTTAGAGGATTTTACTTCTGCTTGCAAACTTCCATCATGGGGTAGTGTTAGGGATCCCCCTAAATCTGAATTTAGAAACTTTCTTGCTAGTATAACTGTGGGGGAATATAGAGATATAACGCAGGCTACCATAGGGAGCATTCACTTTCCTGCTATACATTATTTTGCTCTCTTCATCGGTAGATGCATAAATGCTAAGGATGAAGCATGTCACATGTGTGTCCCTGATCTCAGCATTCTTATGAGTGCTGTGTTAGGAGACCAATCTTATCATATGGGAGCCATTGTAGCTCATAGGTTGCATCATAATAGACATAATGGTGATTTCTTTGGAGGAATTTATGCAACCCGCTTAGCTCATTTTCTTGAGATAGACATTCGTGAGGGTGATACGGAGTTGCCTCCTGCATATTCAGATTATGACTCTATGCCTTCGCACCATTTTGTTGAGAGGCCTGAATCACCTCTCTTATATCGTTTAATTTTTGATACACGACGTGTTTTCCGTATTACTCTCCCTGCTCCTGCATTCTTTGATTCACAGACAAAAGGAAGATATGTTATTACCAGAGAGGAGGCAGAAGAGTACGAGAGGAGAGCAGAGGCAGCTCGACTCCACGCTGCGCTCAGCAGGCGATAACCACTGCACATCAACTATTCTTCCTCATCACAGTACGACCCCAACAACTATTATTATGGATATCCGCCGGGCCAGCCGTGGCCATAGACCAACTTAGGCCAAAAGCCTAAGCTTGAGGGAGTACGTATTTCTCACAGACATTACATTTATGCTCACACACACTCATTGCTAGATGTCGGTGCTCATACTTTTTCACTGTAATATCCATGCTAGTTTATTTTCTTTTTCCCGCTTTCTTCTTGTGTGTTTGTTAAACCTTAAGAAAAACCAAAAAATTAGTAGTAGTTTATTTTTCTGCTGTAGTAGTAATAATTAAAAAGAAAATCCAAAAATATTTCCCGTTCTTCTTTTGCTTGTTGGGAGCTTTCCCGTGTAAATAGTTTTATTTCTTTTCTTTGGGGGTCAGTAGGAGAAGACCATAATTAAATTGTTGAAGTGGCTCTTATATGCATTATTGCTGATTTAACCAAGAGACCATATTGCCTTGTCTTCTCATGTTTATTGAATGCTCGCAGATTCCAGCTTAGTCCAATGCACGTGCACTCTTATTATTATTCACACCGTTCGGTCGTGCAAGTGAAAGGCAATTATGATGATATATGATGGACTAACTGAGATGAGAAAAGCTGGTATGAACTCGACCTCTTTTGTTTTTGTAAATATGATGAGTCCCTCATTCTTGATTCAGCTTATTATAAATAAACATGTTTGCAATGACAATTAGAGATCATAGTTGCTTGTGCCATGCTTGATTAGCTATGAGTTATAATGGTTTACCTTGTGTGCCAACATGCTATTGAGATGATTATGATGTGGTATGATGGGGTGGTATCCTCCTTTGAATGATTTAAGTGACTTGACTTGGCACATGTTCACGCATGTAGTTGACACAAATCAACATAGCCTTCACGATATTTATGTTCATGGTGGATTATATCCTACTCATGCTTGCATCCAATGTTTATTAATTTTAATGCATGTACATGGCTGTTGTCGCTCTCTAGTTGGTCGCTTCCCAGTCTTTTGCTAGCCTTCACTTGTACTAAGCGGGAATACTGCTTGTGCATCCAATCCCTCAAACCCCAAAGTTATTCTAGATGAGTCCACTATACCTTCCTATATGTGGTATCTACCTGCCGTTCTAAGTAAATTTTTATGTGCCAAACTCTAAACCTTCAAATAATCATTCTGTTTTGTATGCTCGAATAGCTCATGTATCAACCAAGGCTGTCCTTATCTTCCGTGTTAGGCGGGTTATTCCCAAGAGGAGTGGACTCCGCTCCTCACTCACGAGAAAATGGCTGGTCACCGAGATGCCTAGTCCCATGCTTTATGCAAACTAAATCAAAATTAATTGCAAATAGAACTCCCCCTGGGACCTGATGTATGTTGGAGGCACTCGTTGTTTCGAGCAAGCCATGGATTGATGCTTGTTGGTGGAGGGGGAGTATAAACTTTACCATTCTGTTTGGGAACCGCCTATAATGTGTTTAGCATGGAAGATATCGCCATCTCTTAGTTGTTACGTTGACAATGAAAGTATACCGCTCAAAATACAATTTATCTCTATTTCAAAACCGAGCTCTGGCACCTCTACAAATCCCTGCTTCCCTCCGCGAAGGGCCTATCCATTTACTTTTATGTTGAGTAATCACCCTCTTATTAAAAAGCACTAGCTGGAGAGCACAGCTGTCATTTGCATTCATCACTGTTAATTTATATTGGGTATGACTATGATTGGATCTCTTTTACCATGAATTACAATGTCTAGTCAGTCCTTGATCTTTAAAGGTGCTCTGCATTTATGTTTTGCAGTCTCAGAAAGGGCTAGCGAGATACCATCTTGTTATATCATATTGTGATTGTTTTGAGAAAGTGTTGTCATCCGAGATTTATTATTATGACTTGTTAGTTGATTATGCTATTGATATGAGTAATCATGAGACCTGAGACTTATTGCAAATGTGGTTAGTTATGATCTATGCTGAAAACTTGAATGCTGGCTTGACATAGTTACAACAACAACAGCAAACAGAGTTTGTAAAAGTTTTTCTTCCTTTCTTTCAGTTTGTCAACTGAATTGCTTGAGGACAAGCAAGGGTTTAAGCTTGGGGGAGTTGATACGTCTCCATCGTATCTACTTTTCCAAACACTTTTCCCTTGTTTTGGACTCTAACTTGTATGATTTGAATGGAACTAACCCGGACTGACGTTGTTTTCAGCAGAATTGCCATGATGTTGTTTTATGTGCAGAAAATAAATATTCTCGGAATGACCTGAAACTCCACGGAACATCTTAGAAAAAATAATAAAAAAATCCTCGCCAAAGATGAAGACCAGGGGGCCCACACCCTTCTCATGAGGGTGGGGGGCGCCCCCCCTAGGGCGCGCCCCCTACCTCGTGGGCCCCCTGGATGCCCTCCGACGCCAACTCCAACTCTATATATTTGCTTTTGGAGAGAAAAAAATAGAGAGAAGAAATCATCGCGTTTTACGATACGGAGCCGCCGCCAAGCCCTAAAACCTCTCGGGAGGGCTGATCTGGAGTCCATTCGGAGCTCCGGAGAGGGGGATTCGTCGCCGTCGTCATCATCAACCATCCTCCATCACCAATTTCATGATGCTCATCGCCGTGCGTGAGAAATTGCATCATAGGCTTGCTAGACGGTGATGGGTTGGATGAGATTTATCATGTAATCGAGTTAGTTTTGTTAGGGTTTGATCCCTAGTATCCATTATGTTCTGAGATTGGTGTTGCTATGACTTTGCTACGCTTAATGCTTGTCACTAGGGCCTGAGTGCCATGATTTCAGATCTGAACCTATTATGTTTTCATGAATATATGTGAGTTCTTGATCCTATCTTGCAAGTCTATAGTCACCTACTATGTGTTATGATCCGGCAACCCCGAAGTGACAATAATCGGGACCACTCCCGGTGATGACCATAGTTTGAGGAGTTCATGTATTCACTATGTGCTAATGCTTTGTTCCGGTTCTCTATTAAAAGGAGGCCTTAATATCCCTTAATTTCCAATAGGACCCCGCTGCCACGGGAGGGTAGGACAAAAGATGTCATGCAAGTTCTTTTCCATAAGCATGTATGACTATATACGGAATACATGCCTACATTACATTGATGAATTGGAGCTAGTTCTGTGTCACCCTATGTTATGATTGTTACATGATGAACCGCATCCGGCATAATTAACCATCACTGATCCGGTGCCTACGAGTTTTCCATATACTGGTTTATGCTTATTTACTTTTCCGCTGCTACTGTTACAATCACTACAAAATACCAAAAACATTACTTTTGCTGTCTTTACTTTTGTTGCCGCTACCACCACTATCATATTACTTTGCTACTAAACACTTTGCTGCAGATACTAAGTTTCCAGGTGTGGTTGAATTGACAACTCAGCTGCTAATACTTGATAATATTCTTTGGCTCCCCTTCTGTCAAATCAATAAATTTGGGTTGAATACTCTACCCTCGAAAGCTGTTGCGATCCCCTATACTTGTGGGTTATCATGTGGCCGTGCCGCTTGTGAAGTCCGGTCTGGCCAGCCTTTTCAGCTCGATGTGTGTGTGCTCACTCTGTATGGGAGGCGAGCTACTACTGCACTTTGTCTGCTCGACGGCTGCTGCTGTGGCTGTACTTGGATGGCTGCTGCTATGGTTGAACGTCTGTGTGTGTTTTTGATAGCTCATTTTTACAGTTTGTGCTAATGAACATTCGGCCAGGTTCTTCTGTACTGTTTAAGTTACTTGGTGGATATGTAAGTGGTATACAAGAAAATAAAGTGCATGCTAGAAATAATTTCTTGATTTTCATTTGGTCATTTCCTGTACTAGAACATCAGGTGCTTGTGCTAATGTCCGTGAGTGACAACACCTATGGAACCATGTGCAGAGTAGTACTAAATGATTAGAAGAAGATATACTAAAATAATAATGTTCACTGGATTCAGATAGATCAGTATCCACAAGTGGGCATATTCTCACAAGTACGTGTTGTTTCAAATAGATCAGTATCCACATTCAAGTCCACAGAAAAAAAGATCCGTCGGGAGTTCAAGTTAATGATTAAAATGTTGTGTTCGGGAAGGGCAAGTATGTTAACTCTTTGTACAATTTTTTTATGTTAAACCTAAGAAGTTCATTTATAAACAGAGCAATCCAATGTTTAGAAAAAAGGGTTTTCCGATGTCTAAAATTTTAAAATTTTAATTTTTCATTTATGCAAAGGTCAAAATGTTGTGTTCAAGAAGGTCAAGTTAAAAGAACAGAGCAGTTCGATGCTCATTAAAACATTTGGATTTTTCTTGTTTTTTAAAAAATAACCAAAATGATGGAGAAGTTCGATGATTATAGAAAACTCGGATTTTCCTCGCTATTAAAGAATGGAAACAAGATGTTCAAAAATAAAAAACAAGAAGTTCAACTTTTAAAAAAATAATGCTTCAAAATTTCATAAAAAAAGGATTAAGAAATAAAACCAGGAAGTCCATATTAAGAAGATGGAGAAGTTCGATGATTATAGAAAACTCAGATTTTCGTCGTTATTAAAAAATGGAAAAAAGAAGTTCAAAAATAAAATAAAAAGAAGTTCAACTATTATAAATAGAGCGCTTCAAAATTCATAATGAAGGATTAAGAAAAATCAGATTAAAAATTCATTAAAAAACTCAAATATTTTCATGTAACCGAGAGAAATTTAGGTTGATAACTGCAAGAAGTTCATGTAATACACGGTGTACATTTTGTATTAAAAAAGAATAAAAAAGCAAAGGATAAAAGTTTTGTTGTTATAAGTTCAAGTCCTTTGTTGGAGAAAGTTAAAAAAATTATTGTGAGAGAGATTTGTACAAAAGGAATAACATTTGTGTAACACTGATGAATGGATGAGAAAATTACAAACGAAAATACGTCACAGAAGTTCAACTGAAAACAGCAGGAAGTTCAACTACTACAATGGATGAATTTCAAATGAAAAACCGTTAAAATTGTCGCGAGTATGAAGAAACAATCAACACGGGAAAGTTGTGTGTTCATAGCAGCTTTCCACTGATATATCACTTGCTCAATTCCGGTGAGGGTTCCGGTGAGTGGATGGAGAGCTACAGGCAAAAAAAGCACGTGAAAAACAGAGTGAAGTTCAAGTAGACATGCCGAGAAGTTCAAGTTCTTCACGCGGTGCATTTTCGAAGAATCTTTCGCGATAAAGGCAGAACGAATGATCCCGCCATTTTCGAAATTACTTGAAAACGGCTATGAATCAGAGGAAACCATCAACATGGAAAAAAATCGCATTCTCCTTAGCTTTTCAACGGTATATTATTTGCCCCATTCCGACAAAGTTTGTAGAAATTACGGCAAAAATACCCTTTTAGTCATTTTCAAAATTGACTTAAAACAGTAAAGAATTGAGAGAAACAATATATACAGAAAAGTTTCGCATTTCCTCAAGCTTTCCAACGCCATATCATTTGCTACATTCGGACGTACGGTAACAAAATTAGCTAAAAATACAAACTCGGTAGAACTTGTATCGTTTTCTAAATTACTTTTAAACCGTTCAAAATTAGAAAACACTTTCAACATAAGAAAGTAGCGCATTTTCGTAAGCTTTTCAATGCCATATCATTTGGATAACCTCAGATTCTCGTGCCGTTTAGAAATGACATCGAAAAAATACAAAATCGGGTGTTTCGTTTGCGAAATTCCACGGTTTTCCAAATTACTCTTTATCCATAGGGGATTAGAGAAAACTTTTAACATATGGAAGGAGCGGTTTTGCAGCCGTTTTCCAACGCCATATTATTTGCCTCATTATGATAAACGGTTTAGAAATGCGATCGAAAATACGATTCATGTTTTTTGTATGAGGAAAAAACGATTTTCAAAACTGCTCTTAAACCGCTTACATTTTGCCAAAAATTTAATTTGGAACATGATACTGGTGTCCATAGCTTTCCAACGGTATATCGGAAGCCTCATTTGGACAATGTTGGCCGAAGTTCAACCTAGCACTAGGAGAAGTTCAGGTCGAACAACTCAGGCAGTAAAATTGTAAAAAACGCAATTTCATCACGACCCGAGAGCAAAACCCGCCAACGAGCGAGATTACTATTTAAAACATGAGAAAATTACAAACGAAAAATACGTCATAGAAGTTCAACGTGAAAACATCATGAAGTTCGACTACTATAGTGAATGAATTTGAGATGTAAAACTTTTAAAATCGTCGCGAGTATGAAAAAATGATCAACACGGGAAAGTTGTGTGTTTACAATAGCTTTCCATCGGTATATCACTTGCTCAATTCCAGTGAGTGGATGGAGAGCTACGAGCGGTGGATGAAGAGCTACGAGCAAGAAAAGCACGTGAAAAAATAGAGTGAAGTTCAAATACACGTGCCGAGAAGTTCAGGTTCTTCACGCGGTGCATTTTTGAAGAATCAGTTTCGCGATAAAGGCAGAACGAATAATCTCGCCGTTTTGGAAATTACATGAAAATAGCTAGGAATCAGAGAAAACCATAAACATGAAAAAGTTTCACATTTTTTGTAGCTTTTCAATGATATATTATTTGCGCCTTTCCGTTAAAATTTGTAGAAAATACGGCGAAAATACGTTTTTCGCCATTTTCGAAACTGACTTAAAACTGTAAATAATTGGGAGAAACAATACATACCAAAAAGTTTCGCATTTGTTCAAACTTTCCAACGTCACATCATTTGCTGCATTCGGACGTGCGGTTAAAAAATTAGCTCGAAAATACGAACTCGGTAGGACTTGGACCGTTTTCTAAATTACTCTTAAACCATTCAAAATTAGAAAAAACTTCCAAAATGAAAAAGTAGCGCATTTTCATAAGCTTTCCAACGCCATATTATATGCCTCAATTGGATCAGCTGTTTAGAAATGACATCGAAAATATGAACTCAGCTGTTCGGTTTACGAAATTTTACGTTTTTTCAAATTACTCTTTAACCATAAGGAATTAGAAAAAACTTTCAACATGTGGAAGGAGCGGTTTTGCAGCATCTTTCCAACGCCATATTATATGCCTCATTCCGATAAACGGTTTAGAAATGCGATCGAAAATACGATTCACGTTTTTTGTGTGAAAAAAAGGGTTTTCAAAAGTGCTCTTAAGCCGCTTATATTTTGCCAAAAATTTAAGTTGGGTCATGATATTGGTGTCCATATCTTTCCAACGGTATATCGCAAGCCCCATTTGGGCAATGTTGGCGGAAGTTCAACATAGTTCACAGTGAAGTTCAACGTACTATTAGCAGGGCAGGTCAGCTTGTGATCAGAATATTATTCTGATCCCGTGATCAGAATAGTGTTTATATATATTCAAAAAAAATCTGACATACAGTTTATTGATGCACAAGCTGATACTACATACTACATAGAGCTGATACAAGAAATGTATTTTATTGATAGAATTCATAAGCGTAACAAAATATTGTACAATACATATTCACCAGAGTTTCATAAATAATATACTCCATCCGATCCATACTACCTGTCACTGGTTTAGTACAAAGTCTGTGGAAGCAGTAAAATTACTGTATTTCAAAGCCTAGAAACATCGTTTGAATTTTGGCTAGTCGAATGTAACTCAGTCTGCATATATATGAGCACGCCAGGAATGTGAACGTTGTAGAAATAGTCATCCCAGTTGATGGACCTGGGGTCAAAATCAAAGCAATATGCTTATTTGTTATTTTGATCCTTGTTCCTCACCATCCTTAGTCTCTCCAAGTTGTTATCATCAAAGCTACATCAAATTGATAAAATCAACTCAAACTGCAAATTTTTAGGTAACAAATATTTGTAGAATGTTTTTTTTGCAAAAGCAAAAAGAAAACTATGTTCTGACAAGATTAAAAAGTTGCTTACCGTCCTTTGAACAGGACGTAGGGCACGTAGAGCTCAATCAGCTGCGTGACGAATCTGTGTTTCCTGTTGTATTCACTGTAGCACCGTGAGAAAACACCACAGAGTGTAATGTTCACTAGGTGAAGCATCTGTCCAATCAATCACAAGACGAGCTCATAAATCTCCTTCATGTACAATCTTAGCTGCACACGCTCATCATGTACAATTTTCCTAAAGAATCACATCTTCTTTAGCCACACACACTCACCATTCCTCCCTGTGCATGGTGGGTTGTAGAAGAAGTAGCGGTGGCCCCAATCTGCAAGGACGGCGTAGGTTGCGGGGTTGTGCAGTGATGATGTTACATGGTAGATGATATGTGGTTGCTGATCCTTCGAGTGTGCTACCATGGCAGCCATCATAGCGTTCACCACCATGTCCCTTGGAATCTGTCCAAACCACCCTCACCAGAACCACACCTCATGGCTGGTTAATCACCTGTACCTTAATCAAGTCTCATTCCAAATTTTGGTTGGTAATTTGTGAACTGATTACTCACCACTTCCATTATCAAATCCAGGTTAGCTACGAAGAATGACATGGTCTGCTTGGCATATCCTGCCGGAGGGGGAATCGATCATGGAGGGCTTCTACATCAACACCATTGCCTCTCCGATGAAGCATGAGTAGTCTACCACAGACCTACGGGTCCATAGCTAGTAGCTTGATGGCTTCTTCTCTCTCTTTGATTCTCAATACAAAGTTCTCCTCGATGTTCTTGGAGATCTATTCGATGTAATACTCTTTTGCGGTGTGTTTGCCGAGATCTGATGAATTGTGGATTTATGATCATCTTATCTATGAATATTATTCGAATCTCCCCTGAATTCTTTTATGCATGATTTGATATCTTTACAAGTCTCTTCAAACTATCGATTTGGTTTGGCCAAGTAGATTGGGTTTTCTTGCAATGGGAGAAGTGTTTAGCTTTGCATTCAATCTTGCGGTGCTCTATCCTAGTGACAGAAGGGGAACCGACACGTATTGTATTGTTGCCCTCGAGGATAAAAAGATGGGGTTTTCATCATAATGCTTGAGTTAATTCCTCTACATCATGTCATCTTGCTTAAGGCGTTACTCCGTTCTTTATGAACTTAATACTCTAGATGCATGCTGGATAGCGATCAATGTGTGGAGTAATAGTAGTAGATGCAGAAATCGTTTCGGTCTACTTGACACGGACGTGATGCCTATATTCATGATCATTGCCTTAGATATCGTCATAACTTTGCGATTTTCTATCAATTGCTCGGCAGTAGTTTGTTCACCCATCGTAATATTTTCTATCTTGAGAGAAGCCTCCAGTGAAACCTATGGCCCCCGGGTCTATTTTCCATCATATAAGTTTCCGATCTATAATTCTAGTTTCCTATTTACTTTCTTTTGCAATCTTTTACTTTCCGTTCCATAAATCAAAAATACCAAAAATATTACTTTACCGTTTATCCATCTCTATTAGATCTCACTTTGCGAATAACCGTGAAAGGATTGACAACCCCTTTGTCGCGTTGGTTGCTAGTTGGTGTTTGTTTGTGCAGGTATTCGATGGCTTGTTGCGTTTTCTCCTACTGGATTGATACCTTGGTTCTCAAAACTGAGGAAAATACTTACACTACTTTGCTGCATCACCCTTTCCTCTTCAAGGAAAAAACCAACGCAAGCTCAAGAGAAAATAATTAATAAGGGAAAATAAGATTCACATATAAATATACTATCCTAGAAATCTTTTGTGATTGCGAGCCCTCATCAAAATATTATATGCTAGAATTGTTGACATTGGACAAGGAAGACAACTTAATGATTTATGTTTGTTCATATTCACATAGAAGTCATATTGTCGTAGATCCTTTAACATGTGGTGCTTGCCCCCTATCTTTGCTAGCAAAAAATCCGCACCAAGTAGAGATATTACTTGTGCATCCAAAAACCCTTAAACCCAAATCTTATTTTCAAGAGTCCACCATACCTACCTACGGATTGAGCAAGATCTCTCAAGTAAGTTGTCATGGGTGCAATAAGGCAATAAAAATTACTTCTAAAAGTGTGAGATCATTTAGTGTAAAAGAAAATTGAGCATTGTACGAACTTGTGATGGTGAAGAATAAAAGCGACATACTGCATAATAAAGGTTACCATCACAAGGGGCAATACAACATGACGTTCTTTTGCACTAAGGGGTTGAGCATACAAACAAATAAGTGAATGGCAACCTCTTCTTCCCGCAGCGAAGGGCCTATCTTTTACTTTTATGTATTTACTTTTATGCAAAGAGACAAAGTTTTCTCTCTATTCCTTTTTATTTTCTCCTTTGGCAAGCATCATGTGGTGAGGAAAGATCTAGGTACATATGTCCAGTTCAATATGGGTGGCATGAGTTATTATTGTTGACATCACCCTTGAGGTGAATACGTTGGGAGGCGAAACTATAAGCCCCTATCTTTTTATGTGTCCGGTTGAAAAGTTTTGCTCATGTGTATGTGGTGAGTTTTAGCAATCATAGAAGACTATATGATAGTTGAATATGTGGACTTACCTAAAGGCTCCGATACGTGACCCTTCCTAAAAAGATGATTAATTGTAGTTACAAAGTTGACTGAGAACATAGTTTATTGGTTTCTAATAGAGTTTATGCTTTATACTTCTATAGTGTGATGAATTGTCACGTATTCATGAGAAGTCTATGATAAAAGTTCTATGATAAAAGTTTTATGTTTAAATATGTTGTTGTTATAATAATCAACATGATGCTTCTATGTCCGTATTTTGTTTTTATAGACACCTCTCTCTCTAAGCATGTGGACATGTTTTTCGATTTCGGTTTTCGGTTCAGGAAAAGCGAGGTCTAAGGTTGGGGTAGTTGACGTCCATTTTGCATCATGTTTTCCTACTGTTATTTATGATGTTTTTATGCATAATAATGTTTTTGGAGTAATTTTAATGCTTTTTTCTCATAATATGCAAGGTACACAAAGAGGGAGAATTCCGACAGCTGGAAATATGGACCTAGAAAAGCTACGTTAGGCTACCTATTCTGCACAACTCCAAACAAGCTGAAACTTCATGAAGAATTTTTATGGAATATATGAAGACCATTGGAGCAAATAAGTACCAGAGGGGGCCCACCAGGTGGGCACAACCCACCTGGGCGCGCCAGGGAGCCCAGGCTTGCCCTGGTGGGTTGTGCTCACCCAGGCCCACATCCGGTGCCCATCTTCTGTTATATAGGTCATTTTGACCTAGAAAAAAAGGAGAGGACTTTCGGGACAGAGCGCCGCCATCTCGAGGGGAACTTGGCCAGGAGCACTTTTGCCCTCCGGCGGAGCGATTCCACCGGGGGAACTTCCCTCCCGGAGGGGGAAATAATCGTCATCATTATCACCAACAACTCTCCCATCTTGGGGAGGGCAATCTCGATCAACATCTTCAATAGCACCATCTCATCTCAAACCCTAGTTCATCTCTTGTGTTCAATCTTGTTACCGGAACTATAGATTGGTGCTTGTGGGTGACTAGTAGTGTTGATTACATCTTGTAGTTGATTACTATATGGTTTATTTGGTGGAAGATTATATTTTTAGATCCAATAGGCTATTTAATACCCCTCTGATATTGAGTATGATTATCATTTGTGAGTAGTTACTTTTGTTCTTGAGGACACAGGAGAAATCATGTTGCAAGTAATCATGTGAACTTGATATGTGTTTGATATTTTGATAATATCAATGTTGTGATTCCCTTAGTGGTGTCATGTGAATGTTGACTACATGACACTTCACCATATTTGGGCCTAAGGAAATGCATTATGGAGTAGTTATTAGATGATGGGTTATGAGACTGATAGAAGCTTAAACCTTAGTTTATGCGCTATTCTGTAAGGGACCGATTGGATCCAAAAATTTAATACTATGGTTAGAATTTATTCTTAATACTTTTCTCATAGTTGCGGATGCTTGCGAGAGGGTTAATCTTAAGTAGGAGGTTTGTTTAAGTAAGAACAACACCTAAGCACCGATCCACCCACATATCAAATTATCAAAGTAGCGAACACGAATCGAATCACCATGATGAAAGTGACTAGATGAAATTCTCGTGTATCCTCAAGAACGCTTTGCCTATTATAAGAAACTGTTTTGGCCTGTCCTTTGCCTCAAAAGGATTGGGCTACCTTGCTGCACTTTTGCTACTAATATCGTTACTTGCTCGTTACAAATTTTCTTGCTACTTGATGAAGTGCCTCCCTCGATGGCAAACACGATTACAAGTCTATCGGGAGGTAGATGATATTGTTTATATTGACAGTGTTTGTTGGTTTATAACTATCTTATTGGGGAAACCCTGGACATGTGGATCTGTGTGGCAATGCGACTTCAGTGAGAAAAATGATGCAACTTTCAGTGTGTGCAACTACGGAACAAATCTAGAATTTTTTATAGTAAAACCCTTGCGCAACTAGCTGAAATTGTTTCGGGCGAGTCTCCCACTAAAAGACATGGTTGTTTTTTTCTGCGGGAACACTAAAAGACATTGTTTCCTATTTAAGCGGGACAGGAGTGCCTATGCTCTAAAACAATTGCTAGATAACGCGGGCTTAAGCTACAGTCACTCCTTAGGAGTTTTAAGGCAGAACAAATCACCAATTGGTCAGCGAAAATGTGAAATTTCATCATCGCATCTATGGTGTTTGTGACCACATTTCAGATGTCAGGCGTTCTATGATTCCAGGTGTCACATTGGTCTAGACTGATAAGAACGACACGACTAGTCAACTTGGCCCCCGCCTGATTAAGATATGCATATGGATGTAGATTCATTGATGCGAGGCATCAGGTGTTTCAACAGCCTTTAAGTTAAGCTCCTGTGACATTTTGGTATGGCTAAACTAATTATTATTTTCCCCAAAAATGGCTAAATTAACTAACTGGTTGGTGGGAACTTTGTCTCATTTCAGTAACCTACCAAGTCTAGCTTTATACCACAATCAAGAAATTGTGTGTGCCTGGATCAGCTAAGTAAGTTTATTCTTAGAGCATCTATTCAATTTAAAGGCATATGGTTGAACAGTTTGTTGCGTTTATGGTGTCATTTGTTTCTTTTTGCCTACTGTGATTAGCGTCGTTTGATGAAAAAAGGCCCATTGTTAAGGCGCTTGCTCTCGAGGTCTCGATATCTATCCGCTCCTTTTAATTTATGGTTGGTATATAAGTAAGCATGTGACGGCGCGAATACCCTGACTGACATCGTTTGCGTTACCATTAAACAACTAACTAAGGCTAGAGTAGCCAGACTTGCAAGAGAGAAGACCCGTGGACGTCCACAAAACTAACGTAGAAGGTAATTAAAGACAACCAAGTTACCTGCCACGTCCGATTTAACCTATTGCACATGGACGATAGCAGATAGGAATCGCTGGCATCAGATTTTTACACATGGCAAATAAAATATTTTTTATGGAATTTATACTGACGCGAGGATGACAATTTTAGTTTGCAAGCACGGCCATCTTTTTAGCAAAATATAAACTGAGGCGGATTTATTATGCTAGTCAACTGAACTTGCCATCCTTACAAACACAGCTTGCCATGAAAAACTTACGATTTGTCATGCCTAAAAAATCTGACGTTCGCTGGATATCCGGGTCCATTAAACAATGGCTAGTGCCCATCTGAGTAACCCATCTCCCTCCCCAAGAGAGAAACAACCAAGTTGTTGTACCCAGCCCGAGACACCATCATAACCAAGGCTAGTGATCGCCAAATTTCCTAGCTCATCTTTTTAGACAAACAGGCGCGGGGCTCTGCTTTTCACCAAAGCGAAGAGTAACCAAGTTGGGGCTGGGTACACCGGCTGTTGTTACAGGGGAGCTCAATCTCACACAGAGAAAAGACAACACGCACGGCAGAAACTCTCCCTACGGGAGCTCAATCTCGGAATATAATGCAGAGAATGTACGAGTTAAAAGAACATTTTTGTTAAGGAACATATAATGCAAAATTCCAGTTAAAAAATTATTTTCTTTAAAGGAAAAAAACTCTGTTGATTTGATTTCATATTCGGGATGATAGTCAGAATGATGCTGCACTCGCACCATAGTCCCAAAACCCCACCTAAACCCCTATAAAATCACAGTCCACGCCCCCGGCCATGGCGACACTTCTCCCAGCCTGCTCCGCCTCCTCCCCCGCATCCGCCTCCGCCGCGCCGCCCGGCATGTCCTCCTCCTCCCCAGCTTCTCCAGCGCCGGCTGACGCCGCGGGAGGGGAGAAGCCCACGGCGGCGCCGTACGGGTCCTGGAGGTCGCCCATCACCGCAGACGTCGTCTCCGGCGCCGACAAGCGCCTCGGTGGCATCGCCCTTGCCGGAGACGGCCGCCTACTATGGATCGAGGGACGCCCCGAGGAGAAAGGGTGAGTAAACCACTGCGTCAATGCTTACTACTGCTTATTGATTCACCGCAAGGCATGAGGAGACGCTCCCAGATTTGTACGGTACCTCGTAGCTTCGAATTGCTAAACATTGTAGGGGCATATCTGGAGTTGTTTCTAACTGCATTGGGCACGCACCACTGTACCAGAGGACTGACTGGTTCTATCACTTCAAGTGCATATATATAGCACTGAATATAACGAAAATGTTATTTGGAGTTGGGGTGTTATGGTCTCCGCGTATTAGTATTTTGTTTACCATAAGAGTATAGATCTACTCCCTCCGCTCCTAAATATAACTCTTTTTAGGAAGTTCATATTGGAATCTCTAAAAAGACTTATATTTAGGCAGTTCTGAGAAGAGGGACGACATCCCAAACGACACTCATTCCACGACTTATAGCTGGAAGTCTGAAACTGTTTTTCTCTGTATAAACAAACTATAAAAGTTCATGCACAGGAGCATGTGAGTGATGAAATTTGACATATCACAGATCTATTTGCTTGATGAATGTTAAGTCAACATGCTTGAGAACATTCAAGCGTGCAAGCTATGGCCCCAGCGTATTCGTCGTGGCAAATGAGGCCTCTTTCTCCAAGTCACTGCTCTTTTTTCTTGTTGTTTTTCCTGGCTTGCAGTAGTGTTTGTTCGTAGGGTCGTGTTTCTGCTGTTATGTGGGTGTGGCTTTTGGTGTGCCTGGTTGAAGTTGTAGTGGTATACTATTTTCTGTAAGCTGCTGGATACCAGCATATATACTCTGAAAACTTCGCTTTCAGTGAAAAACAGGTCCAAGTGCCTTTTGTCTGAATAAAATTGCATGCCATGAGTGCATGCATCCTACACACAAGATAAAATGGTATTGGTAATTCAGATGAACTGAATGATAAAATCCTTCCTTGCCCACAATCAATGATGCCATATATCGAACTCCTAAGTAATAAAGCGCCCCTTTTCGAAAAATATATCGAACTCCTCGGCTTGTGTCAATTACTTTATGTTAACGCTGAATATTTGTTGTACCATATTCAGTCTCGGTAGGCTTCAATTAGTTTGCATCCAAACTCAAAATTGAATATTTTGTGTCATATTTAACTAATTTTGTATCCAGGCGTATGGTTATTGTAAAGGAGGGTGACAAGCCTGTGGATGTCATACCTCAGGAATTCGCAGCACGCACCCTTGTTCAAGAATACGGAGGTGGTGCATTTGCAGTCCAAGATAATACTGTTGTTTTCTCAAACTACAAGGATCAACGTCTGTACAAGCAGCCGACTGAAAGTAAGTGGGATGGTAATCACTTATAATGGACCTAGTTCAACATAACACCAATCCACATGTGACATGTCAATAGAAACAGGTAGTTAAGTTGGAATTGTATGGTGTCAGATACAATAATCTTACATTCCATTACATATCCCTTCATGGGCTACTGCATAGATTGCATATTGTGTTCATTCAAATGGGTAATACGAGTACAATATGCAATAGAGTATGAAGGAAAATATAACAGAGAAAGAGTGATGCCAACATAGCCGATACAATATACGGAGTAGTTCTGAAGCCCAGGATTGAATGCCTAAAAAACTTATCTGTGGGATCACCCAATATCGGAATCAATAGGTAGGCTAGCTAAGGCTCTCTGTCCTAATCCTCATGAGTCATGGATCATGACTGCAGGAGAAGAACTTGCATTTAGGTTGAATACTTATCATTGACAGCCGACGAAGTGATATGCTGTGTTTGACAAGAAAACTAGCCAATCTTGTTTGACTGAAAACTGTAGGGGAGGTCTCAGCAGCATATGTTTTGTTAATTATAAAAAACTGTACAAGTAAGAAACTAAGAAGGCTGTACAAGGATGAGTACACAAGATGGCTAGGAGGGTTGTAGGAATTGGCACTAAGTAATATCATCTCTTTAGAACCATTTGATATTTCATCTTCGGCAAATTAAATTAAACTATGACGTTTTTTCATTTGAGATCATTTCACATGATTATTACAGTTAGAAGTCTGCCCGTGCCTCTTACACCCGATTATGGTGCACCTGACGTCAGTTATGCTGGTGGTGTCTTTGATCCACACTTCAGCCGTTATGTTACTGTGATGGAAGGTACTTCACATATAATTTGTTTACAGACTTACATGTAGTCTAGTTGCAGGATGAACTATTGTACTCTTGACATGCTCAAATTTCTTGATAGATCGGCGAACGAGTAACTTGAATCCCGCTACAACAATTGCGTGTATAAACTTAAGCGGTGGGGATATCCATGGTAAGACTAGAAAATTATATAGCTTGTACCAAGTAGATCTATATTTTTGTTTGATTCTTCCTATGTTTACTCTGGGTTGATGTTTTGACTGACAGTACCTCACATATTTTCTGTATTGAAGAACCGAAGGTGCTGGTCAGTGGGAATGACTTCTATGCTTCTCCAAGAATTGATCAAAACAAAAAGCGGATGGCATGGATTGAGTGGGGTCATCCAAACATGCCATGGGATAAATCAGAACTCTGGGTCGGCTACTTCTCTGAAAGCGGGTAAATGGAATTATCGTTTGAACTAGATATTAGTACATGCTGTGTTTCCTTGTAAGATTAGATACAGTTTGTTTCCTTAGATAAGATCCTTAGGATCCAAATCTGTTTTGTTTACCTGTCATACAAGTTGATCGGCCTGGCGTATATAATGGCATCCTTGTCTTCGCGTAGGTGCCGTAGCTCCACCAGATGGTTCCGGGGTGGTGAGACTTTCGGCCTTGCCATTCTGGTGAACGGCTATAAAACCCTAGACCACCACAGGCCCCAACCAGTGACATTCTCTTAATGTCAGTTTTGACTTGGACTTGCATATTTTCGTTCTAATTAAGGAACTATACAGTATTCACATTTTCCTAGAAGCGTATATGGGGTTCTGTTTGTATATATATATTACTCCCTCTATTCCTAAATATAAGTTTTTTTAGAGATTCCACCATGGCCTACATACGGAGCAAAATGCGTGAATCTACACTCTAAAGTATGTCTATATACATCCGTATATAATTTGTAGTGTAATCTCTAAAAGACTTATATTTAGGAGCAGAGGGAGTAGCTTGCATCATGGAACAGGCTAGATTAGTGACTAGACTAGTGTGCTTAATATGTTGCAGCAAGCTCTAGTATTACACTCCATTTATCATGGGCTTTTAAAATTTCTAACTGCTGCTGATTTGTTTGTGTGCAGAGAGTTGACCAAACGGGTCTGTGTTGCTGGAGGCAACCCAATGCTGGTGGAATCCCTTGCTGAGCCTAAATGGTCTCCAAAAGGTGTCATTTGCCAGCTAAATTTGCCTATATTCCTTGTTATTTTCTTAAAGATATGTTACTATGCTTACTTGGGTGATAAAGACGTTCCTCGTAAGCGTATTATTTCGCTCTTTCGTTTTGTTTCTTAAGTAAGTTAAACACTTTTTTTGCACATCTTCATGGTTTCTAAAGTAGTTTTCTTGAACAAAGTCAAACAACCTACTCTACTTGTGCTTTTTCATCGTTTCAGTACATTCTTCTATTTGACGATCGGATTGTTTTATATTATGTTGAGATTGACGTCACTAGTTTCTGTTGTTGGTCTATCAATTTATTGATTCAATATTTCTTGGAGCTGCTTTAACTAAATGGACTATCATAGTTTGTGGGGAATTTTTCTCTATAGATCAATAAAGGTTATCTTCAATACGGAAGTGCATATGTGCTATTGTTTTCTGGGTCTTCTGTTCACATATCACACTGCCTAGTGATTGAACTGTTTGATTACCTAAACAACTTTAGTATTAATATATTCGCTTCTACGACTATAAGGTGGCTACTGACAACCAGAATTTAACCATGGCTTGATGCATGCAAACTGCAGGAGAACTGTTTTTCATAACTGACAGAGAGAGTGGATTCTGGAACATTTATAAATGGGTAATGTGGTTTTCTTTCAGTACTTGAGCTCTGTTTTTCATAACTGACAGAGGGAGTGGACAAAGAATGGAACATACATTTTGATGACACTGTTCATGTTTTGGGTCATGGAGATTGGAGTAATAACTTTAAATGTCATGAAAAATGGCATGGTGATTAAATACTACATTCTTTGTCACCATCTGATCTTTGCTTGCGTAAAATATCTCTGCACTATGTATCAGGTTGAACACAGCAATGAGGTTGTTCCGGCGTACACATTAGATGCTGAGTTCACCAGACCATTGTGGCTTTTTGGCAACAGCTCTTACGCTTTTCTTGGAAAAAGCAATCACATCATTTTAACTTACAGGTTCTGATGATTCTGTAAAGTTGTATGTTTCATTGTCATATTTTGTTGATGAAACATCTTTAAATACAATCCCAATACCGATGTAACACAGGCAGCTCGGAAGGTCATATCTTGGTGTTCTAGATTGTGATTCAGGCTCAGTTTCATTGCTCGACACCCCTTTCTCCGATTTGTCCAATGTGGTAAGTACCAGAATCTACAGGTCCTCCATCTGAAGTTTTTGTTTCATGTATGTACCATGTCATGTTACATCAATTTCATGCTGGTGGTTGAGATGACCTCTTCCGTGTTTTGGCAGGTTGCTGGAAATGATTACTTCTATATCGAAGGTGCATCTGCAAGTGTCCCAATGTCAATTGCAAAGGTGTCTAGGATGTGACATCCACATTATTGGTTATGTACCGACGATGTATTAGAGCATCAACTCATGCAACATGTATGTGTTTCTTTCCAGGGGACTTTGGATAAGAACAAAACAAAAGCAATTAGTTTCTCAATAGTCTGGTCTTCCTCACCAGATGCTTTGCAGTATAGACCTTTCTTCAGCACCCCAGAATTTATTGAGTTCCCTACATCCAGCCCTGGGCAGAAGGCGTATGCCTATTTCTACCCACCTTTGAATCCCATGTTTCAAGGTTTACCAGATGAAAAGCCTCCATTGCTGGTCAAAACGCATGGTAAGGAAATTAATGAACCCTTTTGATGTCTCAAAATAATTATTCGTAGACAATTTCAGTGTGGCATGCGC
Source organism: Triticum urartu (assembly GCF_056163025.1). Taxonomy (NCBI): domain Eukaryota; kingdom Viridiplantae; phylum Streptophyta; class Magnoliopsida; order Poales; family Poaceae; genus Triticum; species Triticum urartu. Next base: position 7,871,825 of record NC_141875.1, read on the forward strand.
GTGCGGTGTGTGTGTGTGTGTGGGTGGGTGGGTGTGCGAGGGCACGCACGTGTCCGTTTATTTCATTGAAAGTTGGATTGTTAAGTGAGTTACAGGATCCTCCGTATTCCATAATTACAACAAAACCATGCAGCTTTGATGCTTCCCACAATTTTCAGGAGGACCTACGGCTGAAACACGTGAAATTCTAGACCTTAGTGTCCAGTATTGGACTAGTCGAGGATGGGCATTTCTTGATGTTAACTACGGAGGAAGCACTGGTTTGTCATTGCCTCTAGTATTCAGATTAGACGGATTCTTCATTCTATATTGATTGTAATTAAGGCTTCAGGTTCATTTAAATTATTAATTGTTATTACTGTATGCTAAACTATATTGAAATATAAACTGAAGGATATGGGAGAGAATACCGAGAGAGATTATTGGGGAAATGGGGTATTGTCGATGTTGATGATTGTTGCAGCTGTGCAAGATTCCTGGTACGTCCTATGATCAACGATTCTAATAGTATAAGAATTTTTAACAATGCTCACAGTGCATCTTACTTAATTAAGGTCGAGAGCGGGAGCGTAGATGAACAACGCCTATGTATAACGGGGAGATCAGCGGGCGGATACACTACTTTAGCTTCACTCGCATTCAGAGATACATTCAAGGCTGGAGCATCTTTGTATGGTGTAAGTGCTATCTTTTCAGAATATATTATTTATTGGCTTGCTATAAACAAACTTTCACCAGATACTCAGTGGTTTCTGCAGTTTCTGTATTTGTTTTCTTAGAAACAGTACGTGCCTGCATTCTCAAAATGGTAGTCATGGAGGCTATATTTGTTCATTCATCCCCTTTTTCGGATACGCGAAAAAAATCCCTTCTCCATTTCATTATAAAACAGAAACAAAGTGTTCTACATACAACAGAACAGACCACAGTAGATGCTAAACCCTACACTAAGAAGAGAAACCTATTACTGTTCTCAAAGAAATTTACTCTCCTCAGGTAGGTAAAGAGCAGCAGAAGCTAAATCCGAAGTTTTCCTCTGCTGGCTTCCATTTCAGCTGCTATAATGAGAGTACCAACTCAATGGTTTCTTGGGCCAGAAGAGATTTCGCAAGGCCTTTCCTCATGGAAGCTTCCATTAATGCCGTCTGGTGCATTTGGAAGCAAAGAAATTCTAAAATCTTCCATAATACCCGCCCTAGCTTAGGCTCTTGGTCATAAGCCAAGCCAGGATTGGAGCGGCGTCGCAAGCACCTTGCTCATTCGGAGGGAGAACGCAAAGAGATCTCTCTTAGACCTTAGTCCTTCTCCAACTGTAGGTTTCCTTAATGGCTGCATCTCTTTGCCTGGCTCAAGGCAGGAATATTCAAGAACATCATGTGTCCCTGTGCGCATCCTTATAGCCTCTATTTGGAACTCAGGAAAATTTCCTGATTCTTGTGGGAGTTGAACTCTTTCTTGTGAAATTTCCGAGTTCCGAACAGGGCCAAGTGTGATGTGCCTTTTTAGTTGATATATACAGCTAATAATATATCCTCACAACGTATTTGCTGGCTTTGGGAATAAGCTCAAGGAGTGCTCTAGGGACTAGGGCTTATGGACAAATCTTAGTCATCATGCCATCCATAATGACCCTGGGTGCGTTTGGTTAATATGGTTTAATAGTTTGTTAAATGTTTCATGAATTCTTTATGTGTTTTGGTTGCAGTTAATACCAAACAACTCTGGTACGGTTGCGGTAAATTAACACATGACAAATTGACAATAAGTTAAAGTATCTCGATGACTTTACAGGTTCACATCACAAAGTACAAATTTACACATGACAAATTGAGTAATTAACATCAGAAGCATGCTAGTATCAACACCAACAGCACCTAAGCAAGGAGCAAGCAACAAGCAACAAGCAGCCAATCACAACAAGGCGGATCTATGCTGCATTAGTCATATCATATAGCATTTTCTTATAGCAGGAAGCATTTTAGCATTAGCAAGCACCAAGTAGATAGTGTACACATGCTAGTTTAATGTCATAACGAACTAATGTTGTGCGGCCGACCATTGTTTCATGCTTAATTGTGAGTCGGACCAAAGGCGAAGAGCCCAATTGTCCAGGATGAGCGCTGAGATGGGCTGGGCCTTGCAAGTGTTCGTTGTTTGGTAATAACCAAATTAGTTCGGTTTTGTACAAAATAAACCAAACCTTTAGCGGTTAGTAATTTGCCAACAATAATGATAAGCAATAACCACATCAACCGGCTGGTAACCGAACGTCCAGCTTTGCATAACCGGCCTGGTCTTGGTTCGATACCATATTAACCAATAACCATATCCATACGATCGTTTTTATTAGTGGACTGGTTGAAACTTGAAAATGCAGTTTAGTGCCATTTTGGTTGCTATAATTTAGTCATTCTATTTTTTTGCTGTTTGTTTGTATAAACATAAAAACTAACTCTTTTGCTGAATTGATGATCAGATTGGTGATTTGTCTTTGATGAGAGCAGACTCGCAGAAATATGACTCCCATTATATCGACAATCTTGTCGGTAAGAAAGTATCTCATCATTTTTGTTTTGGAAAGGGGAGTTCAACGCATCAATTAGTATGATTAATTTAATAGTTGCCTCTTCCACTACATCCTTTCAGGAAATGAAAGAGCTTACTATGAGAGGTCACCAATCAACTTTGTCAATAAATTTACATGCCCAGTAATTCTGTTTCAAGGATTGGATGATAAGGTAGGTGTTGATCATCAACCACATTGGTTATCATGAATTCATGAGTACACAAGTCAGTAGAACCATGCACATGTGTGTTTCTTTAACATTTGAAGTTATCTTTGGACTCTTGAGATCATGTTTCTTCTGTAGTGGATTAGCCACTCTGTTCTTCAGATTGTCATATTATAGTTCGTCCTGTAAAACTAATGGCCAGGCTTCCATCACTGGTAGAAAAAGGGCCTATAGTCCCGGTTCGTAAGGGCCTTTAGTCCCGGTTTCTGAACCGGGACTAAAGTGTCGGTACTAATGCCCTGACCCTTTAGTCCCGGTTCAATCCAGAACCGGGACTAAAGGGCGCGGCCACGTGGAGCTCCACCTTTAGTCCCGGTTGGTGGGACTAAAGGAAATTTTATGATTTTTTTTGAAAAAAAAAATTGATTTTTTTTTTGAATTATTTTTATTTCCAAACTTCTGAATTATTTTAACCTCTAGTCTGTAATCACCACCCCTCATCACTTCTCAATTTATCCTCTAATCACCCCTCATCATTCCAAATCATCTAACTTCCCGAATGGTCACCCATCCTCCCACTCCCCCAGCCTAAGCACGCTTAACTTCCGGGTTCTATTCTCCCTCGCTCCAAGTCTGCACTTGTTGTTTTCCTGACAATAGTAAGATGCCAATCCTATTAACCTTCAGGAATTTTGCTTGAGCATGAAGTGACACATTTCACTGTTTGAGTTTGAAACTATTGTTTTAAAAAAACATAATTATTTAGTAACACTAATATTTCTTGAATAATTAGTTTGACCATTGTTTGACCACAGTTTGACCACAGTTTGACCAGATTTGACCAAAATTGAAATAACTAAAATAATTATTTAGTAACACTAATATTCTAGAATAATTAGTTTGACCATTGTTTGACCACAGTTTGCCCACTGTTTGAATATTTTTCAATTTTTTCCACTCTAGATCTTAAACTAATGCTGTCCCCCTGTTAAATTTGGATGTAACTTTTCGAGTAGATGATTTTTCATATAAAAAACTTTTTCATCCGAGTTAGTATGCAAAAGTTATGCCCATTTTTACAAATTTTAGAGAGATTTTGCAAATAAAGTCAAAATTCACATTTGCAAATTTTCCCAACAACTAGACCACATATCACATGAGAAACTTATTTTCTTTTATTTTTTTGATATTTCCATTATTTTCTTTTATTTTTTTTAAAACTGAAAAGGCGATCCAAGGGGGGGGCGTAGAGTTTGAAAATGGGATCTTTAGTACCGGTTCGTGGCACGAACCGGGACTAAAGGTCTCAACCCCATTAGTCCTGGTTCGTGTCTCAAACCGGGACTAAAGGTCTAATCTTTAGTCCCGGTTTGAGGCACGAACCGGGACTAAAGGTCATCGCACCCTTTAGTCCCGGTTCATGTCTTAAACCGGGACTAAAGGGCCCGAGTGAACCGGGACTAATGCCTTAGCCGCACGAACCGGGACCAATGCTCACATTAGTCCCGGTTCTAGACTGAACCGGGACTAATGGGCTGAGCCGGCCTGGACCATAGCCCTGTTTTCTACTAGTGCATATTTGCATAGGGTTTGTATGTACTTTGTTGAACATACTTAAGATTGATGAATCATTGCCTGCAACATTTCTTTGTGCAAAATGTCAGGTGCAATCTCACATGCAAAAGTTTGCTCTGGTTTTGTGCAAAACTACAACCTGCATTTAGCTAAGGCCGAAATAGACCGTAGCAAAATATTTCACTTGCCTTAATGTTTCGCAGGTCGTACCACCAAACCAGGCACGTAAAATATACCAGGCTTTGAAAGAAAGAGGTCTGCCTGTTGCTTTGGTTGAGTACGAGGGGGAGCAGCACGGGTTCCGCAAGGTTGAATACTGTACTAATAGTTGCCTTACTACATCTTCTACCCTGTTAACTTTCAAGGTTGTCATGGATTTCATCTTCACATTTTTCACTCTGAACAGGCCGAAAACATCAAGTTTACCTTGGAGCAGCAGATGGTGTTTTTCGCTCGATTAGTCGGGAAATTTGAGGTGGCGGATGATATAACTCCAATCAAGATCGAAAACTTCGATTGAAGTGCAGAAGAAACAATCGTAGCGTCAGCTTACATTTTCTTTTAGAACTTGACTTTTTAGTGTAATGGTGTCTTGCCGCTATGTAACTGTTTACGTGTTTTACAATACTGTTTACGTGTTTTACAGTGCGTCTCTTCACATTTGTTTTGGATTATGTGAAATAGAACGAGATGCCCACCATGATGTTTTCTACTAGCCCAGCAACAAGAAAGAGCGTTCTCTAGTCATGTCATGTTTTCAAGTGGAGCATGCAAAAAGTTGTGGACCCTAATAGAGAGCTGACGTTCACTACAGGAGGACGTTGCACGAATGAACGTTCCCTCATGGAGGCTCACGCGAGTGAACGGCGTTCGCTCAAAAAACCTCTCCGGGAAACGTTTCAGGAATTGCCATCCTAAAATAGAGAGATTTGTTATCCTATAACAAATAGATTTGCCAAGACGCGGATTTGGTAAACATGGGTGCACATGCACCCTTTATGAATAGTAAATTTTTAAAAAATACTTGAAAAATTGAAAAAATCTGAATTTATTTTTTGTAATATACATAGTCAGCCAGTATACTCGCATATGAAATTTCACGAAGACATCACATCCGTGATAATCTGGGAAAAAAATAACAAAATCGAAGCTAATCAAAACTATATTAAAACACTGTTTAATGAATAGTATGGTCGTATTTTATTTTCTTCACTAAGAATACCATGGGTGTCAATACATCATGAAACTTCACACGTGAGTAGAATGATCGACCAAGTTTCATGCTGCAAAAAATTCAGAATTTTTTAATTTTTTTCTTGTATTTTTTTATGAATTTACTATTCACGTGGGTGCGCGCGCACCCATGTTCACCTTTGTATTTTCGTGCTAAAGAAAAAATAATTGTTATGCTATAGAAGAAAATTTGTCATACTATAGCAGAGAAAATTGCCTTGCATTTCAGAGATTTAAGGGCATCTTCAGCCGTTGGCCCCCCCAGGACGCATAAAAATCGCCCTCTGGGGGCGAGCTGGCGATACAATCGGCGCTGGGGGCGGTTTTGCGCCCAGTCGTCGCCCCCAGGCGCCGAAATTGGCCCATTTGCAGCCCAATTTCGGCGAATAAAGGGCCCATGTGGGCGAGAATAGGCCCATATTCGGGGTGGTTTCGCCATGTCTCGGCGTTCAATTATCAACACAATTATTTCTTATCACATATTTCATCACAGAAAAATCAAATACTTCAACAAAATAGTACAACAACAAATAGTTCAATACAAATTATATAGTTCAACAAATAAAAACTCGTATTTCATCACACGGCGTCCCCCTTGAGCCTCCATAGGTGCTCAATCAGATCTTTCTGCAGTTGATGATGCACCTGTGGGTCTCGGATCTCCTGTCGCATACTGAGATAGGTAGTCCAAGTTGCCGGTAGATTGTGATCAACTTCGGCTAGAGGCCCCTGCCTGTAGTATGGTTCAGTGTCAAACAGTGGGTCTTCTTGCTCGCTCTCGATGATCATGTTGTGCAAGATGACACAGCAAGTCATAATCTCCCACATTTGATCTTTGGACCAGGTCTGAGCGGGGTACCGAACAACAGCGAATCGAGATTGGAGCACACCAAATGCCCGCTCGACATCCTTCCTGCAAGCCTCCTGAACTTTCGCAAACCAGGCGTTCTTGCCTCCTGCCGCAGGGTTTGAGATCGTCTTCACAAATGTCGACCATCTCGGATAGATGCCATCTGCTAGGTAGTACCCCTTGTTGTATTGGTGCCCATTGATCTCAAAGTTCACCGGAGGAGAATGGCCGTCAACGAGCTTGGCAAAAACAGGAGAGCACTGCAGCACATTGATGTCATTGTGAGTTTCTGGCATACCAAAGAAGGAGTGCCAAATCCAGAGGTCCTGTGTGGCTACCGCCTCAAGCACCACACTGCAACCGCCTTTGGCGCCTTTGTACATCCCCTGCCAACCAAATGGGCAATTCTTCCATTTCCAATGCATGCAGTCGATGCTTCCAAGCATCCCAGGAAATCCTCTTGCTGCATTCTGGGCTAGGATCCGAGCAGTGTCTTCCGCATTGGATGTTCTCAAGTATTGTGGCCCAAACACTGCCACCACTGCCCGACAGAACTTGTAGAAATACTCTATGCTGGTGGACTCGGCCATGCGCCCATAGTCGTCGAGTGAATCACTGGGAGCTCCATATGCAAGCATCCTCATCGCTGTCGTGCACTTCTGGATGGAGGTGAATCCAAGAGCGCCAGTGCAATCCATCTTGCACTTGAAGTAGTTGTCGAACTCCCGGATGGAATTCACAATCCTGAGGAAGAGCTTTCGGCTCATCCGATAACGGCGCCGAAATGTTTTCTTGCTATGAAGTGGAGAATCGGCGAAGTAGTCGGAGTAGAGCATGCAGTAGCCTTCGAGACGATGTCGGTTCTTTGCTTTCACCCGCCCCGGCACCGAGCCACCTCGCCGCGGCTTTTCATTGCTCGCTAGCAGCTGGGCGAGGGCGGCGAGCACCATGAGATGCTCTTCTTCCTAGACGTCGGCCGCGGCTTCCTCCTCCAGCAGCGCGGCGAGCTCTTCCTCGTCATCCGAGTTAGGCAAAACGCCGAACACCTTGCGCTCGGTGGGCGTGTACCCGCCGCTAAACCGCGCCTCCGCGGCCGAAAACGGCGGCCGGAAACGCCCAGCTGCTGTGGGAGGGGCTGCCGCGGCGAAGCGCTGCTATTTTCCGGCGGGGAATGGCTATCTAGCGGAGTAGGGCGGCGGCCGTCGCCGGGATATAGCTAGTGGTGGTCGAGGGCGCGGGGGGTGCGAGGCGAGTCGGGGGAAGAAAACCTTGACTTTTCCCTTTCGGTGTGGGCCAGGCGTGCTTTGCCCTAGCGCCGGAGCCCCCAACTGCTCCCCAGCGCGCCGGGTTCAGCGTGTGACCGCCGGGCGGAAAAAAGGTCCGAACCGGCGATTTTCAGCGTCCTGGGGGCGCGACTGGGCTGTTTTTTCGGCACCGGCGCCGAAAAAGTGGCCTGGGAGGGCCTGTTGGGGGCGCGGCTAGAGATGCCCTAACATGCTGTAGTCAGCAGAGAGAATTGACAGGCTAAAAGAGAAGAGGAAAGTCATTGAACATACTAGCACAAATGCCCGTGCGATGCAACGGGAGAAAACAGTACTCGGTGAAAACATGGATGGAGACTGCCGCCTTCTATTTCAACACAGCATCCTATTTTAAAAATAGTAACTGGTTCAAAGTTATTCAATCAAATACTAACGGGTTATTCCTATAGATTTTTTTAAACAGTTTCGAAGTTATAATTCACTTCTGTGATGCTTAGATTAGAGTACGTATAGGTACGTGCTTCGCTGAAGAGAAAGGGCGAGGAATGAATGTGTGTCGAAACAAGTGCTAAAGTTTCTCTCTCTCGCATCATGTCTCCCTCGACCACTGTGCGCTTCATCAATCCGCCGGCTTCACAAACTAATGCTTAAATTGTTAATCCAATTGGAAGATCAAATGCAAGCACCATGCAAGAGAAGTGAAAGAGATGACACAAGAGCTAGCTAGCTTTTGTTTTTAGGGTAAAAACCACTGTAATTGGATGAACCCTGAGCTTTTCTCAATGTAATCTCATAAACAGTGTAACTATTATTTGATACCAATAAAGGGAACCACCATCCCCTCCCCTAAAAGAAGCAGCAGACTGCCCACGAATTTCCATACTTTTGCATCTTGTACTTCAACTATCTGCCTTGATCCTTCATCAAGAAACACGTTCCTCGATACCACTTCCTGAAAGTTAGAACAATATCACGGGCATAGGCAATACATAACTATTACTTTGTGAAAGTTTCTGCTGAACTATCCTTACTGTATGTTCTAAAAAAATAGAACTCTCCTCCCTGTACCAGAAAAGCACACCTACAACGGCATAACTGCATCAACTATGAAATATACCACACTGATTCTACAGAAAACAGGAACACCAAGAAAGAGTGAGGTATAGAAAAAAACATGTCAATTATTATTAAGTAACCAACAAAAGGGTCGTGCGCAGCAAATATATATAGAAGCATCTCAAGAAAAAAAAGATGCAAAACAATAAATAACTGAAGCTAATTTGTAAAATATTGGCAGCAAATTAATGTAGAATATTGATATTTGGCACTTTATATGACAATGAGAAAATAAACCAGGATGAGTCACCTCAAATAATTTGACCGTATCATCTTCATTATGGTTCAAATGAGAGAGAAAATAGAAAGGCATTAAGCAAAAATTCCTTGTCAGCAACCATTGCACATATTTAGTTTTATAAAGTACAATAGATCATTTTGCATATAGAAACAGGTCAACATTCTAGAAACAGATGTGTTCTTCATCTAAAGTCCAGTTGACATAAAAAATTCAAGTTGCAGCTGCATTCTGTTGATACATTGCTCAGCAAATTTTTAGAATTATAAGTCAAATTCCAGTACAAAGTATGACAACCGCATCTTAAAAATGCACATCTAATAGCTTGTAAACATGGTCAAATTGATGCCTCCTAATTTCGCATATCTTTTTCCAAGCAATACAATATTTCTTCTCGCATACCTACAGTGTATATATTGTTCACAAGAGAATGAGAGAAGACCATGATCTTCCCAGGCTCTGCATGTAAGAGGAGCAACAGACCTAATTGAACTACAGTTTGTTGATCGGGTCGTGGGCGATGTTGGCGCCTGTGCTCTCCTAGGTGAGGCGGTGAGGAGGCAACGATGGCAGTGCGCCTGTTGAATGGCAGCCATGGAGCTCCAAATTGGAGGAGGAGAGGGTGGTCTCCAGTCTTGCTCCATCGGTTGGTAGCCATGGAGCCCCAATTTAGAGGTTGAATGGATGTTGGATTCCACCATACTCATGGAGAAAGATAAATGCAGTGTTTCAGTTGGACCGAACTCGGGAACTGCCTAGCTGTCAAAATTTGTAATGTGAGCAAAACCATGGACAGATATAAACTGAAAACCAAATACAGTTTATTTTATACAAGTATGCTTTGAAAAAAAATGCCCACATAAAGAGGGTCCAAAGTTGATGATGAGAGGCAAACTAATATACCCCTATTTGAAGTATGGTCATGGAAGCAACCTGCATTGGAAGGGTGTGACATGGTCCAGTAAGTATGACCCTTACGAAAATTGGTAACTGAACAATGCAAGGAATCTATGAACAGTGCATATAGAAATCTGAATGGTATATAAATGAAAAATTACCACTTACTCAATAGGTCCAGTGAGATACGATGTAGCACTTTGGCAGCCAAATTATCTTGCAAAATGCAAATACAGTACATCAATTATTGGATTTGCCACCTGAATAGCAAATTTAGGTTAAAATTTTATGTCGACAAACACATATCGGTTCCGGTAGGTAATATGCAGTGAAGACTCCGTGTTGCAAACGTATCACACAGCTGCTACATTGCCATTATGAAAGGACAAAGCAGAGTAGAGCTAGCAGCAACTGAAAGTCTGAATACTAAAACTATCTAGCCTCTGCACCACGGCTAGCTCTACCATGTGAACTATTTGCTACATAGTTAATAAATGTCTGAATGACTACCAACACGAACATGAGTTGCATCCTCGTTTGATTTACTCCATTGATCCCAATCCAATTTCTTCACTCCTTGAAGCCACAACGTTTCACTTCCTGGCATAGCATCCTGTTCATCAGTCATGTTCTCAGTGTACTGTACATTTGCCATTTTCTGAAGAGTTTCTACATGGTACATCAATTTAAACTTCAGACAGCAAGAAAGTTTCGACATAGCCAACAAACCTCAAGTACAAGAAGCTCAGTACCCAATCCTTTCGTCAGTTGATTAACTATGTATTGGAAAAGGCATTTAAGCTCCATGGAAAGATGCTTCTTGTAGCTGTTCAAGTTTATTGGTTCAGAATAGAAGCCTGAAGATAAAGATTGAAGATAATCACAATACTGCGAAGGAAAACACAAGCACCCCAGTGATTAGAAGGTATATAGAACTACTGCTTGCATTTTCAAAGCATTAGGATTGAAGACTAATCCAAAGAGCCGTAATTATCTAATGCGATTAACCAAAATAATAACAAAAATCTGTAGTCTTGGCAAATCGGTGATATTTCGGTGTACACTTCTATTGATAAAAGGTTAATATTTTCTTATCATTGGACATTTGGATTTAATCTACATGCTTGCAAATTCAAAACAAAATCAACATAACAATTTTCAGGAACCGAGCAAAGGCAGATCGAGTGCATCTTTAGTAGCACGTACGAACTGAACAAAACATTTGACAGTAGCATCGACATTGCTATTTCTACAACACCACCTAAACAAAGAAACTCGGATAAATTCTAATTTCAGCGTGTTTTGCAATATAAAACCGCAACTAAATTAATTCTACCTTGTTGGATCCTGTAGTAGTCAGAGCTTGTCGTCGAGCACGTTTCCCACATCAGAGAGCACATCCTTGAGATCACCAAACGATTTAGCCAGTGGCTCATTCCCGAGAACCTTGCCTTCAAATAACAGAGACCACCATGCAGACTCCCTTGATTGCAGACTTGAGCCCCCCAATTTCTTCTGCAAACCTGGCTTCGCAGACCCAGGGATCACAACTGTCGAAATGGGAGCTTGAGAGGATGGCTTAGGAACCAAATGCACCCTAAATCATCATACAGAAATTGGTTTGTTTATGGATGTGCCAAAAAATAAGCTAACTACAATACTTACAATACAATGGTTATGGAATTCTTACACAGGGAGGAAGCATGCAAACAATGGCTATCCTTCATCGCAAGTATTTCTTCAAGAATATCCAACATTTTTCCAGACTGAGCTCATGTTGATTTCAGAAAAGCAAGATAGCCGTTCTTCTCCTGTTTGAAAAGGCAGTTCTCATAAATATAACAAAACGAATACAACTGACCAGGAAGTACTTGTTTGCTTGTGCAAGTGATTGAGAGGAAATACACCTTTTTTTAAGGAGCTATGGGTCTCGCTCCCCTATATCCAACAAACGCTCAACCTATTAGAACTAACAAGGTTATTCGAAGGTTGCAATTTTTTCACGGGGTAGAAAACTGGCAACACGGGAATGGAAACCAATATTCTTTCGTCGGTTGTCTGGAGCTAACAAATTAGGATTGTTCTCACCTGCACTCCCAAGAACTTCAGGATTCAGACTGCCATACCGCCGCTTGCAATGCTCAAATGTTGCAGGTTTCACAGGGCACATCCAATTGCTGCAACCAAAGTGTGAGATGGCCAACAATATGTTCCGGTCATCCAAGACAGGCAGTGTGGTATCGAGCTCGGTCGAGTGATCGTCCGGACCAGATCTAATGGGAGAGGGGCGGGGGGGGGCAGCCTTGGGGATCAACCGAGAGTGGGGAAGGGATGAGGAGGGGGGGGGGGGGGGGGGGGGGGGGGGGGGGAGAGGTCGCTGCACCTCGTGCCGTTGGGGGAGGGCGGGGGAGAAGGATCACCCAGATCCAAGCCCGCAACCGCCGGCCGGTCACCGGAGCCGCCACCGCCGGTGAGAGCCTCCCTCACCTTGTGCCCTTTCTCCTTCCTCTCTTTCCTCTCTCCCTCACGCCCTGGCTCCCTCTTTCTTTGGATCAGCAGGACATCGTCGCCACGGGAGCAAGACGCCGCACCCGCCGCCAGATCGGCGCGGCACCGGATCGAGGCTCGCGCGGGGTGGGGCGCTTCTTTGCTGCTGGGATCGGGGGAGAAAGAGGAGTGTTTCTGTTTTTTTTTTTCACTTCAAAAAGGACGGCGGATTGAATCCGTGAAACTACAGGGTTTTATTTGTAAAATTTCTGAACGAAACATTTTTCTCACTTAACAAAGGACTGCGGGTTAATTTCACAGAAACAGGGGGATGTTTTTGCAAAAAGTCTGATGACGGACGACCAGAAACAATAGCTGGTTTATTAGTGTGTATATATATATATATATAGTAGTAGTAGTAGTAGGTAAAGATAAACCTGGCTGTGCTACCCGCCATCCTGGGGCACCCGCGTGCGCTAAGCTCGTTGGGCCGGTCGATTGTTTTCCTGTAGCTTCGTTTTGGATGCTGGCGCATCGTCAACCGTTTATTCTTTTATACATTCACGTCTTCTTCGAAGGTGGCTGCCGGGTGGACCATTATAGCTATGGGTCCAGCGAATCAGCTGCTCTTTAGGGTTACAAAGGTGTGCGCGTACCGGGCAGAGATGAGGCGAGGCCTAAAAATATCTGCCTCCACTTCCTCTCTCTCTCCCACCGTTCCTCTGCGCCGCCTCCTCTCCTCCCGATCCCCTCCTCTTCGTCGTGCGCGGCGGCTGGCGCAGCTCCTCGCGCCGCCGTTCGTCCCCGCCTCCTCTCCCTCCTCCCCAATCCCCGCCTCCTCTCCCTCCTCCCCAATCCGCCACCTCCTCTCCAATCCGGCATCGACGTGCTCAGGAGGAGCCCTCGATCTGGGGTGGTCACACACGGACGGGAGACTGCAGAGACGGAGACCAAGGTCGCGGTTTCGGGGGCTGCGCACACGTCGAGCAACGGCGGACGGGAGAGGGTCACGACAGCAGTGGCGTCCCTGCAGGAGAGAGAGAAGATGAGGGAGAGCGAAGTAAGGAGGGGAGGGACAAGGAAAGGACAGAGGAGAGGGAGGTGCAGCGGCGGGAGAAGAATACGGGAAGGAGGAGGAGGTCAGCCGCGTCCCTGGGGTGCCGTTGGAGCTGCTTCTCCGTGTCCGGTCCATGGTGGGCTGGTGGCAGCACACTCCCGCCCACTCTGCCACAAGAGATCAACTCACCACTGGATTAAGAGGGTGCTTGGATTCAAGGGACTATTTTTAGTCTGACTAAAAATAGTCTCTTTTAGAGGCTAAAGTTCCATGCACCTGTGACTAAAAAAAGACTAGAACTAGTCTTGAGGCTAAAAAGTTTTAGTCAAGGGAACCCTACTAAAATATGGATTAGCTCTCTCTCCCCTCATTTAATTCCTCTCTTTAACACAGCCGGTTCCCCTCCTGTTCCCTCGTCTCCCCCTCGAGCGCTCCTCTCCCCCTCCCTCTGTTCGTGCGAGGACGAGAGCAGCGGGCCTCCATAGGAGGCGCCGGGCCCCCGCAAAACGTGCCGCGGCCGCCTCCACCTCCGCTGATCCCCGCCGGCTCGGCCTACCGCCGCACCTCCGCCTACTGCAGCGCCTCCCGCCTCCGACTACTCGAGCGCTCCTCTCCCCCTCCCTCTGTTCGTGCGAGGACGAAAGGTGAGACTGAAGGCCAAGATCCATCCGCCATGGACGGCGCCCGTTCGATTTCTTTAGTTTTGTGCTTGTTTTTCCATTAATCGGATGAGTGTCTTGTCTCAGATCCATCCCTCATGGACGGCGCCCCGTTCGATTTCTTGTCTCAAACGGAATCATCTGGTGCTGCGGCGGAGGCCATGGACGGCGAAGGGTGGGGCTTGACGCCACCCCGTCTCCGGCGTGATAGTTCCGGCGGCCGCGTTCCGAGGGCCGGGAACGTCGCCGCACCGCGCATGGACCTGGGGACCTTGACCTCAACGCCGACTGCGGCGCCGCCTCGTACCCCGACATGACCATGTACACGCATATCCTCCAACGGGACAGCGGCTCCGGTCAAGATTTCCCCCCACAGAGGGCTAGATCAGATGGCTTGCCGCTGCGAGGTCGTCCACCTCGCCAAGGTCTGTCCGTAGCGAGGGCACCAGGTGCTCGCGGCAAGGCTGTCGTGGTGCCGGGGGGAGGGGATGTTGCTGCCATGCGAGTTGCTGCACGTCGTGGGGTTCAAATGGCGCGGGCTGCAGTAGGCAGCCGCAGGTAGCGGCGATTCCGATGGATGATGATGACGGCATCGAAGAAGACGAAGATGAAGATGAGAACACGCTGAACCAACATAGGAAGGTATACAATTTTCTTTGAAATTCTGCTCACACCATTTCTTTGAAACAGGGAGATTTAGGCTGTTTACTTATACATATTTATTTTAGAGGCCAAAAAGCAAGGCTAATTGGACAAACGAAAATACGTACATTTTGTGTGAGTTAGCTTGTGAGGAGATAGAGGATGGCAATTTTACTGCTAAAGTTTGGACCAGTCAGGGCTACAAAAATATGAAGGAGAAATATTATCAAAAGACAAAATTGTGGCATCCAGGGAGGGAAGTGAAGAACAAAATCCAGAACCTGAAGGGTGTGTACAATGATTGGGTATGGTTGCAGCAACAAACCGGATGCGGCCACGGCAAACATGGAGAAGTTACGGCAACTATAGCTTGGTGGGAGAGGGAGATCAAGGTACGACAATTAAAGCTTTTTCAATGACAAGTACATGAGCAATAGAGACATATGCTAATGTTGTACAAATACTATTTTGTAGAGTAGACCAAATCTCAAGAAATTTAGAAAGGGTAACCCTGAGTACATTGGACTGTTGCATGAGATGTTTCATGAGGTAGCCGTGGACGGTACTTCTGCTTACATACCTGGGCCAGCAGATGATACAGAGGCAAACGACGATGAAGATACAGAGGCAAACGACGATGGCAGCCCAATGAGTACCAGTACCCGCAAGAGGGGTGCCAGCTCAATTGATTTTAGGAGTACAGCAAGTAGTCCTTTAAAGAAAATCAAAATGAACATGGAGAATGGCAAAACTAAGGGTCCATTTTTGAGGACCTTGAAGGAGATCACCACCAGAATGGACAAGGAAGCTGAGACATCAAACACTATATTGCAAGCAATTGTAGACCAAGGCAAAGAAAAGGCAAAGAGAAGTGAGGAGCGTAAGGTAGCAGTAGCTACATGTCAGCAACTTGCCATTGAGTGTGGGGCAGAAGAGGAGTCAATTGAGTACTTTGTAGCATGTGACTTATTCAAGGACAAACACAACAGATTTGTCTTCCAGAACATGAAGACCCCTCAAGCTAGGCTCATATGGTTGAAGAGATGGTGCAAAGCAAAGAAGATGTATGACGAAGATGAGTCGTAGCTAGGTTGTCATGTATCAAGTGTCTCCTATTGTGTCATGTTTCCTATGATGAGTTAGGCTAATGTGGACCCTTTATGTTTTGAATTGCTATGTGAACCCTTTATGTTTTGAATTGCTATGTGGACCCTTTATGTTTTGAATCGCTATGTGCACCTAATTACTATGTGTTGAACATAATTCATATGTTGCAGGATGACTCTAGTGATGGTGATAGTATTGATGAGTCTAGTGAAGAGGAAGAGGAAGATGAGGACTCTAGTGATGAGGAAGAGGAAGATGCAAGGAGAAATAGAGTGCTAGCACTACTCCAGTTGAGGCGGAAAAGGTTCAACAATATAGGTATGATCGTCCAAATGTTTGGTTCATATTACATTGAGCGTTTCATGGATAAGGGGGAAAGGAGGATTTTAAAAGCTAAAGAGTCCGGCTATGAATGGGTACTAAGAACTCTGGGACACAGAACAGACTGCTATAAAATGTTTAGGATGTATCCACCTGTGTTTCATAAACTACATAATTTGCTAGTGGATTCTTATGGGATGAAGTCTACTAAGAAGATGTCATCAATTGAGGCTCTAGCTATGTTTTTATGGATGGTGGGAGATGGTCAGTCCATTAGGCAGAGTGAGAATCGTTTTGTAAGGTCCATGGAGACAGTTGTTAGGAAGTTTGACACAGTATTGCATTGTGTGGTTAAGCTTGCGGCTGACATAATTAAGCCACGAGATCCTGAATTCAGAGTTGTGCATGAAAGGTTAAGAAATGCTTAGTGGCATCCATGGTTCAATGACAGCATTGGGGCAATAGATGGGACTCATGTGCAAGTTGTGGTGCCACCTACCAAGATTCCGCAGTACTTAAACAGGCATGGCTACTGTAGTCAAAATGTTATGGCTGTATGTGATTTCGACATGAGATTCACTTTCGTTCTTGCCGGGTGGCCTGGATCGGTGCATGATATGAGGCCCTTCAAGAATGCCCTTAGCCGGTTTAGTCACAAGTTTCCTCATCCACCTCCAGGTACCATACTTCACATTCAGTACATGATTGAATTGTTATACATTGACATTGACTTTGACTGAAATGCATTGCCATCAATAGGAAAATTTTATCTTGTTGACTCGGGCTACCCCAACAAGGCGAATTATCTTGCACCATATAGGGGACAGAAGTACCATTTCCAAGAGTTCCAGCAAGGCACCATGCCGAGAGGTAAAAAAGAGCACTTCAACTACACTCATTCTAGACTACGCAATGTCATTGAGCGTTCTTTTGGAGTCTTGAAAAATAAGTGGAGGATCCTTTTTAAAATACAAAGTTATCCTCTACACAAGCAAACAAAAATTATTGTTGCATGTATGGCCTTGCACAATTTTATCCACGAAAGTCAGTTGGCGGATAAAGAATTCGACAGGTGTGATAGAGATGAGAATTATCAACCTCTCCTTGAGGAAACAAGAAGAAGGCGTCGTAACAGGAGGGATCTAGAAATGGAGCAAGATTCGGTAGACATGAATCAATTGAGAGATAGAATTGCTGATGGTTTGTTCTAGGGCCATTGAGATCAGTGTCATGTTATTTATTTTCTTGTGTATGGACAATACTAATTTCCTTATGTATGGACAATTTTACTTTACTTGTATGGACAATTTTTATTTTCTTGTGTATAGACAATTTTTTCTTGAGAGCAACAGGGGCGGGATGGTCAGTCCATTAGGCACAATTTTTTCTGGGTACTGTTCTCGAGTCTGTAGTGTCAACATTGTTGTTTTCTTATGTTGGTCTGTTGATATATATGCCTACTGTGGATTCACCAGCCTTGTTAGGTCT
The DNA here is from genome assembly GCF_056163025.1 of Triticum urartu. Classification (NCBI taxonomy): domain Eukaryota; kingdom Viridiplantae; phylum Streptophyta; class Magnoliopsida; order Poales; family Poaceae; genus Triticum; species Triticum urartu. Next base: position 7,889,489 of record NC_141875.1, read on the forward strand.
ACTTGTCACCTCTGTTTCCTTGGATTTCTTATGTTGGTCTGTTGATATATATGTCACCTCTGATATATATGCAATACTTCTGCTTGACTGTAGTTGTACAATTTGTACCTGTAGCAGTAGGGGCGGGAGAGGAGTTGGCGGGAGCCAAACTACCGTGGGGGAGGAGTTGGTTGCAGGGACAAGTAGGATTAGGGGAGAGGGAGCATAATAAATGCTCATTAACTAAACTTTAGTCTCTTTAGTTTTTGGATCCAAACATGGGTGAGGCTAGCAAGTTTTAGTCCCACTATTTTTAGTCATGGGACTAAAACGTATCCAAGCATGCTCTAAGGTGAGACGCCGCTAGGCCCCCTCCCCCTCCTCACGCGTCCCTTTCTCTGTCACCAAGCTCACGTTGCTGCTCTGGTCGACTTCTTCCTCGGTGCTAACAGGTGAGGCACAAACAGCTCCCATCCTCTCCATATTTGGCCCTCTAGATGTTCGATGAAAGTTTCAGAAGGCTGGAGGGGAGGAGTGATCTATGTAAGCCATGTGATTTCATTCTTCAAAAAAATAGTTGCAGTCAATCATAACAAGATGATTTTCATGGCCTACAATCTCTAAATGATCTTCACATGATGTATCGAATAACTACTTATATCTTACCTTCAGAGTTCAGACTTTTATTCAATCTTGGTATATTTACAATCTCCAGTTTGATATGTCGTTTCAGACCAACAACAATGGTTTATCATGTTCTTATTCCAGATTTAGTAGTACAACTGATTACTGCTTTCTTTGTAGATAATAAAGTACTGGGCTACTGGCAGTTGAACCAGTGTGTTATATGTGCTCATGCTTGCCCATGGTAAATGCTCTCCTCTCGGTAAAACTATGATGCTTTATTCTTAGATATCTTGGTTAGCATCACAACAGCTTTTAGCATTCACGGTGCATGATGGATGCAAGTTTTTTTTTTGTGTATTCACGAATACCTTGCTACTTGAATATTCACTGTGTACTCCGGCAGCGATTTCCTTGGTGACTATGCACGCCTTCCATCGAATCTGGAGAAGAACATTTATCACCACCACCAAGCATGCTCTTTGCTTGCCTTGGGTTCGTCTGCTGATGGACATTGATCTGATTTACTTGTATTTGCAGGGAAGATAGACCCGTACCGTACATGGTCGTGCAGTACCGGAGCCAGGAGCACAAGGGCAGCACCGCCTGAGGTCAGTGCTTCCACGGCTCTCTGGTTTTTTATTTCGTTACTCATCTATGTTAAGTGACTGAAATGTATGCCTTGGCCTGCACTGTCCAGTTCGGCAGGCAATTTCTTGCCATTGGCACCATTATGACCATTATTTCCTATGCAAGCAGACAATTGTTGTTACATTCCTGCCCAGTATATGAATCTGTGTATGTATTCACATCTTCTCACATGCACAATCCTCAGACGCGATGGACGCTGCCAGGTCCGTGCCGACATCGTGCTCACGGAGCCTGGCCTTTGTGTTGTGTTCTCCATCTTGCAGCGCATGATGAACTACACGGTAGAGTTCAGCTGAAGAAGAATGAGGTGAGATTCTGGATTGTTGTGTAATTGTTTATATTGCTAACTGAGACGGGATTACAGTTTATTTGCTTGATTATTGGTCGTGTTTGCTTAGATAGGCCATTGATGGTTGATCTTGTTAGCTACAGATGCTACCCCTTGTTTGTTTATATTGCTAGCTGAGATGGGATTACAGTTTATTTGCTTGATTATTGGTCGCATTTACTTAGATAAGTCATTGATGGTTGATCTTGCTAGCTACAGATGCTAACCCCTGTTCCGAACAAGCTTTGTTCCGAATAAGCTTTAATTTTGGTGGACTAATCCCCATTTGACGAAGTTGCTGGTCATCAACAAAAAGCCGACCACATAATCCCGTATTTTATTTCAAAGACGCAAAGTATCAAGCATCAAGAGAGGTTAAATAAAATAGTATAATGCCTTAACCAGTGGGCTAATGCAAACATAAAAGCATGGAAAGTATGTAGAAACATCAAAGCCTCTATCACGATTCTTCTGCCTATGTTCAGAGGAGGTTGTAATTGACATTCGCTAATCACTTTCTTTTATTTTTTTCGGAGATATGCTTGCAGTTTACTTCAAGACATACAAATTGTTACCCTATATTCTGAAATCTTATTCCTCGGTGTTCAGCTGCAGACTGGGCTCAGATTGTTTTCGTGCCAGAAATGAAACAGGTAAAATCATATAACTTCAGTAGCGTATGGTCTAAATTTCTTAAAGAAGGTCGTCTAATATTTTGCTTAGGTTCGTTCAAATATCTGTAATTGATATGTATGTATTTCTTCTGTGTGCACACTCTGTTAATTCCATATCTCTTTGATATGAATTACTAGCAGAGAAAGTTTCCATGCTTTTAAGTACTATCCATATTCACTACTTAGGATGTCAGTTGCCAGCTTGCCTTCCATTGTCTAAATGGAGGGCAGATCTTCTTTCCGATTCTCAGAGAATTAACTATACTCTTGAGACATTCACAAAGGGCGTCCCTGATGCAAGGATGTACTTGAATACTCTTCAGGAGACCAGGAAAAAATATACATGTTACCTAAATAGGGTTTCCATATTGTTTATTTACTTTTTCTGGTTTTGTGCAGCAATTAGATTTTCTGACACTAAAATTGTTGTTTGTTGTAGGCATGGTTTTCACAAACGCGTCCTGTTTCAATGGCTTAAACTGTTGGTCCTCGCATGGCAATGTCCCTGCTGGTGTTCGTGGAGTTGGTCAGCAACTATTTTATGGCCAGCAACCTCCAACGTTTATTAATCCACTACAGGTGAGCAGAGTTACCTTTTTCCCCGATGGATGCAGACCTTGTTAGCTAGCTAAATTTGATGTTGATTTCTTGATTTTTCTATACATGATGTGTGTAGATCTGAGAAAGAAGAGAAGAAGAAGATTTTAGTGAAGAACAAGGTGAATTCTCTCTCTCTCTCTAATAAAGTCACGTTTTGTATGCATTAATCAACTTCCTTTCTTTTCAAAATAAAGTTGTATTTCGTAGAAAATCTGCTGGGCTGCCACCACAGTTCTCTCCGTGTGCGACAGAAAGAGAGAGTGAGGGGAAAGATACACTACCGGACTCGCGGCCTATGCCTACGGCCCAGGGCCGTCGGCACAGGTCCTCTACCGTCGGCATAGATCTATGCCTACGGCTGCCGTCGGCATAGGCCCGTCGGCGTAGATCACGTCAGCGTAGTCTTGTCAGACCGTCGGCGTAGAATAGCCGTCGGCATGGGGCCTATGCCGACGGCCGGGCGTCAGCCGTCGGCATAGTTTAGCCATCGGCAGTGTTTTTCGCCTGACGGCAACGGACGGCGCCGTCAAAAGCGCTGACGATTCACGGGAAGCCACGTGGCAGAGGTATGCCGACGGCTTGGCCGTCGACATAGGTGGAAATCTATGCCGACGGCCAAGCCGTCAGCATATCTCTGCCACGTGGCATTCCCTGGTGCCTCCTGGTGGCAGGGCTATGCCTACGGCACGGCCGTAGGCATAGATGGAATCTATGCCGACGGCTTTGCCGTAGGCATAGCCATGCCACGTGTCGTCCCCTGGTTCCTCCTGGCGGCAGGGCTGGGACGACATGTGGCACGGCTATGCCTACGGCAAAGCCGTCGGCATAGATATTTATGCCGTCGGCTTTGCCGTAGGCATAGCCCTGCCACGTGGCGCGCCCTTGGTGTCACGACAGCCATCTATGCCTACAGCATTGCCGTCGGCATAGTTGCTGACCAGAACCAAAAAAAAAAGATTAGCCAACAAGGCTAGCTATTTACAAATGCTTATACAAACATGATTCAACAGCCATGGATTTGCAAACACAGACCATAGTATATTTTTTATGTACATAACATTTCCATTCTAAGAATCCACAACAACATTATAGGAGGCCGAGGGGCGGTGGTGGGGGAGACAAGGCTGCAACGATGGAGGTGGCATACAGTCAGTACAACAAACAGAAGATCCTACATATGAGGATGAATATGTAATCTATACATTAAATTTACCAAAAGAAAATCACCTAGAACTAAAAAGGCAGAAAATTATTGCTTTTGTTATAGATAACTTGTCATGTTGGTGCTTGAACCGAACAATACTACTAATACATACAGTACAGAGATGCTCCAGTTTCGGTTGTATCTATCAAGCATCAGTTCTTGTTCAAGGCAAGCTTCAAAGAGAAAAAGAGTGGTGCTGATTCATATGTATATATGTATATACAGAAGATGCAAGTGTC